>NC_056584.1:10802206-11402206 GCF_018340385.1 Cyprinus carpio | reverse complement strand
CCCATTAGCTAGCCTCTAAACACAGCCGTTAAAACACATCTTAATTATCTGGCTTGGTGGACAGAGCCAGCTGTGGAGGTGAGACCCCTCTCCCCTCTGCCAGATGGGAGCATCGCCCAGTTTAAAAAGCCTCCATTACGGTAGCCCCAAAAGCTGCAGCGTATCCACGACCAGAGCCTGCCGAGTTCACGCCGGGCACGTCGCGCACACCTATAATTTCCTGGCATGCTTTCGCAGGGAACCCGTGAAAAAAATAGCCTACTATTGTGGGGGGGCCTCTGTAATTGTAGTCTCGTTTCGGAATGCAAGTAGTAATTAGCAGCGAATTGGCATTATATGGCAGCATTTGCATCCCCGCTGAGTGTAAAATTGTTGTTTTAATAGCGGTTTGTTTTCCCCACATGAAATTATCTAAGGGGGTTTTATCACCTCTTCCCCTCTCTCGCTCTTTCTCTCGCACTCTCTCATCTGGCGCCGGCCCATCATGGAACGGCTTAGCGTACAGATATACAAATAATCTGCACTTGCAATTTATGAAACTGCGCCTTGAGTACCACTTCTATACTAGTTGCATGTAGAGGTTCAGCATTAAATTTTAAAATTTCATCCTTTAAAATCGATTAGGATTGTCAACCCGCTCGATAAAAGCAATCTACATACTCGAGTTGAATTGAGTTGTGAGTTGGTTGTTGAATAACTAGTCAAAATAACTAGTCAAAATGTCTGAGCACCTCTTTGGCTAATCTATATTTCTTTCTTTTTCTCATTCTGATGTCATATAGAGGCGATCGATATGCTGAAGGAGATGAAGGAGAAGGATGTGCAGTTAAGGGACAGCACTATCAGTTTGCTCACCCTCACGATGAATACCGCTGCGATGAAGGGAGATGCCAACACTATTCGACGGCTCCAGGAGACGATCTTCACTTTGGGCCTGGCCAAACCATCTAGTAACCTCTGCTCACCCCTCATCACTTGCTATCTGGAGAGGTGAGTCGGTAAAACTATGTAAACCACCTAAACTCTGCACACCCTCCTGAATGATCCCAGCACCATCTACTCCTCACACCCTAAAAGGTAGAAGGTAAAAGGTAAGAGAATGCCTGACATTTATTTTTAACAGTTTGGCTGTTTCGGTAAAAGGTAGAAGGTAAAAGGTATATGCAGATTTTGAATCCATATATTTGTATATATATATATATATATATATATATATATATATATATATAGTCTGACCCCATCAAGTAGTGAGTTTGGAAACAACATAATCTAAAAACAAACATTAATAACAATGTCAGATTGCAAAGGGCAGAGTTCCACTCCTCCCTAAGCTTGTTGTCTCACTGTTCCTTTCATATAATCTGTCATTACCTTAGCAAAATGCAGCATGGTGGGAAAAGGAATTAACTTCCACAAGTTTGGCCCCTCTTTCCCGCCCCACCTCCATTCTGGTCTATTTGCAAGAGCGGCTTTTAAGCAGATCAACTAATTTGCATGTTAATTATGCACCCTGTGCTAATTACTGGATTTGCCTGGGCCATGTGGTGCACTGCGTAAGTGCCTTTCCCCCTCCCCGCTGTGGGATATTGAGGTTGGCAATACACCTTCACTGATAGCGCTAGAGTCAACACACACATACACATACGGGTTTCCTGTGTGCCCCTCCGAGACTGTTTGTTTTTCTGTCACTCGAGTGCCGCTACCACACTGGCACGTGCAAGCGTTAATTGCTGCCTTGTGTGCGATAAGGTTTCCAATTTAGCTCAGGTTTATTAAGGAGCAGATACGGAGAGATCAGAGCGACTCTCAGCGGCGACTCTGATAAACCGTGAACGTTTACATCACGTCACACACACACACACACACACACGTGGAGGACACACACAAACACAAAAACACACACACACACACACACACACACACACACTCACACACACACGCACTGTGACTGGCAGCCACACATTCCAGTGGAGGAGAGCCTCAAAGCTCACAGCAGCCAGGCCTGATTGAATATTTTTTTTCTGACTATTAGGGGGAAAAATGATATTTATTCATGAAAGCTAAATTAAAAAAATTAGAATAAAAAAAAAGTAAAATAAAAATCTATTTCCAAAATTATCAATCCAGCATAGCTGAAAGCTAAATTAGTGAAATTAGCTGAAATATACAGTTAACATGCAGTTTATTTTTTAAATTATTTATTAATTTTACCAATTTTATTTAATTTTTTTATTATTATTGTCAGTTTTAATTTTAATGTAATTTTTGTGCTTTTGTCAGTTATTTTTATTTATTTAAAAATATTTCTATTGAGGTTTAATACATTTTTATTTCAGTTTTAATTTTAGTTTACTTATATATTTCAGTTAGTTGCCAAGGCAACATTTCTAATGTTATTTTTAAAGTTGTTTTCTGATATTTTTATTTTTTATGTATTTTCATTACCGACAAAAAAATTGTTTTAGTGTGAACTTTTCGTTTACTTCAAACTTTAATACTTTAATAACTCTTGGCAAACATTAACATTAGATATACAGTAATACATTAATACTAATTTAGCACTTTTGGAGTTTGACTTGGAAGGGAAACTTTAATCAAAGTGACTCTGTTGTTGTTTGTTGTTTAAGACTACTTATTAAAGTTAGTTAAAGGTTGTTGTTTTTTTTTAAGTTCAGTATTATTGTCAGTAAAAATTTAAAACAGGAGTTTACACACACCACCAACACACCAACACAATTCCTCCATTCCGCCCCCCTAGTTTACACACACCATCGATACACCAACAGATTTTCTCCAGTCCGGCCTTTGGCTCCCCTGCTGTAGATGACTCTTATCTTCTCCAGCGTTCTCTCCGTTCTGCCCTCATCCATCTCTCTGCACTCGTCTCTGTCTCCTCTTTGGTTTGGGCTGCGCTAAAAAGGACAAAGCGCTGTGTGTCAGTGTCTCGTCAGCATGTCATCTGTAATGACTTAATGAACACTTCTCTATGGGATTAACTCTGACAGCCGTCAGCCCGTCTCCACGACAACAGCAGCCGCCGCTCCCCATCCGTATCCTCAGGCTCTAATGAGCCTAACAAAGGGAATTGCCAGAACTTTTTTGTGGAAGGGATTTTTTTTTTTTTTTTTGAGCTCTAAAAAGAGGGAGGGGACGTCACAGGCTGTCAGATGTTTGTTTTAAACTGCATTACTTCCATACTGTATATAGTGAGGAAGGACGGTTTCTGGAAAGTTTAAATCGGGACCATTTGCATTTAAAAATCATTGCCACATTTGTAGTTTTGTGTTTGATAGATGTGTTCGATTCCAAGTCAAGCCACTGAGCATTAACCCTCCCTAACTACCAACACACACACACACTTAAATGTAAAGGGGAAAAGAAATTAAAAAAAAAGCAGTCTCTTTTAAAAGTGGAAAGGGTGATAACATGGGTGCCAGTCTCGGTAACAAAAGAGATGGGAGTCAGGGATGTAGGGAGAGTGTCACAAGAAGAGGAGGTTCAGAAGAGGGGTGGATGAAATTAGCTTTCTTGTCTAATCCTTCAGGTTCCTCGCGCAAAGCACTCGCATTCGCTTTTTTTATTCTCCTTCAACTTAATTGGCTGGAAAGTGCTTGACATGCAAAGTTAGTGACATTAAGAGGAACATGTTGCAGTAAGCCTGAGCGCCACTGACAGCTAAATTGTATCCGGGGAAATTATGAAGCCTTCAGCATGGTTAATTCTTTTTTTGGGGGGTTAAGTTAGGCGAGGGTGGAGAAGGGGGGTTGGGTTTTGAAGGAGGGGGTGGGGTAATTGCCGTTGTGGACGACTCATCTCATATTGATGGGAATTGTGAAGAAGTCTTCTGGTTTTATGCTGGGTATGCTTTGGGGGGCTGGGAAGCATAACATCTGTGTCACATCATATTCAAGTGATGTTCTGAATAAATAGAATAGTTCAAGGAATTTCTGCTTCCATCAGGCCTCGTCAGTAAATACAGCGGTTTAGAAGTTCTGTTGAGTTTAGGGTTTGTTTTCAGTCCTGGCTTCTGTGGTTATAATCTGAGAACACTCCAGTGTCAGGTGAAAATGAGGTCAAATATTTCCTACCTTTTGTTTCCTAGGTTTTACTGACCTTATTAAAGTTCAGAATTCATCAAGATATTTTTTGGAGTCAGCAAGGTATTTAAAAAAAAAAAAAAAGAATGCAAAAAAAAAAAAGATTCATAAAAAATATCAAATTAAACAGTAAAAAGTTTTAACAATAAAACAATAAAATACCCTGAATCCTGGTTTACACTAAAATATTACTGTTTTCATCTGAAGGATCATGTGACACTGAAGACTTGATGAAAATTCAGCTTTGCCATTACAGGAATACATTTTAAAATATATTAAAATTATAAACAATTATATGTAGTATATGTAGTAATATTTAAATAATACATATATCAAGTCTTCTCTGTGGTAGAAAGAATTCACTGTATATGTATAAATGCTGGAAATGTTGACATTTTCTTACATTTTTTATTTTCATGAATTTCTCTTGAATTAGCCAATGATAAAACATTTGTTTCTGTGGTCATCAGTATTTGTGTAATTTTTAAGGTAACATATTTCTTATATCTCTTTCTAATTTCTTGCCATGGTTTCTTTTTTCTTACTTGAAGTAATTTTATCTCAAATGTATATTATATGTATTTTTATTTATTTAATACATTGGATAAATACATGAGATAATGTATGGTTAGTTAGTCAGTATGGAAAAATAAACCAGCTGTGTTTATCAGTGTTTATTTTGCCATAAAGTCAAACCTCAACCCTAAATATTCACTGTTCGCAACATTTTATGAGTGTCTTTATTATTTAACATAATATGAAACCAAGTATCATTTATTTTTAAAGCACAAGCACACTTTAGAAGCAAAACTTTCACAGAAAAGTTGATCAGATTGTAAAGCAATAAATATATTGTCAGTTTCTGATTAAAAAAAAAAGGCTCAGAAAAGTGAAGTTAGTTCTGAGAAATTCTCTAGCATCATTTGTTTACAGATGTCACTTGGTTTGTTTTCTCATACAGTGAAATTCATTCATTGTTAAGTTACTTTTTGGGGCCTGTATTTATTATGTATTGAATAAGAAATGCTGTAACTAACAGTCCTGTGATTCACAATCAGTAATTTGTGAATTGCAAAACAAATTTGAAATTATAGAGTTGACTGATGGATGTCTCTGTTTCTCTGTCAGTCTCTCTCCTATAGCTTTTTTTTTTTTTTTTTACATGGGCCTTAATCAAATGCAACGCTGTCCAAATTCTCTCTCGCTCAAGTGCATTGCGCAATCATCCAGCGTGTGTTTGAATTGGCTCTTGACTCCCGCTTGATGAATAATATTGTCGCTCTTCATTCCAATTAAGTGCGATTGCCTAAGAGCTGGCGTCACGTTCCGGCTCAATCACTGCCCTGTTTTTTGTCCATCTCCCTCCCTCCTCCCATTCAACCCACCTTCCAAGGTCACCTCTCTCTAAAGCACATATCCCTTCTCTGACTGTATAATCTCTGAGGTTGAAAACACTACTGAAATTACACCTGTTAAAACCCCACCGGTTCACTTTCCTTCCACACCCGCCCTTCATGCCGGTGCCTTATCTGCTTTGACCTCTGTGTGATTGGCGTGGTAATTACCCAATCACTCGATGGCTGCCACTGCAGTCACAATAGAATGATTGGAGTGGTGTTTTTCTCGTCTATTGCTTTGCTTTATTCCTCTGTCAGGCCTCTGTCAGCCCCGGCACTGAGCTCTTTGTTAGAAAGGGGCAAAGAGAGGGAAGATGATGTGAGAGAGGGGTGAGAGCAGATCTAATTTTGTTGCCATATTCTGCCAAGTGGCCCGGTTGGGGGTGAGGGCACTGGGGGCTGTAGAGGAAGGCGAGAGCCACAGGAAGTTGCAAGAAGCTAAAGACCTCTGTTGTACATAGCCATGAAGTGTTTATTTAGAAATGTGTATATATTTATTATATAATGCATTATAATTTTTTTTTTCAAATTTACTTTGTGATATTACATTTTGAAAGGGCAATTTGGTGTTAAATAAAGTAACTAAAATTTGTCATTAAGAACAATAAAGTGGTTTGTGACAAGTGCCGTTTCTTTTAAATGTTTGTGCTTAAGACAATGTAACCGTTTAACTTTGCATGTATTTTTTAAATATTTAATTCATTTTTTTTTGTGTGTGTGTGTGTTTAAATGTCCATTATGTTAAAAGCTTCAGCAGTAATAACAACCTGAAGATACTGGTACATGTGTAGTGCTGTTTTGGTGTAATATGTCATGTTTTTCTATAGTGGGAACTATGCGGGTGCATTCGATGCCACTGTGGAGGTCCATAAACAATACAACCAGATGCCCAAAATCCACGACCTCATCTGCGGTCTGGTGGAAAAAGGAGATGCCGAGCTATTACAGAAAGGTGTGTAACGCCCACACACACGTACAGCACATTAATCACATTTCTGTGTGTCACTTGTTAGTCACAAGTAGATTGTCTGTGTGTGTTCTGATCTGCTGTCTGTTGAGATGGTCATATGTAGAAAGTGTGTGTTCGGTGTTTTCAAGAGTGCCACCCACTGAAGGGCAGGTTGGACAGCCTAGATGATGATGGTTTCAGTAGTCTCTGTCTTTGTCAGGGTTAGTGAAGGGGTTAAGTGCGGGCCACTTTATGCCCCCGATGACCCGGCACTCTGAGAGACACGCTGCATGCGCTACAGAAAACCCATTGATAGACGTAAACGTACATATACCTGCATGAGTTCACCCTCTTTGTGTTGCTGTGGCTTCTCTGGATTGTTCTGAAGTGGCAAGCAAAGAGTCCAGATCTGTATGCCATTGAGTGCCAATGGAGGCAATTTTCACAAGGCATCTGTTAAATCTGATAATATTTAAGCAATCCTGTCAAATGAAGAGATGTGGGTGTGTCAATGGTAGCTATGCAAATGATTGTTATTTATATAATATTTTACAAAGCTGTACTACCAGAGATTAAATCTAGAAAAAAAAAATGTTTCCAAAAATATTGTCATTAATTCATTGATTGATTCATTAATTGTTTTTGGTATATATGTAGCAGAATATTATTGTACAAATGTCTAGGTATATTTCCAAATCAAAGGAAAAAATCCAAAAATTTCATTGTGGTATCAGCAGATTTCTGGGTGCAAAATATGTGTGGATAACAAAATGTACAACTTACTTGGGTGAAAAAATAAATAAACCAAAACTTTCCATGCTTGTGTGCAAAAGGACTAAAAAAGACTAGATACGCAATACCCAGGACTTCACTTTTAACTCAGATGCACTGAATGTGGGAAGCTTCTGTTTTTCATGTACACTTACACTTGACTGAAGTGTGATTAATGAAATGCTGGGCTGCTGAAAGCACATTTTTGAAGACATTTACTCTGCATGAGATTGATAGAATAAAGAGACCTTTCTTATCTCTCTTTCATTTAACAGTCATGGAGTTTTTGAGTCAGGAGCGAGGCGAGATGATGATGCTCTACGACCTTTACTTTGCATTCCTGCAAACGGGCCGCTACAAGGAGGCACGCAAAATCATCGAGGTGGGACTGCTGTTATTGTGTTCAAACCACACAGCTATTTAGCAGCTTTAATTACTGCCACACTGATATTTCCACTTTTAAATTAGATTGGCTCCAAAGCCACACTAATGCCATTCATGCGAGACAATAGGTACAATGATTTTTCAAAGGGTGAGACAGTGTGTGCGAGTGTGAAAGAGAAAATGACGACTACGAAGACCACTCGTTTTTGGAACAAAGCTTACTGGGAAAATTGAAGTGTTGCGATATTGTTTGTCACTATATTGAATCAATGCACTCATTCCAAATGCTTTTATTAGTAATTGTCATTACAAGGCTTTGGCTTGATAAAACCATTTTCATTTGAAATAGAAAATGATGACAAAAGTCAACAACAAAGTAAGATGAGCAGAACTCAATGCCTCTTCCATATTAATTATATATATTTTTAATGAATTGAATTGATTTATGTAGTTTATAATTTTACATTTCTATTTTTAAATGTGTAGTTTTATTTATTTGTAAATGTGTTATTTTTTTCACACATATGTTTTTAGGAAATATATTAATTGAGAGATTGAAATATCATCGTGGCTATATGAATTATAGTTACAGGTATTTATAGAATATTTTACTAAGCCAGACTATGAAATATTAAATAAAAAAAAAGATATTTCCTAAAATATTGTCAGCTGTTTGTAAGATTTGTTTATTTAAATAGTTTTTTTGAATATGTTTTGCTTTTGCATCATCATTTTTATTTTGGTTTTAGCATTTGTTTTGAAGTTGTAAAACTTTCAAAACAAATTCTGGATTAATCTGCAGATTTTAACGGTAGGGGAAAAATGTAAAAATCGACAATGGCCGTAACTTTATACATATGCATATGTTTCAGGAAATATTATATTTTATTTACAGACAAATTTTGCAAGAATGGAAAATCAAAAATGGAAAATGATGGAATATGTGGCTAAGCATTACTAACTGGTTTGTAAATTTCAACCAGTTCTTTTTGATATTACCAAGACTATCACAAGTAGTTCTTGCAATAAAAATTGAATCTGTGCCAGACAGCTAGATAATTTTATTACAGAAAGGCAAAAAGTTCTAGCGCTCACACTGTACTCTTTATTGAATGAGAAGAGCATCTGCTCAAATTAGAACCGACAGCAGAACGTCTCATCCCGTCTCAGTACTGTGACGTTTTCGATGCATGTGTAGATGTCTTTAACTGTCTGGAGAGACTGAGTATGTCTCTGTTCTCACATCAGGCCCTTCAGTGAGCGCTCTGTCCGTGAAGTAACTGATTTTGAGATGCTTGACGTGTTTTGAGCGCTTCCTCCAGATTGGGTCTTTCGGGGATACCTTTAGGCTGTGTTCTGTCTTGTTCTTTCAGAAGGCAGCATCTCACGAGTCTACACTTCCTCTGCGAAACAGCTCTGACAAAGCCATTTAGATGTTCAATTAGCCAGCTGCTCTAATACGACACCACTCAACTCCCTCAGTGCTGCCATGTGGGAGTACGGCCAAATGTCAGCGCCAGTCAAGCAACTTCTATCATGCATAGTCTTTGTCTGAGGTTGTTTTACCCTTCTGTGCAGTTTTAATTTTCCAAGTTTCTACAGCTTTCTTTTTTTTTTTATTGTCTCTCTGCGTTTTTCCTCCATTAAGCCTCATCTCTGCCAATTCTGTTGTATCGTTGTCAGAATGGATGAAAAATAAGCCTAAGCTTGGATATTACAGATCCATCAGTCAGGGGCTTTTAACCAAGAAAATATCCAGTGTCCGCAGATCTAGAGCATGCCATTTGGCTCCATTTTTCATATATACACCAGATCATAGCAATTCCTCCGGGACAGTACTTTAGCCGATAAGCTATGAATGGTCACCTCAGGATACTGCAATCTCAAGCAGCTTTGACTTTCATTGTTTTGAGAGGTTAATTTGGGATGCAAGTTAAAATCCCTCTTAAAGCATTTGCTTGATTTTTCTAATACTTACTCATCCTCTACTGCTCTTATACCATCTTAGGACATCCTCCAGTGTCATATGAGTTTAAAATCATTCATGTTGCATGACTAACACGCAGTATAGTTTAGATGTCTGTTCAATTCGTGAGTGCCTCATAGGTAACCATCATCTCTTGTTTTGAACCAATACACATATTCAAAGAAAGGTCACTTTCATTATGGGTAATACTAATATTTATTCATGTTGTTAACTGTACTGATTTGTAGAATTGATAAACCAGTGTATTGTCCAGGTGACACTTTAGCTGCTGTTTGGAAGTGTTATTTTGCTATTATTTATATACAGTACTACTATAGTTTTTATTAATATTTTGAATTAGCTGTATTTTTTATATTTTCAGTTTTTATTTTAGTTTTGTTATTTTATTAATTTTTGGGTTTATGTGTATTGTTTATATAGCTTTATTTTTATTTCAATTTGATTTTAAGTAATTTTGGCATTTCAACAAACTTATTTCTTTTAGTTTCGAAGGCAACATTTCTAATTTTCATTAACGTTTTTTATTTTATATTTATATATATTTTTGCAGCATTATTTCAGTTATATAAAAACAACAATTAATTGTTTTTATATGAAAAGACAATGCAGAAAAGCCGAGCGGATGTGGCGGAAGACGAAACTTGAAATTCACTATAGCATCTATAAAGACAGCCTTCATTCTTTTAATGTGAAACTAGCCACAGCTAGACAGAATTTCTTCTCAAACCTTATAAATCAGTAACTTAAACAACACTCTGTTGAGTGCCACTGTTGAGAGACTGACAAACCCCCCAAGTCAGATTCCCAGTGAAATGCGTCTCAGTTAGCAAATGCAATGAGTTTGCTTCCTTCTTTTTCTGAGAAGATCCTTAATATCAGGAAGGCGATTAGCACATCCTCAAGTAATGCAGAGGTCAGACAGATCTGGACTCAATATCAAAAAGATACTATGTCTATTTCTGAAGCAATTGATAGCAAAATTTTGGAAGAAATAGTGCAGCACCTAAAATCGTCAACCTGCTATCTTGACACACTTCCCACATCTTTTTTTTTTTTCGAAAGTGTGCTTAACTGTTTTGAAGCAGATCTCTTAGAAGTGGTGAACGCCTCACTTCTTTTGGGACATTTCCCAAACTCCCTGAAAAAACTGCAGTTGTAAAGCCCTTCCTGAAAAAAGAGCAATCTTGATAACACCATTTTGAGCAATTATAGACCAATTCTAATCTTCCTTTAATAGGCAAAATTATAGAAAAGGTAGTTTTTTAATCAGCTGAACAAATACTTAAACTCAAATGGATACCTGGACAATTTTCATCTGGTTTCCGACTGCATCACAGCACAGAGACAGCGCTCATTAAGATAAATAAATGATATTCGCTTAAGTTCTGACTCTGGCAAAATATCAGTGCTGGTATTGCTAGATCTCAGTGCTGCGTTTGACACTGTCGATCATAAACATACTATAGAGAGACTGGGGAAAACTGGGTCGGGCTTTCTGGGATGGTACTCAAATGGTTCAGGTCATACGTAGAAGGGAGAGGTTATTATGTGAGTCTAGGAGAGCATAAGTCTAAGTGGACGTCAATGACATGCGGAGACCCACAAGGCTCAATTCTGGCACCGCTCTTGTTTAGCCTGTATTGCTCCCACTAAGTCAGATAATGAGAAAGAACCAAATTGCCTGTCACAGCTATGCTGATGATACTCAGATTTACCTAGCCTTGTCGCCAAATGACTACAGCCCCATTGACTCCTCTGCCAATGTATTGATGAAATTAATAGTTGGATGTGCCAGAACTTTCTTTAGTTAAACAAGGAAAAAACCTGTTATTGTTATTGCATTTGGAAACAAATATGAAGTTTTCAAGGTGATGCATACCTTGACTCAAGGGGACAAACAACTAAAAATCAAGTCAGGAATCTTGGTGTGATTCTGGAGACAGACCTTAGTTTCAGTAGTCATGTCAAAGCAGTAACTAAATCAGCATACTTTCATCTAAAAAAACATTGCAAGAATTAGATGGTTTGTTTCCAGTCAAGACTTAGAGAAACTTGTTCATGCCTTTATCACCAGCAGGGTGGACTACTGTAATGTCTCCTCACCGGCCTTCCCAAAAGACCATTAGACAGCTGCAGCTCATCCAGAACGCTGCTGCCAGGATTCTGACTAGAACCAGAAAATCTGAGCATATCACACCAGTCCTCAGGTCCTTTCCAGTTACATTTAGGATTGATTTTAAAGTACTTTTACTCGTTTATAAATCACTCGATGACCTAGGACCAAAAATATATTGCAGATATGTTCACTGAATATAAACCTAACAGACCACTCAGATCATTAGGATCGAGACAGTTAGAAATACCAAGGGTTTACACAAAACAAGGGGAGTCCTCCTTTAGGTTACTATGCCGCCCGCAGCTGGAATCAGCTTCCAGAAGAGATCAGATGTGCTAAAACATTAGTCACATTTAAATCTAGACTCAAAACTCATCTGTTTAGCTGTGCATTTGTTGAATGAGCACTGTGCGATGCCCGAATTGATTACACTGTATTTTACATATTCACTGTATTCTATGTGAAATCATTTTCTATTTTTAACTGTTTTAAATTCATTTTAAATAAGTCAATTTTTAAATCATTTCCAATGTTTTAAAATTGCTTGTTTTATGTTTTTAAAATTGCTTGTTTAATTTTGTTATTATTTTTCTTCATGATTATTTTAACCTTCTTTATGTAAAGCACTTTGAATTACCATTGTGTACGAAATGTGCTATATAAATAAACTTGCCTTGCCTTGCCTAGTTTACAATAACAACACTGGTATTTGGTCATTTTGACATTGACATTAATTCATAACCATTGTGGCTTGGCATTTCCATGCATATGCGTATTTTTTTTTAAACAACTGTGAGAAGATGACTTGTACCTCATTGCTTTTCAGCAACTTACAGTAGTTTCTATTACTGAATGCCAGCCTCATGCAACTATATTAAACAAAGTATTTTCTCTGATTGGCCACTATTGTGCCAAGTCTTGCAGTATTACTATAAAATGATTAGGCATTGCTGGAAATGTATCGAATTTTAGTTGATCTGTGGTTGTGCACACTATTAGCTCAATTGTGTCCATTTTAAAATCTGTTCTGTATTTTTTTTTTTTTTTTTTAATTAATTCTTGATTGGCTTGGTTGGGCGTTGAATAGGCCTGCTCTAGATAAATGCTATTAGTCATTGAGAACAAAGCTGTGTCACCTACACCTGGTAGTTGCAATAGTTTTCTTTTTTTTTTTTACCTCTGAATTCCTCCCACTATAAACTCTCTAAAAGTTGGTGTTTAATGGTGGCTCGTCGAGCATCCTTGTGCTTGACAGGTCAAAATCCCCACTCATTCCCTGGAGCATTTTCCACACATCCTCACTTCCGTCCAGAGCTGGATAATTAAAAACACTGATATCTAAGTAGCATTAGGAGACACAGAGCTCTACTCCACTCTCTAATAGAAACTTTAAGTGCAGAGATGGAGTGCTGGTCAGGTGATTGTGCTGTCTATAATTGTCAGATTATTAATAATGGTGGTAATTAAGTGAAATGCTGGTTAAGGTTTTGGTGTAATTAAAATGTGGTTGTCACACTGTGTGTGAGTGTTTCTGAGTGTGTGACCTGTGTTTGAGAGAATGATGGCATCTTCAGCATGATGATGGCTGTTTTTGCTCAAAGGTCTGAATCAGTGGGGAGTTTTGTTTACTGTAACTTTGTGAAGGCCATGGACGTGGTTCCCTTTTTTATTTTTATAAAGCATTAGACTCATAAACCCCATGTTTTTTTTCTGGTGAGAACGATTAGATGGGTTTTTTTTGTAACTGTTAACCAACATTAAAAATTAAGCTAGCATCAAAAATAGTTTTAAGTGTCTCAAATATTTTCCAGAGGTATATCTGAAATTTTTTTACTAAAGTCTATATTGATGTATATCCTAAATTTTAATAAGTGTTGCAAACCACACAGAAAAAAATCTACTTTAATTTTTGCTTTATTTTTGTACAATTTTTCGAGATTAATTTTCTGTTCTCTTCATAGAAACTTCTGATTACAGGATGTAGAAAATGATCATTAGCCAGAAGACAGAAAATGACACAAAATTGCTAAATAAGCAGGTCATAAGTTTCTATTTTCTAGTATTTTTATTGACTATAAAAGGCTAAAATCTTGATAGAGAGAATTTTCCAATTTATTGTTTAGTGTCCATGTGTCTGTGTTGTGAGAAAAAAAAAAATTCTGTCTCTGTCTTTGCAGACTCCAGATTTTCGGGTATTGGCTGTGTTGTGTGTGTGTGTGTGTGTGTGTGTGTGTGTGTGTGTGTGTGTGTGTTTGGGTCAAATGAATGTGAGTGTGTGTTGATTTGCTTTCGTATATAGGAAGATTGTAGGAGTGGTGGTGCTTATCATCCTGGATTTACTTAAGGAAAGATTTGCCCCTCAGGGCTTTATGCATCAGGCCCAGGGGCTGCTCCTACATTTATAGCGACACAAAAAAAGACTGTGTAGCGGTTCAATTTTGGTCTTATTTGCTAAGCAGATTAGGCTTGAGGAAAGCTGGAGTGATTTTGAACTTGGCCTGGAGGCTGATTTGCTGCAGAGTAATTCTGTTTGGATGCTGCTGGTGCAATATCCTCCAAGAGGAGAGACCATGTGAATTTAGACGTGTGTGTGTGTGTGTGTGTGTGTGTGTGTGTGTGTGTGTGTGTGTGTGTGTGTGTGTGTGTGTGTGTGTGTGTGTGTGTGTGTGTGTGTGTGTGTGTGTGTGTGTGTGCGTGCATGTTTCTGTGTGTGAAGATTCTCATTTACTGTAGGTGGACCAGAACATCATGATTCAGTGCTTGCTTAAATGAGAAATAATTATGTTGTACAACTAGATCTATATTCTGTCTGTACCACCTCCAATATTGTTTTGTTTTGTGTATTTTTTGTTTTGTCTTTATTTTGTTTTGGTTTGTTTGGCTTTGTTTGATTTTTGTTTTTTTGTTTTGTGTATTCTTTCTATTCTTTGTTTTGTGTTTTGGTTTTGTTGGTTTTTGTTTTGTTCTTTGTTTAGTTTTTTGTTTTGTTTTTTGTTATGTGTTTGTTTGTTTGTTTTGTTTGGTTTGGTTTTGAGGTATGACCTTGATGTAACTTGACCAGTTAGTGAATTTTATACTCTAATTTTGTATTGATATGGTCTTTTTCATGATTGTTCATGCCCACTGTTTAGTATTAGTGCAGTGTTTGTGATTTGCACCTGTTTAATTTAAGATCTCATACGTTTTCTTTATCCATGTGCAGACTCCTGGTCTAAGGGCACGACCTACCCGTTTACAGTGGTTTGCAGAGAAATGTATTGCAGCCCAACAGGTCGGTGTTTCTCTGCTTTTCTGTCTGAAAAACTGATTTGCTATAGATCAATACAGTGTGTATCACTGTTTGAATCTCTCTTTCCCCAGATGGAGCCCCTTGAGAACATGGTGGACATGACTTTCAAGCTGTTCGAGTGTGACAGAGATGACATGTACCACTATTTGTTACGCCTCTGCAGTAAGTCTTGTGTGTTGGAGCTGAGATTGCAAACAGTGGATGAGTGTAACAAATTTGCACTGACGTTGTTGTTTTTTTCTCGTCAGAGGAGACCAATGACTGGCAAAAGGCTGAGGCTACCTGGATGAAAATGCAAGAGGAGAATTTGGCTCCAAGAGAGAGGACCCTGCGTTTGCTTGCTGATATCCTGAAAAACAATGACAAGGAGGTGCCTTTCGAGGTGCCTGAGGTAAAAGAACCCACTCAATGTCCAATATAAAATCTGTTCCTAAAACAAAGGCAGTATTTGAACCTTTTTCTTTGGTCAAATACATTTAGTCCTTTGTGTCCTCATTCTATGATAATCTCTGTAGACCATGAATCAGTTAAACTTGAATTATCCAGAATTTAAGGAAGCATTACAGTGTATTGATGTGGCCCTTTTTATGTGTAGGTGTGGTTTGAGGAGGTCAAAGGTCAGCCTGAGATGTTCTTGGAGCAAGAGATCAAATCTAGCCCAGTGCTTCAGGCTTCCCCTCGTAAGAGGGTCGCTGCTTCACCCCCTAAAGAAACCACTGTTGATAACTACAGGCTTAAAGTCCTGTCTCTTTGCAAGAAGGGCAAAGCTCAAGGTTAGTTCTCTATGCAACTTTTTTGTTTGAAGTCAAATCATGAGCGATTACATCATGAAACCATCTTCCCTTTAAATCACTATGATAAGCCATAGAGTTTCTCAGGACGTACTTCCCTCCAAGTAACTTGGCAGCAAAAAGTTACATAGTGTAAAACAATCTAAATAAAATATTATGTATAGTATATTTATAAAAGATAATATATTTATGTAACACAAAAATATATTTAGATATAATAATAAAAAATAATGTTGCAGGGATGACTGTGGAAACAATACTGTCACCTTAGATTAAGTCAAGTCAGGTTTATTTATATAGTTGAATTGCTTTAAAATGGCTTCACTGTAGCTTTATAGTAAAAGTTAGTGTGACTGTCTCAAGATTAATTTTCAGGATGGTTAAAGGATGGTCATATGCATTATTATCTGAAGTGGTCTGAGTGGATTATGTGTTGTCTTTAACTCTGTTGTTTCTTATTCTCAGAGGCCTATGACATGCTGAAGGAAGCAGGTAGCATGGGCTTGGTCCTCGGCCCTGCTCCATATGATACCCTCATCAAAGCCCTCCTTGCCAAAGGCAACATTGAGGATGCCATGGCTGTCAAGAATATGTGAGTGTGTCTGTGGGGGTCACACTATCTAATTTCTCTACATTTGCATTAAGATCTTCAAATTGCAGGTTGCTAAATTACAGGTTTTAAGCTCATGGACCTTAGCCATTGTACCCGATTTTGCAGTATCAGAAAATCTTCTTGAATTGAAACGGATGAATGCTGATAAGCTCCTTGTAGCTAAACACACACACACACGTCTTATGGTTTAAGCCCTTTCAGAGTTGCTAGATGATCTCTGAGTTCTCTGAAAAGCTTGACAAGATGCAAAAATGACAGTCCTTTGCCGATTAGTAATAGATCTTTGTGATGTATTAGTCTTTGCGCTGATCTTTGATATATCCATAAAGCTCTGATGTTTTACAAGGTCGTATTATATGTCTGATTATATATCCTCATCAAAGAAAGCCATCGCCACTGTAATCTTATGCATGCTTTCAGGAAGCATTCAGAAATGTCTATGTACCAGGCTATCACGCAAAAGCATTGTGGTCGGTGTTAACTTTCAGTGAATTTTGTTGCAAATGTACTTTAAACCTCAAGACTTTAGAAGCTTTTGAGTGGTACATAAAATCTGTAAATGTAAACTACAGTGTTTCCTGTTGTCCAGAGTTCAGAGGTGAATCTTCAACTGCAAATTATCATATAAACATCCAGTCATCAGCGCTTAGTATGGGATATTCAACTTTCAATTGATTTCAAAAGAGCATGGCTTTAGCATGATGCTAAGCGAACAATAGTCTTTTCATACACGCATTCAATTCAAACTACTCACGTATGTTTCATTAGTGCTGTGGAAAGCTACAGTACTATACTTTACTGTTAAGTAATGGCCAGTATATTGAAAAACATATGCAGTGTGTTTACTGCATATAAGGTATATGTGTGTGTGTGTGTGTGGTGGCTTTCTGGCTGATATTTGGCCGGATGTTGGTCTTGGCCAGCGGGGTACTTTAAGGACAGATTAAGGGGATTGGGAATGGAAGAGAGAAGCGAGGGATGGGATTGTCCAGTGCTTAGAGGACTAGACGAGAGTAAGAAGGACACAAGGATTTTCTTAGGATTGATAAGAGTAACTCTGACTCTGGTCGCTAGGCCGATCTGCCGTGTGAGCAGCTGTTGGCCAGTCGCCGCTGAGATAAGGAGCAGCGACTGATGCTCAATTGGGCGGCCGGATTAATCTTGCCAGTGAGGGTAATGAAAAAAAAGAAGACTTTGATTGAGGTTTAAGTGGCGAATGAGGGGAGAGAGGATCCAGATTTGCTGGATTTGTTCAGTCTTGGGCACAATTTTAAGATGACCGCTGAAGAAATGGCTCTCAGCATAAACACACATAGACAACATCATGTATTATTCATAAAAACAGCTGATCCTACAACACACTTTGCTTTTTTTCACAATCTACAATTGTGTTCAACCAATACCCATCTTCCTTTTGTTTTTTCAGTGCCACTGATCAAGTTCCTGAATTCAGTTTAACTGACAATGCCAACAACCTCCTCATCATCTCTCAGGTGAAGAGATGCCAGATGAAAGGTGAGTACAAAAGTTGATCTGTTCTCCCAGTTCAGCCATTAATGATGAATACTGTGGAACGCCCCAGTTTCTTCCAGGACTTTTTTATTAAACCCAACCACATCTCTCCCTGCTCACAGATGCCTTGGGGACTCTTAAGGGCATGTTACAGGCTGACCAGGTGCCCAGTCAGTTAGCCATCACTCGACTGGTCCAAGGTCTTGGTAGTGAGGGAAAAACACAGGACATCCAGGAAGTGGAGGCCTTGGTGAAGACTTTAGGCTCCATCAAGCTGTCCAGCATGTTATTTGTCAACAATACTGCTCTCGCTCATATTAAAAAGTAAGTTTTTTTTTGTTTGTTTTGTTTGTTAAGCGAGCTTTGCTTTTATTGCTTACGAACTCTTTATCTCAAGTGGTCACATAACTGAAATGTTTGTTATACTTTTTCTGAATGATCTGACTTGCAATTTATGCTTGATAGTAAATAAAACTGTCAAATCCAATAGACTAAAGGCCCGTTCACACCAACGACGATAACTATAAAGATAAAGATATAGTTCTAAAAATCGCTTTCAGTATTAAAGAACAGCAGTCACACCACAACTATAACGATAAAGACAAAGAAAAACTATATCGTTGGAATCACTTTCAAAACAATTTTTTTCCAGCTGATGAACGATAAAAAATTGACAGCCAATCAGAATCCATCCTGCTGTAACGCGCTCAATAATTTAAAGCGCCAGACGAGCGTGCGCTTAGAATAAACAGAAGATATTGTTCGCTGGTGTGGACGCTAATATCGTTATCTTTATAGTTATCGTTCTTGGTGTGAACGGGCCTTTACTCTGCTGTTCAAAAATTTGGGGTCGATAACATTGGTTTAATGTTTTTTAAAAAGTCTCTACAAGATCTCATTGGCTCAGCTACTAGAGCGGCTCACAATACTTGAGATGAGCAGTCATTCAGATGTTTTTCAAGTGGATGCACAGTTAGATTGGCACCAAATCCCTGGCAGCTGGAGGGAAGCAGATGACACTGAGGTTAAGACTGTGATTGACTGTGACTTGATTATAGATGTATTGTTATCTCAGAAACTCTGAACCACATGCTCAGTGTTTCTAACAAAGGGAGCACTAGCAGACTCTCAGGAGGGTGAGATTAGAATCAACCCGCACAAACTTTTCTTGGTTATTTTCGGGAAAACAAAACAAAGAAGCACCCGTGATTCTGTAAATAAAATGAAATGTGGCCTTTCTGTGGTTTAACCTTGATTTACAAATTGGTGTCATCAAAGGTTTATTGTGCTACAAAGGACCATCTGCTAATGTGGCCTTTTCTCACACCTCAATTTCATCTTTTGTTCTTTCATCTTACCTTTCCCCCATCCCCTTCACCGCTCTCCACCCATTATTATCAAAGGCTCAGATCTGCTGTGATGGTTATGACTATGTAGTCTGAATAATTCACAATGGGCCGCACTAATGTGGTGGCCGGCTTCCGGAGCCCCCATCTCGCCTCTTAACCAGTCAGTTTGGCTCAGCCGCACACAGCACATGTGTCACTGTTGTTTAGGTCCGCCCCGGGGTCAGAGTTCACTCCTACAGGACGAAGCTGTGCTAACAGGAAGCTGCCCAATCTGCCGTGAAGAATGCTTTGCTCTTCCGCTGTCCTGCATTGTCTCAAGACTTTGGGAATGGTGGGGAATGACAATCTTTGGCTGGGCTAGGAATATTAATGTGGCCGATGAAAGTTTTATGCACTTACTGTTCTGAAAATGAAGGTCGGGGATGGAAAGGACAATTTTCACGTGACTTGCTTTTTTTCCTCCTCGCCTTTCTTTAGTTATACTCTTTGAACTAAAGTTATCTTTTTTGGATGCAAAAAAGGGCCGCTTCTGACTCTATATTTTGGTCCCAAAATATGGCTTTGGTCCCTCTTTTTATTTTTTTTTTATTTTTTTTGTAAACCAGGTGAAAATCATTAGACTGGTCACTTGGAAAATTGCCACACCAGCCATTGTGATTATTAATCATTCATGTGTATAGCACAGATGTGTGGTAGGAGTTCAGTACTTGAGGGTAAGGCATGGGTTTTCATCCAGGCCTAATTTTGAAAGTTCTGCAGGGAACACATGGAGAAAATTCATAGCAAAGAAGTTCCCTCACGACTTTTTTCAAAGGCTGCCCATCTGTAGTGTTTCTGACTCTATAAAGGGGTTTGTTCAAATCACTGAAACCAAGTATGAATTTTCACTTTTGTCACTTTCACTTTAACAAAGTTATAATGGAGTGTTTCTGACTCTATAAAGGGGTTTGTTCAAATCACTGAAACCAAGTATGAACCAAGCAGAGAGAGGGTCACGTTCCCATTCACATCAATGGAGAGAAAGTAGAGACAGTTAAGAGCTACAAATTCCTTGGCATTCACATCTCTGAGGATCTTTCCTGAAGCCTACACTCAGAGACCAAGGCGAGAACATAGTGAGACATAAACTCCCAGCCTTACAGGACATCTATCAGACTCGCTGCTTGAGAAAGGCTCGCAGCATCATCAAGGACCACACTCACCCTGCTCATCCCCTGTTTGCCACACTGTCATCTGGCAGATGCTTACGATCCATCCCATCACGGACAACCAGACTGAAGAACAGCTTCTATCTTCAAGCCATCAGGCTACTTAACAACCAGCTATCTTTGATCTAAAACCGTAATACATGCTGCTCTTAAGTTTACTTTTATTGTACTTGCACTGCCACTTTTTAATATTCCTTCATGTAGCTCTGTGACACTCTACAATGACATTTTGGACATTGCTCTACTCAGAAATACAAAATCAGAATGTGTGCTGCTCTTAAGTTTATTTATTGCATCTGCACTGCCACTTTTAATTTTCTTTCATGTAGCTCTGCGACACTCTACAATGACATTTTAGACACTGCTCTACCCCAATAATCTTATATTAGTACCTCAGGACTACTTATAACTCTTAACACTGTCTACCCTTATTGAATCTGTAACTGCCACTTATTTGTATGTAATGCTCTGTCTGTGTCTGTTGTTCTGCCTATGGTCAATGAAGTCACTCAAAATCTCAGTGCCCTCCACGTACGTCTATGTCTGTTTATGTCCTGTTATTGTCACTGTATGTCTAAGCCTCATCACAAGCATTTCAATGCCCAGTTTTCCCCAGTGTTAACTATGCAAATGATAAATTAATGCCTCTTGACTCTTGAACTCTTTCTCTCTCTGCAGTGAGGACATTGACAGTGCGGTGGAGCTGTTGGAGTCCTTTTACATCCAGAACACAGATAATCAGAAATCCAGTATTTCTTTTGTTTTCCGCAAAGTTCTAGATGCCAACAATGATGCTGCACTAGATAAATGTAAGACCCACACACCATCTCTTCATCAATATCAGTGGTTCTCAACCAGGGATGCTCGGCAAATTTCCAACACCTCCAACAAAATCTGTAGACATTGTGCTTTTAGGGGCGCAACAACACTGGGGCAGTACTCTCAAAGGGACATCTTTGTACCTTATTTACCCCTACAAAGTTCATAGTAGTACCTTATTACTGCTGTAAGGTACTAATATGCACCTTTTGAGTGGTAGGTAGGTACAAAGATGTCCCCCTTTGCACCAGTGCGATTTTTGCCAATATTTGTCTGACAGTGAAAGGGGCTGCAAAATGATGATAAAATGTTTAGGAAATTAAAATAAGTAGTTTTAAAAAACCATGTTTAAATAATCTGATATAATGTTTTTGATTAAAGATTACAAGGGGTTATATTTAAAAACAAATAGTACATAGAAATAGTACTTACATTGCAGAGGAGTCTTCAAATAGGCTTCTTGAAGTCAAAAAGTTTGAGAGCCACTGCTACACAGTTGTGTTCTTTGAGTACTTCTGAACGAACTTCTAGCCCTTGTTTGTGAGTTTGTGGATAGGATAAATATTACAGCACCCACTGATGTGTTGTAACATAGTAATCACCATCAAAGCATGTGATTGATTGACATCTCTCTCTACGTCCAGTGAGTGCCATGGTGGAAAGGCTCTGCAATCACTTTGCCTCCTACAGAGCCGCTACAGACCTCTTCTTGATTTACTTGGACACGGGCAGGACAGAAGAGGCCAAGTTCCTCCTGCAGGTACTTTCTCTCACAAACCAAGATATGCATGAGGACTCAGTGACCTTGTTAAATTGCTGAATTTAATTCGAGTTACTATTGGGACTAGTTGACCCCGTCACTAACTACAATACATCTCAAGTGATCGCTGCTCTTTTTGACCTCTCCCTGTCTCGTATTTTAATCATTCAGTCGTTTTTTGCGCGCTTAGATACTCTTCCTAAGATCTTTCCTCCCCCTCTTTCAAAAAGCACTTTAGTGAGTTTGACGAGAAGAAAATGGCTGCATTAAGGTACTACTAAACCCAGGAGTGAGTAAAATCCTTTGAGATGTCGAAATAACAGGAAGCTTTGCGTCACAGCATCCCCGAGATGGAATGCTAAATATCAAAAGACAATTTTACATAAAGTCTTAGATCAGCATATTCGTTTAGAACTTGTTGTAGGTGTCGGGAGTGGCATCAGAGAGGAACTCTCAGGAGTGAAGCTGCTGGGCTCTAGTTTTAATTGCTCTGATCGTAGTGAAGGCACTCTGCCCACCTCAGCCTCCGTTCATTTAATATACTGTAGCACCTTGGTAAAAGCCTCCTAGACCCCTCAGCTTTTAATTCAGTAGACACAAGAGAATCACACTGCTTTCACAGCTGGCTTGTAATGTGACCTCATTGCCGCTGAACCCAGAGAAAGCACAGGGAAGTCCAGCAGTTTTAAAAGACCGACATACTAACACACACGAGACAGAATGATGCTTTCCTTCAGAAGACATTTGGACTTCTTCTTCACAACAACTCAGACATTTTTTTCGGGTTCCATTACAAATTAAGCTGTACTGTATCAGCAGAAGTTGTGGCATAGTGTCGATCACAACATTAAAACATTTTTTTTGACAACAGAAAAAAAATTGTTAGAGTAAGGCACCTGCAATGGAAATAAACTAGAATGTTTAAACGTTAAAACATGAAACTACACACTAACTACAAGACTCATTCATCTTTGAAGCATGAATAATTGTAATGAAACCAGAGAGAACAGACCATGATCATGAAAAACCTGGAAAGTAAAATGAAAATGGTAAATAATGGCCATTTCTGTATTGAAATTAAATGTTTTTAGTTATACCCAGCATTATTTATTGACTAGAAACAATACTTATAAAATGCAATAAAAATAAAATTTGATAAAAATCAAAAACAATAACAAAAAAAACTAGAAGAAAAAAATGAAAGGACTGGACATTTTTGAAAACTTGACCGCTCAAATTACACATGAAGCACGTCGAAGTGCTTTACAATACTGTTTTGAAGCTTTCTACGTGTCTTAGTGTAACATGATTTTAAAACATTGCTATTATGCCACAAAAATGCTGTCGATGTAACTTGTATTGCAAGAAGAACGTTTAGTCCATGCTTGCTTTAAAGATGCCCAGAATATTCATAAACAGCCTGATTTCTTCAAACCTGCTAATATCTTCTTTTTGACGAAACTGCTCAAGGTTGTTGAATCTTCTCAAGACCTACAGTTTCTTTGCGGCAGAGTTCACCCTTCCAGAATTCACTGTGCCGTAATTTAACTTGTGTTATATTGTCCTGATTAAAGAGTGTGAAAATTGCACACTGGCGCTTGAAAGCTCAGGAGCACGCCGATGCAATTCAAAGCCTTTATACGGCTAAGTGTAGATAATTGTACTTTAAATTGGGCGGACACTGTACATTTTAATTTTCATAAAGAAATAAGTGGTTATTTGCCTGACTCCCTTATTACCTGTATAATTAACCCTTAACTATAGAGCGCTGCACTGAGTGCTAAAGGATGTAATGGAAGATGGATACGTTCAAAAACACACGCTTCTATCATGCAGTTACACACACCTCAATACGCTCCCCTTTGCCTTTTTACTGCCTGCTGTGTGGATCCAGGAAATACAAGTAATTGTTTTTATAGCAAGGGGTTATGTTTTGCTCAAGGGCAGACACACACACACACACACACACACACACACATTATATGAAGTAAATATTTGTGTTGAGAGTTTTAAGGTCACTTGTGTTTCTTTGATTGCTTTAGCGCTGTGCGGCTGTCAACGAGCAGAAGGATACGATGTTCACATACATGTTACGAGCGGCTCAGCAGCCGGGGCAGGTAAACAAACCCAGTTTGTTCTAGTCTTCATGCTCTGAACTTTCATCAGATGTATGCACATGCTTCAGTATTCACAAGATCAAGCACAGTACACTCCTGCAGTATTTGAATAAAGACGCTGTATTTTCCTTCCTGTACAGGCTGCTAAAATCAAGGCTCTGTCTGAGCTGATTCCAGACTTCACAGAGAAGGAGAATATCTATTCACATTTGGTGAAATGCTGTGGTAAGACCACTCTTTGCATCAACCCTAATTGAGGTCAAAAGTTTAAAAGTTTGGGCTCAGTAAGATTTATTTATGTTTATTTTATTTTTTAATTATTTGTATTTTTTTTAATTGGTCAAAAGTGACCTTTGTAAGATTTCAGAAGATTTTAAATAAATGCTGTTCTTTTGAACTTTCAATTAATCAAAGAATCCTTAAAAAAATGGTTTTCTCAATAATATTAAGCAGCACAGCTTTTTTCAACATTGATGATACTAAAGAGATATTTCTTATGCGGCAAATCAGCATATTAAATGATTTCTGAAGGGATCATGTGACACTGAAGACTGCTGAAAATTCAGCTTTGCCATCACAGGAATAAATGACATTTTAAAATCTATAAAAATAGAAAACACTAATTTGTGGTATTACGGTTTGACTGTGTTGTTGATCAAGAGTCTTTTTAAAAACATTACAAATCTTACCAACCCCAAACCTGTGAACAGTAGTGTTTATATGTATGTATATATGTTCATCACGTCATCCTAAGAAACATTCATCTCTCTGGCCTGTCCGAGTCACCCACTGTTTATGCACATAGCAAAACTAGTCAGTTAATAGTCTGCCAATTAAAAATGCAACAAGCAGAATGCATTGACTGACTCACAGGAGGCACGTTTGCTAATACAAACACGTGTTTTCTAATGAGGGGTGACTTTAGCCAGCGTACCGTGAGAACTTTAACACGTTTCAGTACTTAGAGACCTCTACAGCATTATTATTTCACGAGGCCTGATATGTGCAGAATGAAATGCTGCATGTTTTTCTCCCTCACTCTCAACAGGTTTAGACAAGGACTTCAGATCAGCCAAGGCTCTGTATGAGCGCATGCAAGCTGAGGGGGTGAAGGCTGATGAGTTGACTCTCAAGAGACTGGCGCTGCTATACAAGGAAGCCGGAGAACCTGTTCCCTTTGAAGAGCCTCCGGTAATCATCAACAATCTTTAACACTTAATACATATTGAATATCTGTGCTTTTTTTTTCTTAAATAAGAGGAATCATTTAAACCAAAGTAGATGTTGCATAGTCTGAGAACTAAAAAGTGTAGTTAAAATAAGTAGTCAAATTTTTTTTTACAAATTTATCATTAAAAATGTACAAATTTTTCATTAAATGAGCGCAAGATCTTATTTAGTAATAATTAATCATATTTATACAATGTAGTAAAGCACAGTATTTACCTACATCTTTTTGCTTAGAACTGCATCACAGAGACTTTGATGAATGTTTTTGATTGTTCTTTTAGAGTTTTGAATTGATTCTATTCAGTGAACAGTATGAACTGACTCACTGAACATCTGTCTTGACGCTTTCATACTCTGGAGTCGTGAGGCAAAAATCGGCTGGAAAAAGTAGAAGGAAACTTAATGGCCAAATTGTAAACGCATTCATATTATTATCTCACCAAAAAACATAATTAAAATTATAAAAAAAAAAAATATTATTAAAATGTATTTAAAAAAAAAAATCACCCCCCCCCCCCCACCCCTGAATATATAAAACAAAAAATAACAATACTAATTAAACAAACTAAATAAAACAAAAAATGAAATAGAAAACACTCGATATGTATTGTAAAACAAAGAATGTCAATCCTAATGTCTCGAGTGTAGAATATATGTTGGAGCATTGAAGTTTAGACTTTTCAACATTTTATCAAATGTACTGTATGCATATACATCCACAAACATAGCCTTACAGCTATAAAGTATATCTATATACATACGTAAGTATCCACACATATAATCACACACTCTTTATCAGATTCAAGCCACGATCATAATCTTAGCACATTTAAATGTTTGCGACATTCATGACTTCATCTCCAGCAAAATCATCACAAATATTGTGAATGATTTATATATTGTTTATTGATTATATTTTGGATATATTATATATCGTACTGAGCTCATACTTTTGAAAGGTAATGTAAATGCGTTTACTTGACGTATTATGCAACAAATTGGCCACTTCCAAACACTGAGCATCTTTATGAACCACTAGTGCTGTGTACACATTGTGTGGGCAGTTGTGATTTTTGAACAGTGATTGGATGTCAGTGATTGGATTGTTGTGTATTATTGACAATCTGTCAGAATCCCGTTCTGGTGTTTTTCACCAGCCATCTACAAACCCTCCCCCCTCATGCACCGCTAAGCTCTCAGCACACATTTAAAGTTCTCACAAAGCAATCTCAGGTAGCACTCCATCCCGCTCCATTCACCTCCGCCTCTTCCTCCTGGTCCCACGGCCGCTGCTGATACCACAGTACAAAGAGTCTCCTGAGAGAGGCGATAAGGAGAGATTTGAGGTGCCGCTCACATCTGGCCTCATTTCTTGTACACAGCAGCTGTTATTTATCGACTTTAATTACCCCATTAACAAGGGAATATACATTGTTGGAGAAATGGTAATCTTCTAAAAGCACTCACCTTCCAAATATAGAGGTGCTTGTGCTTAATTACGGGAGGGGGAATGAGTAAATATGTTATTTGTGAATTAATATGGTTTGTAAGATGAAAGGAGAGAATAGGATTTGTTTGGACTGGTTAGTTATGAGTTTGCCCCAGAGGGCAGGAATCACACAACTACTCACAGCACCCACTGATTCTGATAGAAAAACAACACAACACCAACTCGAAGTACAATTATATTGGAGAATTTTGTCTAGTTTAGTCTTTTACTGACTAAAAATATATATGTGTTCTTTGTTGTCCCGCAGGAGTCATTTCGTTTCTACGCAGAGAAACTGAAGAAGCAGCGCTCCGAGTCCATGGAGCCGACTGACAGCTAAAAACAACTTCCATCATTGATTTATTCATTGTTTTTTTTTTTTTACATTTTAGTTGTTTTTTTTTTTTTACATTCAACAGATGTGCAGAGCTTGTGTGTTATACTGTGATTGTTTGTTTTTTTGCCCTTCATAATGATGTCATGATATATGGTTAATGTGTACATAGATATTTATGTGAATAAATGTAAACCCAAAACTTTTTCATCTTTCAAATCAAGTTTTTTTTTTTTTTTTTGTTCCTGAAGTGAGATGTTTCCTCCAAATGCAAGTTTTGACTTCTAAAAAAGGAAATATGTTCATATAAGATGTATTATATTAAACATGGATGATTTGTGATATGCCCATATACAGTAGTCCATTTATGCTGAGTTATGTAGTAATATATACTGTATAATAAACGTCTCGTTGGAACAATCATGAAAGCTTTTTCTTCAAAACATACATTTATCATGATTTAGCACAAGTGCATTATCTAGCTTTTAAAACACAAATGCTTTTTTGTGTGACTTACAAAACCTTTCAAAAGATTTTGGCACATAGTTTTAGCAGTCCAATCCTCTGCATATTTAAATAAATAAACATTTAGACTACAACAAAGAGAAGCTGTTTATGGATATTTACTAAAGAAGAGCTCTGATCTAGTCAAAGTAAAAAAAAACTTCTAACAAAAAGAAGCAGAACACAGCTACCATCCAATCACAATCTTGGATCACGGAGTGACCGTTGAAGCACCAGCTTTTCTTTTCTGGTTTTCTTTTTCTTGCATTTTACTAGAGTGTGTTTGACCTGACGACACTGTATTGTCATTGTAAACCATTACCAAGTCATTGAATACCAGTAATATATTGGATCAGGTTCTAAAGTTTTTTAAGGATGCTTTAAAGAATAGACCGATCAAGAGCAACATTGATTTGAACATTTATTAACAACAGAAAATGTATTATTCTATGAAGTTATGTAACATTGCTGCATGTTTTTTGATGTGTAGTACTGCAGTGCAGCTCATTGTCCTGCAGACGGCTGTCTCAGAGGGAGGTGGACATGTTTTCTCCTCTGTCAGGAAGCTCAGGAGAGTCACTCTGAGAGGTAGAGAAGACCAGAGGATTTGTGCGAAGCCAGATGCAGATGGCAGAGTAAAAGCCGATGAGACGCTTTAGAGGGATGCCATTATTTTTCAAAAGCTCTTTGCAAGCTCACAAGCATCATTACATTTTACAATTATATATAAATGATGATATCAAAACAGTTTGGAATAATCCTTCTTTGAATGGATCTGCCATTTTTGTCTGCAGAAACTTATACTAGTCTTGTACAAGCATTGTTATTTATACTTCTAAGTCCACTCAACCACCATATTTATGTCCATCAGAGAGGCAAAGCAATGGTGATGAAAACAAAAACAATTGAACATAAGAAAATCACTAGATTTGATCCTTATCAAGTCACACATAACATTTCTATAGATCTCAAGTTAGCACAAATCTAATATTCACATACATTTGTAAAGATTTAATCCACAATTCATCATCTCTTTCAACATGAAATGAAACTTTTTCATGTGAATGTGCAAGACCTCTGATTAATGAGCCATTATAGGTAAATAACTAGAAGAATAATAGTGTGGTAAACTGTAAAATTATTGGATTGTGGATCAGTCATAATAAAATACAAAAGAAAAAAGTCTAAATTTGCAAAACATTATGAGATAATTCTGAGATAAAATGTTAATTATGAGATCAAATCTTGACAAGTCTATATTATTTCGTCTTTTTTTAAACATATTTTTATCATAATTTTGACATTTTATCTCATGATTTCGACTTGTCATAATCATCATTCTCATAATTTTGATATGATATGTCACAATTGTGACATAGTGTCATATGTGACTTTTGTCATGTTTTTTATTCATATTTTGATATGATACCATAGCATTTTTTATAACATAGCATACATTCACACACATAAAAAAACAACTAACATAAATAAACATACCATAGCATTTTTTCTTACATGGCAGACATGGACTTACATAAATAAACATTTATGTGACTGAAACATAAAAAAAAAAAAAAAAAAAAAAAAAAAAAAAAAAAAAAGTATCTTGCTCTCATTTTTCCAGAAACAGTTGACACCAAATGTGAGATTTCTGACACATCTGTCGTGTGAGACTGGAATATTTCCCTTATAAATGTATTCCTGTGACACTGACCCTGGGTTATTTATTTAATTGTTCAACACCAGTAATGTTTGAGGCATCAGATCAGTAGTTTTTCTTTTATATTTGTCTTATGGTTATAGTTTTTCTCTCTCTCAAAGACTCAAATGTGTTTAATGTCATGCTGCATTAAAAATATGACAATAGACATGTGGAATCACACAAATACATCCTAGCATGTTGATCAGAATGTTGTACAAGCACAGAGTTGATATTATATATATATATATATATATATATATATATAATATATATATATATATATATATATATATATATATAACTAGCATTTGAGTTTCTAAATCTTTAAGAAAGCTCTCAAAGCTCCTGTAGTTGGCTAGTACACTGTTCAATAATAATATTATACATACAAAACGATTCTGATTTACAAAAGAAAATAATTAAAGAAACTTAAGAGTGCAGAAACATAGTACATTACTGCCATCCAGCGGCAGTTATTGGTAGTACAATGTCATCAGCATACTTGACATAATATATTTGTTAGAGAAAGAGTCATATTTGGACTTGACAACTACAGCTTATAAACCAAGGTCTGTACTGTGGATGGGCATTTGATATGTTGGTTTCTTGGCAAGAACCAGCTGCAGTGTGGACCAGACTTTATGCTGATTTGTCCTCCTCACCAATCCTGACTGGACTTCTGTTTAATGAATTTGAGTGACAGATAATAGAGCAGGATGAAAACAAAAGCAACAGCAATAGGCACCAGGTAGCAGGAATACAGTGGATACTGGTTCATTTTCATCATCTCCACAACCTGAAAACAAAGTTGAACATTTAATTTAACGGTGTCCATGAATAGAAACAATATAAGTGTGCATTTTACATGTCAGCGTTCCTCACCTTAATCCCATCGAATTCTACTGAGAGGTTTCCAATAGTGATTGGGATTCTGGTCCCACGAAACTGAACCTGCAGCATTCCCTCAAAACCCCAGCGCATGAAAGATATGTAAGAGAACCAAGACGCCACTGTTGGTGATTAAAATCTGTGTTAATTTAAGGAATTAAGCAGATTTGAATCTAGTATTCATTTGAAATAAAATGCTCAGTGAAGTTTTTACCCAGCCACATGTTTTCCAGACTAATGACAAAGCCAGCAGTCAGGTAGAAGACTGTGAAGAGTGAGTTTCCCAGGAAAGACGAAGTCTGCAATGTTGGCAGGGCTGCCGCCACAAATAGGGCCATGCAGCGACTACAATACACCGTCAGCCACACCAAGAGGAAGTTGAGCAGGAAGCGTTCGGGAGCGCTGTTGAGCCCAGCCAACCAGTAGATGGGCACACCGTATACCAGCGTAAAGGCACAGTGCTCTGGCAGCTCACCAAGGACCTGAAAGAGACACTGGAGCTTGAAGTATCTCATTAATGTCAAGAGCTGACAAAGTCCAAACAGGAGCTAATATTCAACTCATGGCCTTTCCCTGTCATGTCACTCACCCCTGACAGAACTGTTATGTAAACCAAATGTGACTGCTGTTCAAAAGTTTCTATTTCTAAGGGTCTTACTATAAACATTTATTTACTAATAAATAGAATGGTTAAAGTCTATTAAATTCAACAGACTGGTATGTTGCTTTAATAAATTGCTTAAATAGTTAATACAGAGTACTTACATTTTAGACAATTGCTAAAATGCAATTTTTTAACACAATAGCAGTATATGTTTTTATTAATAATTATTCATATTTTTTTATTAATATTATATAACTTATTTTTATATTTTTAATTGTCATTTAAACTTTAGTTTGAGTGATTTTGTTATCATTTTGATTTATTTAACTTTATTTTATTTCAGTTTTAGCAATTTTAGCATTTCAGATTATTTCAGTTAGTTGTCCAGGAAACATTTCTAATTTTCATTAGAAAGCAGTTTTTAAGTTTAAGCTGATCTTAATAGTTTTTCATCTAATATTTATAATTTACTTCAGCTTTATCTCACTTACCACATTTTTTTTAATAGTATTAGATTTAGTTACAATAATAACCCTGTTGTTTAGTCCCTGAATTAATCAGTGTGTTTGAACAAAATGGTTGAGTGAGTGATTCAAATGGCTCACTTATCGCCACCTACTGGCATAATGATGTAACTCGAAGAAAGCATCACTGAAAAATCCACACTACTAAAGCAGTCTAATGATACAAACAATGAACACCCATGAGCATCAAATCCGAGGACCAAACTAGCTGTTATATATTGCTAATAACATTGCACATTGTTCAATCATGCATCTAATGTAATGCATTTCACAAAACCCAAGTCATAAAAAACTGATCAACACTCTTGACTCTGTTACTACACGTTCATGAAAAAAGCAATTCGGTTGTGAAGCTCTGCTATGTTCCAAAGGTCTACACACATCGACACCACTGTCATTCCTGAAGCGCTTACATAATGCAGTTTACTTACCTTGGCAAAAAAGTATGAGGTGACTGAGTACATGCCATCTTCCAGTTCATGATAAAGCATGGCTCTCTCTGAATGACCTGTGAAAAACAACATATTATGCCACTGGACTCAGAAAACACCAAAAACATAAATCTTCTGTAATTTACTCACACTTTGCAATGACGTCCAGCACCACAGCAAAGGGTGTCAGAGCTCCTATCATGTAGAGCAAAGCCACCGTATCTTGGATGGAAAGACCCTCATCCCCAGCTCCAAAATAAAGGAAACCGATGAGAAGTGACATTAGCAAGGCTTCCAAACCATGAACCACCAACGTCACCAGGTCCCGGTAGTCATTAAATACCTGCCGTCTAAAAAAAAATGACAGGGATGTAATGGAAACAGCTTTCAGGAGACACTCTGAGCTACAAGATTTTACAATAAAAAAGTGTTTGTTTACTTGATTAGGATTGTGAACTGCTGCAGTTTTCCTGGCAGGCGATCCTTCTGTTTGGAAACTGTGATCACTGATTCCTTCTTCGAGACGGGAGGAACACTGCTGGTGTAGAAACTGTATCATTAGCTCTTGTGCTTTTTATTTTCATTTATACAGTATGTGAGGTTATAAATGATTTAGGAAAAAGCTTCAGAAAAAATACCATGATTATTAAAATTTACCTTTGAGGGGCATCCAGTGCCGGAGAACCGCAATCTTCTGATTTCCACATGAAATCCTCTGTGTTCTTCACCTTCTCTACAAACTGGGCCGCTAACATCCTGGCCTTCTCCAAACATTGTGCTTCTTTTTCAGGACTGCGCCGATCAATGCTTATCAAGTCCACTGCATGAGAAATTCAGAGTTCAGACACAACAACTGGACCACGTGCTCAACTAGACATCAGATCTCTGTCCCACTCACCGTAGTAGTCAGAGGGGTTGCAGTATCGTGGACAAGGGTACCCAAGAGAAGTAAAGTAAGCTACCATGTCCTTGGCCTGACCGCAGTACACGGCTGAACCAGAAGACAAGAGCACCACCAGGTCAAAGAGCTGAAAGATATCCGAACGAGGCTGATGGACTGACAGCAGCACCAGGCGGTTCCCTCGAGCCAGACGGTACAATGTAATCACCAAATTATGGGCTGTGAAGCTGTCCAGACCTGAAGTAGGCTCATCTAGGATGAGAATACCTGAAAACACGAATAAAACATAAGAAAAGTCATGGGTTTGACCAATGCTATTTTAGTATGATTGAGATGTTATTACAGTTTTATTAATATTTTTATTTTTAATTTTCGTTTTTTCATCAATTTTAGTAATTTCATCATTTTTTGTTGTTAATTTTATTGTGTAGTTATTTTATTTTAGCTCACTTAATTAAAATGTTTTTTTAAGGTTTAAAAATCTGCACAAAGTGGGGTTTGCAACCTCATAAGCATCATTTTGCTCTCATAATCTATTTCTAAGTGAAAGGAGGAAGTCATTACATTTTATTATTTCATTATTATAATTGTATTATTTTAATATTATTTTATTTTTATTTTTCATATTTTTTATTTAGCTCCTTAGTCTTTTATTATGATCTTCGATTCTATAGACTTTATTATTATTTGATTTTAGAGTAAAATTCATTCATACCGATTCGTTGAAAAGAGAGTCAGCTGAATCATTTAATCAACCGATTCGTTCAAACACACTGATTCATTGAGGAACGCCATTGTAGTCGTGTGTTGCTTGGAGATGCCACAGACTGTATGGCTGGATGGCGGTCGAAAATACACTAAACAACAGGCAATATTATGTCTAAAATGAAAGTTGCTTTATTTTTTACTTTTTGTTTATTTGAAATGTTGCAAAAAAATAATATCACAAATGCTCATAATTGCTGCATACGTTCAGTCACAGACCTGAGATGTTTTTTTTTTTCAATAATAGCATCCTGGAGACTTTATCACATCGACTTAAAGCATTAGTCTTCATTTCATACCTATGTCGATGTGTTACAGACTCACCTGGATTCCAGAGCAGCTGTACAGCGATGCTGACCCTCCTCCTCTCTCCACCGGACACCCCCCTCACATAGTCGTTCCCCACGCGCGTGTGCGCGCATTGCCTCAGACGCAGCTCAGCGATGACATCATCCACCTGAGAAGGTCAAGCAAACACATTAGTCGCACTCGCATTAACTTTCACTAGTTCATTGTGTAAGCATACATGATCTGAGTTGCTCACCCGCTGATCTCTCTGTTCCTGGGTGAAGTGCGCAGGCAGCCGTAGTTTGGCCACAAAAGCCAGCGTCTCGCGCACTGTGAGGTGCGGTAAAAGGCGGTCATCCTGCCGCACGTGAGCAATGCATTTCTTCACCAGGGAACGTGTGGAGGGTTTCCCGTTGATCAGAATCTCTCCTGAATTCATAGTGCCACCCTCATCCCGACATGTTATGATGTCCAGTAAGGAGGTCTTCCCACAGCCTGGAACCAAAACTTATTTTCTCTCTGGCTTTCTAGATGCTTTTATTCACTTAGTGCTTTGTTCAGAATTCTGCATGTATAAATTTTGACATACCTGAGCTGCCAATGACAGCAAGCATCTGGCCACTGTGCACACATAGGTTCAGGTCCTTTATGACCGTTTGCTTGTTGCCGTGCATCTCCCAGGGCATCTTCAGCTCGGACAGCCTCTCATACCAGGGTGTCTGTGCTGCCATGTCCACCTGGGAGCAAATATAAATGGATATCAAATTCAAAGCGTTTGGGCCCTTAAAAATGTTTGAATGTCATTGCATAAGATGTGAGGTCTTCTTTATTTACTGTTTACAACTTGAAACCTGGCCTATAATTAAAAAACTTAATAGATTGTAATTTGTGAGGGATAGTTTTGTTGGACTTTATCTGCTTATCATTAGCTTTGGTTGTAAAATTATTGTATTTGGTTGGAGAAAGAACTTAATATTGTATTTTTGATTAACACATATTTGACATTTTTCACAAAAATTATTTTTATATCAAACAATAACAGCCAGACCCGAGCTTTTCTCACCTATTCTTAAAGCAACATCTAACCATTTTTTTTTTTCTCAGAAATTTTCGACATCCAGAAAATATCACCTATTCTTAAAGCAACATCTAACCATTTTTTTTTTAGTATGACATCCAGAAAATAGAACTCAGAACATATATTTAATATTGCTTTGCACAGGCTTTAAAAAAAGTTTGATATTTATGTCTTTATATAACTCTCTTATCCACATTTCTAGGCCTGATGCATATGTTTGTGTTGTTTTTTTTGTTTGTTTTTTTTTCCCTGAAAAATGTCTAAATGAATGAAGGCCTTCTTTCAGTAACTAAAAAGTACTACAGCAGAAGAAAAACAGGAAGAAATTTGTATTTTGAGGAGTAATGTATTGAAAATGGAAACAATACAGTCTGAAAAGACTGACCTCATAGTTGAGATTGCGGACTTCCACTTCATTGCGACCTCCACTGTAAGTAAAATACAGACTGCTGTCCTCCTCTGGAGATGAGAAAAGAATGTCTTGACCCTGTGTTTGTTGAGACATAAAGTGCACATGTCATAGTATAATACCCATAGGTTTGACAACACGATTATTACAAGTAAATACAATCTATGCAGTTACTATTGGCATTTTAGTCAGTACTGGTGGTTTAAGGTTTATCAGGCTTCATTAAGATTATGCTGCTCATAAACTGATTACAGTGACATTTTATTTATCAGATCTATCAAATGTTAACAGGTAAGAGAACTGGAGTCTTCTTTGTGGTTCAGGGTCCATTTATGCAACAGAGCATTTTGTACAGCATCACCTTGAATGAACTCAACTTTAATCAATAGGAAATAAATGATCCTATACTCTTGTTATGAATGTGACAATGAAGACAACAGTAATACAATGGAAACAAAATAAACATGCTTTGAATATAGTTTACGTTTTTGTGTCAGTTGCATTTGTAGTCTTAGTTCTTGGTGAACTCACCCGGTTCTGTTTGTCATTTGTAGAGCCGAAGCTGTCTTCTGAATGGAAAGCACTCTGGACTGACATGGTGGATGTGGTAGAAAGGGGTCTGTGCCCCTCTGGTCAGGTGTCCCGTTTAGAGAAGTACCTGCTCCTCTTGTTGTCCTGGAAAAAACTGAGGAGAGGTGGCAGAGAGAAGCCACTCTATATAGCAAATGGAGCAAAGTTCCACTGATAAGAGCCACTGTTTATGGTTCCAGCCTCATCGGTGCAATGTGAGCCGTAGTGTATAGACAGCTGAAGACGAGGATCTGTCACACTGAGAGTATTACAGTTTGTTTGACCATTGATGAGAGACAATGAGTCAGTCACATTCATATTCATTGCAGGATGTTTTCCAGAATAATGGGTTAAATGGAACTTTTAAGGTGGTGTCAGAGACGGGAACGTCCCAACCAAAGCCGGATTATGTCGATTCGTCATGCAGCCTGAGCGTCAAAAATGTGTCCTATACTGTAAGGTGAGAATACAACACTAGCATGACATGAAAGCAGTGAAATGGGTGATTGTCTTAATTCACAGTCCGTGACAGTTATGCAAAATTTAGCACACTCTAAATGTGCTCAGGAGCTTCATAGGTTTAGTCTAGCTGCTAACAGACAACTGCACCTGATACATGTATATGACCAAACAGCTGTTGTACTTTAATACAAATGTCAATATTTTGTTTAGTTTTCTAATGCACATACTTTCAATAGACAGCTTGGCATGCAGTTAAATTTAGTTTCACAACAGTATTTTTGAACCCCTCCAGTGAAACTTGAAACCTTGAAATGATCACAATTTTGAAAATGAAAATTGATTAATTTGAACAGAAAGTCAAAATCCAGCTTTTTTAAAATAAAAATGTTTTTATTTGTTGAACTGCTATTTTATATATATATATATATATATATATATATATATATATATATAAATATAAATAATAGCAGTAATGTAGCTGATGTTGCTGTCAGTAAGCACACATTTAATCTGTAGAATCATTTTCTCTGCAAAATCTAGCAAATCAAAGGCCAGATTGATCAAAGTTATCAGCATATTATAGTCTTTAAGTATGCGATTGACATGAAACAATCAGTGAATAAATGTTTATATGCCATAACCATTCTGACATTTTCTTATCAGCTGACTTTATCTTTGGCAATAATTGTTGGGTTATTAATCTTTTTTATTAATCTTTGTTATTTCATTGAAGTTTCAAACAAAATACTGGCAAACAGAAAACCACTTCTTGTGGCCATTTCATAAACATTTTTTTGTTTGCTTATGTGTGTTACAGTGAACATGTAGGACCCTGGTGGGACCTTTCATCTTTCAGAAAAAAATGGACAAGACAAATACTGAATCAAGTGTCATTTCATGTGGACAGTGGGCAGATAATGGGAATTCTTGGGAATTCAGGTAAGTGACTCAAAAGGCAGAAGAACTATAATATTGAGTTCTAACAAATTTAATATCAGAGCCCACAGCATGCCATAGTGATACATTCTAAATATTTAGCTACAGTATAAGTTCATTTGTGTATTTCACAACAATATTTTAATAGTGAATGGTGAAATTTTAAGGAATGTTTTTTTCTTTCTGTTTATTGACTTAAGAGTTTGAGAGCATGACCACTAACAAAAGCAGAAAAAAACACCTTATAAATCATGTTCTCACAGATGACTATTTTTCTTTGTTACAGTACATGCATTATTAAGACACTAAAATGAATAAGCAGTATTCGAATAAACAAGCAATGTACTATTATAAAGCAACTTACATTGCAGTTAAAAATAAAGTTGAAAATATAATTTCTTTAAATGTTAGTGTCATATGATAATATATCAAAAGATTATTAAGCTTACTGATGTCTTTCTCTAGGTTCTGGGAAAACCACGTTGTTAGATGCTATAGCAGGACGAATCGGGAATTCTGGTAAACTCCTTGGAGAGGTTTTTGTGAATGGAAGAAAGCTGAAAACAGAGCAGTTTCAAGACTGTTTCTCTTATGTGCTCCAGGTGAGATGTTGTGGGGTTTTTTTTAGAATACAACTATGAATATAATAAGAATATAAATATATAAATATAAAAATATAAAATAATGTGACAACTAAAAAAGTGCAGCTTTTTAATTTGTACAGATCTACAAATAAGCAAACATTGTATTATATTACAAAAACCTATTATACCGCTATCAAAAGATTAAACTTCAGTATACTAAAATATCAGTTTAAGTTCTGATAATTCAAGTGTTCAAAGAAGTGAAAAAATAAACCATATAGTATTTTAAAAATGAAGATAAGAAATTGGTGCAAATATGTGGTGACAAATAGTATAAAAATACAATGTTTTCAAACTGGAACTCCGTCCCATTTTGAAATTAACTTCCTGGAATCAGTCATCCTTCCCAGCCTTGATTTTAAGTGATTTTAACAGAAAATATCACAGTGGACAAAAATATACAGTAGAATGTATAATACATTTACATCCACAGCGCACTGTAAATGTGCACGTTAATCTAAATATCACAGGCAACATGTGACTGTAGAGCTGTAGAAAGTATAGATGAAAAGCAATTGGCTAGGTAACTAAAGGTCAAGTCTGCCACAAGCAAACTTAAACAAACACAGTAAAGTTTGCAGAAAAGTTCATTTGTAGCCGTTACACATGAGTTCATTACATTATTCTTCTGAGCTATTCATTGGTATCTTCTGGAAAATTAAATAAGCATGGAGAGACGGCCATTATTGCATGTCATTTTTACAGATTAAATTTAGATGCAAAGAAGCTATAAATCTATTCCAGTAATTAAATGGTGTCTCATTTTTTTTTTTTTTTTTTGCACAGTAATAGAGGTTATAGCAGCATTGCTTCTAGTCCAATTTCAGCTGTGTGAACTTCACTGCACACGACGCACAAACTCCACAACCTTCTGACTCATCTTAAAAGGAATAGATAAACATCATACCTAAACTGAAGATACAGATAAGAATTTAAACTTAGGAGCAAAGTTTACAAATTGTGAAGTGTTGTAAGTGTCGATAATGTGCACCGTAATGCATTTACGGCTAAATTAAAGCACAGGTCCTCTACCCACTGATACATGCACACTTCACACAACAACAATTGAAATGCTTATATAGATTTTTTTTTTCTCTTTCAGAGTGACAGTCTCTTGAGCTATCTGACTGTGGAGGAGACTCTGACATACACTGCTCACCTTGCTTTGAGAAAACACTCTTCTGAGGCCATACGCAAGAAGGTGAGCTCGTTCCCTTCACAGATATTTGCCATATCACCACAGATATGGAAATATGGATAATCAAACTGATTAAAATGAAATGCACACAGAAATCTCAAATACCTATAGATACCTTAACTTTCCTGAAGTTATGATGGAGACATCACTCATATTTTAATAAGCTGATCCCTGTTTGATCCATCATACTGTAGGTAGCTGCAGTCATGGTAGAGCTGAGTTTGGGACACGTGGCTCACAGCGTGATTGGAGGCCGCATTTTCCCAGGCATTTCTGGTGGAGAGAGAAGGAGGGTCTCCATTGCCAGCCAGCTGCTTCAGGACCCAAGTGAGCTGCCCTCTGACCTGCCTGAGACTTGTCAATAATAACCCTTAATAGCATAATGTTTGTTTATGTTTAGTGTAGTGTGTGTTCATTTCCTCGCTTGCACAAAAGAGAGACTAAATGTTATTTAAATGCAGAGCGACCAGCACAGCGACCCAAAGCCCCTCAAAAGGATTATTGAGGAATGGACAAATGAGTGAAAAGGACTGAAGTAGAATATTAAAAGTGGTTGACAGGGTTATCACATTTTTAATATTAAGCCGAGGTCTATGAGGGTCCCTTTGAATCCTTTATCTGGGTCTCCTGGGACCGTGGACTATGGATTAGTTGAGCCCACTCCAAACTGAACACAAACCAGCAATTATAAGTGGCTTTCATCTGCTGCCTTCTCCAATCAAGCAGTAAATGAATTCATCAGCCAATTAATTTGGCTCTAACTTTAGACAAAGGAAAATTCTATTAATTGCTTTAATTACTTGAATTAAGAAGACACTCAAAGTCGTCTCTCATAGGACAGAAAGTGGACTTTGCAGAAAGTTTCACATTTGTTTCTACTGTTTTTGCATTTTCTGTTATGTCATGGCAGAAGTGATTCTCCTGGATGAGCCGACCACAGGACTGGACAGCATGACCGCTAATCAGATAGTGGTGCTGCTGGCTGAACTGGCCAGAAGAGATCGAATCGTCATAGTGACCATCCACCAGCCCCGTTCAGAACTTTTCAGGGTGAGCAGACATTAGGGCCTTTTGCACCGCTTTAGTTCCAGAACTAAATGTACAGTACTAAAGTACTGGGACGATTTTCCGCGAACTATTTCCCAGTACCATTTAAAAGGTTGCATTCACACCGACAGTGTGTACTAGGACGTGACGTAAGCCGGTTGACAGGGACGTCATTTGTGCGCAGCGTTCAAAAACGAAAACAAAGAAGAACAACGTTAACAACAGAAAGATGGAGGACACTTTGATCGGAGCTGTGTTTTTGTTGTGTTTCGCGGGTTTCACAATAATGGACATGGAATGTCGACGTATACGTAAAGCGACTGAAAGAACAGAAAGGAGGAAGAATCTCCAACAACAACTGACAGTGCTACATTTGCTACAAGTGCCTGTACTTCTGCGTCCGTCAATCTATCACTGTTCTCCATACTTGCCAAATAAGTAGACACAAAATGTTTACAGTATGTTTACACAGCTTTTTAAATCATGGCGGGTGAGGGCATTTTCGAACGTGTTTGGCCAATCAATGTATGCTTACGTCACAGGTAGTACCAGTTGTGCTGGTTAGAACCTGCTCCGGAGTAGGAGCTAATTTGGTTCTCAAAAAAGGCAGTCCGGTACTAAAATCGTACCCAGTTCTGGAGGTGCGAAAACGCCAAAAAGTGGGTCATTCTTCCACAATTAACTGTACAGATCCATGGTACTATGAAAAGGGGTTCCTGCGGCCTGCGAAAGGCCCTATCCTTAAAAAATGCCAATTCAATAACCAAATCCCAAGGCCTAATAAAAAAAAAAAAAAATACTAAAGATGGCCTTATTGCAGTAGCTAATGCTCAGGGGAACTGGTGTTCTGGTGTGGGTTCCTGGACCTGAAGGCAGCTGTGGATATGAGTGTCCTGATTGTTTTATCATGTATATAAAAAAAAAAAAAAAAAAAAAAAAATAAAAAAAAAAAAATAACAACAAAAATGTTGATGATGATAATTTTTTTGGTTCGTATAAAAATTGCATGTATATAAAAAAAAAAATAATAAAAAAAAAATAATGAAATAATTTTACTTATAAATATCTGCAGATCTTTAACAGAATAGCAATCATGAGTCGAGGGGAACTGGTGTTCTGTGGGAAGCCTGAAGAGATGGTGGATTTCTTCAGCAGCTGTGGATATGAGTGTCCTGAGTACTGCAACCCTTTTGATTTTTAAATTGATGGATAGGACTTTTGAAGAATTATATCTTATAATTTTTTTTTTATTTTGAACACCTTCTTTTTAACCTTTTATTCATCAAATATATCCAGCTTAAAACCCGAATATAGAATTAGCCTGTTTTCAAGGTGTTCCTCTAGTTAAAAATTCTATCACAGGAAGTATAATTATATATATAGAAAACTATATATATATATATATCATAATATTACTATATATAAATGCAGGCTTGATGAGCAGAAGAGATTATTATATATGTTTCCAAACTTTTGACCTGTACTATATATATATATATACACAAAAATATAGATAATAATATACATAAAATATCAAAAAATGTCCTTTTTTATTTGATAGTTGATCTGACCTCTGTGGACACACGCTGCAGCGAGAGGGAAGCCGCCACCTACAGCCGCATGCATGACATCACGTCAGCCTACCAGAACTCAGAGGTCTATAAAAGCATGCTGGGAAGGATCGAGCAAAGCTGCCAGAGGGCAGACAAACCCATGATCCCATTCAAAAGCAAGGAGTCTCCCAGCTGCATGTCCAAACTGAATGTCCTCCTGAGGTAAAACTGTAGCTATGACCCCTACTGTCACAATCACCAGCCGGAGTACACTGGACATCCACCACAGGGCACTCCTCTCCACTCCATCCTGGACTCCATTTCCCACAATCCTTTGCCGGGTCTCATCTACTGTTTGCCCCTCTGCCTTGTTTGTTGTCATGACAACGGAGTGGAGAGGAGTGCACTCTGGTGGATGTCCACTGTGACACTGACTACAAATTCTTAAACCTTATTTCCAGAAGTTTTAATGAAATTACACTGTAAAGAGTGAAAATATGCCTTAAAAGAGCTTTTTCTACCTGACCTGACCTTTAATATGAGTTTGGTCTGTGGTTCATTTAGTAATGAAGCACTCCTCTCTGATGCATTTGCTTCTGTCTTACACACACAGACGGACGGTGCGTAATATGTCTCGTGACAGGATGGGCATTCTCATGCGTCTCTCTCAGAATCTCATTTATGGCCTATTCATTGCATTTTTTGTCATGAAACTGGATAAGGATGTGACTAAAGGTGCCGTGCAGGACCGAATTGGCATAATCTACCAATCCATGGGTGCCTCACCCTATACTGGCATGCTGAATGCCGTGGCTTTATGTGAGTATCTCATCCACAGTTAACATAACTCAAAAATATCTCTGGAGCCAGAGGACACATTCAGTGTTGAGTATTTTTCTTCTTTGAAATGAAATATGACTAATTTTAGGCATGTGCTTTTGGACACAGGTATTGGAACATACAAAGGAGAAAAAATATTTATACAAAAATGTTTGTAAAATAATACAATGAAATTAAAATGGAAATTATATATATATAAACCTAATCCAGAATATGAGTAAATTCGATATTGCTTCATTTGTGATACTAAAATAACACTGGTCTCAAGTACATTTGATTAAGTGCGTTAGAGAAATAATTCCAGGTCATTTATATATCAGTTCCTTGCTGATAAGAGATCACATCTCACAAATTGCTCCAACATGCGCATGATTAATGCTTAACCTTGAACTTAGAGCACTTGAGATAACACATAATTGTTAACAGAAGACATCTCTGCTACTGTATTTTCACTTTCATGCAGTTTAAATAATATATGTTTTTTTTTTCAAACAGTTCCTGCTTTAAGGGCCATCGCTGACCAGGAGAGTAAAGATGGCTTGTACCAGAAGTGGCAGATGTTTCTGGCTTACATCATTCATATCCTGCCCTTCAGTATTATCAGTGTGTTCATCTTCACCTCTTTCTTGTACTGGTGAGTATGGGTGTGTTTGTGTGAGCTACTTGAGTTTATCAGAGCTCGGTTCAGGGTATCTACTGTTCAGATCTGAGGGGAATGTCCTCAGAATCTTGACCTCATCCTGTTTCTCTGTGTGTGGTCTGGTGTTTCAGGACTGTTGGTATGAACCCAGATCCTGTGCGCTTCGTGTGTTTTTCAGCCGTAGTTATGGTTCCTCACATCGTTGGTGAACTTTTAACACTGGTCTTGTTGGGGGTTGTTCAAGACCCCAATATGGTCAACAGCGGGGTCGCTCTACTCAATATAGCTGGAATCATGGTGGGATCTGGATTTCTAAGGTGAAGAAATGACTTTGATGTATTCAATATTGCCATAATGTGCATTGAAGACATAATGTTCTGCATTATAGATTGGATAAAATTTCCATTAGTTACATAACATAATATGACCATTTTTAAATCAGTACACAATGTAAGCATATTAAAGGAATGGTTCACCCTAAAATAAAAAATTGCAGAAAATGTACTCACTCTCAGGCCACCCAAGACGTAGATGAGTTTGTCTCATCATCAGAATAGATTTGGAGAAATGTAACATTACATCACTTACTCACCAGTGGATCCTCTGCAGTGAATGGGTGCCGTCAGAATGTTCAAACAGCTGATAAAAACTTCACAATAATCTACAATTTGGCTTTAGTCCATCGGTTAATGTCTTGTGAAGCCAAAAGCTGCTTGTTTATAACAAACAAAACCATCAAGAAGTTTTTTACATTAAACTGTTGCTTCTGGCCAAAATTTTTCTCCAGTTAAAATCTCATATGAATCAGGAGAGAAATATGCACATATCAAGCACCATCAAGCACAAACAGTCCAAAACTGTTCTAAACAAATATGTTGGTGGATTTTGATGTGAGAGGACAACAGGTGATGGACTTTGTTTTTCACTGGAAATGTTATTTTTAGAATATGGACTATAATGGTGTTTAGATGCAACATTTAGTAATAAAAAATCTCTATATATATTTTTATAACAAAAACACCACACTTTTCTCCACAAAACACCAAAATATATACAATAGATTTGTGTATAATAATAATATTTTTATCATCAGTTTGGACGACTCTCATTCTGACGGCACCCATTCACTGCAGAGGATCCATTGGTGAGCAAGTCATGTACTGCTAAAATTCTCCACATTTGTTCTGATGAAGAAACAAATTTAGACTTTTGTCTGTTTTTTTGACTATTCCTTTAAGTGTGAAGTTTCATAAAATGTTGTATCCTTTTAGGAGTTTTAAACAAATGCCTGTGGTGTTCCAGTGGCTGAGTTATCTGACCTTCCAGAAGTACGGCTGTGAGCTCCTGATCGTCACTGAGTTCTATGGCCTGAACTTCACCTGCAGTAAGAACAAGCGTCTTCTTCCTCAATCTATTGAATACTTCTAATGGAACCCATGAAATGGCTTGACAAGCATGGTGTCTGTGTTAATGTCTTTCTTATTGAAATAAGAACTTGAGGCGAGACATATTGATGTAGCCAGTAGTTTCTAGTTTACATCATTACCCACAGCATGTCAAATATCATCAGTATCATTGGACTGTTTTATCAGAAGAAGTGTGTACATTTCAAAGGCATTTATCTGATATTTTTTATTTGTCTGAGTCAAAGCTAATAGACAAGGACAAACTTTACTTTTGATTTTATGACATAAAATGCATAAGCTGTCCACACGGATGTCCTCTGACTAACCATTGCTCTCACTCAGCGCCTTTAGCTGGTTTGCCAGGATCATGTCTGGTGGACAGTGGGGATATGATCATAGATCAGGGTTATCCTGGAGCGCTTTCACGTTACACACAAGACTTCCTCCTGCTCTACGCCTTTCTGCCTGCACTCGTGATACTGGGCATCATCAGCTTCAAGATACGTGACCACCTCATCAGGCGCTAAGCTTCTGAGTGTATGCATGTGTTGGTGTGCCTGAGAATGTTATTTTATGTTCTTTATTTTGTATATAGAATATCTCTAAATCATAGTTGACTGCATCCAGAAAACCTCAACATGAAAGCTGAATCCATCAACCTTTTCCATAGTTATTGATCCATTTTCTCCTAAATGTAATGTACTGTTTGTGGTATACATCATAATTTCTAATGTGACTGTAAATACATTATTATATCCAATAAATGTTTAATAAAACATGTACCTGTTGTTTTTAAATATATTTAGAATGAAATGCCATTTAAAGCATTTAAATAAAAAGGCCACTTCATACCAATGATTGTTCTGCTTATGTTCATCTATATGTGAATGTTTCACATGAATGCTTGTATTAATGATTACATCATGTTTTCATTTAACAAATGCACATGTTCTGTCCCTGTCTGGTCTGAACTATATTTTCATGTGAGGAAAGCTTAAGTTATTATTTGTGGTTATTTCATACAACAGCAAGATCATGTTGACAGCATCATATTATTAGTTTTGTTTCTTACGAAAATTTACCCTGGTTTTTCTAAAAAATAAAATAAAACCATAACCAAAGTTTAAGACTGTGGTTATACAAATGGTAATTAATCTGTCAAAAACCAAAAATCATGGTTACTATACTTTTACAATAATAAAACCGTGTTTATTTTTATTTATTTTTTATAAAGGGCTCTTTACCGAATACTATTGAAACATTTTCAGTCCAAATTTATGTACATTAAAATAAATAAGTTTCAAAGTATCTATATTTGTCAATGTGAACTTCTCGTGGAAAGAGAGAACACTTCGGGAAAACGGGAATAGAAAAGAAAATTAGTTGAAGAAATTAAGAAAAACTTCATTTCCCATAGTGCACTAGATGTCTTACATCATCAAACAGTGACGTTACCCCTCGCAACGGTAATCAAGCGTCTCCTTCAGTCGACAAGCAGTCACTCAGTACCATAGACAGTAAAAGAAAGCTCAGTACAAGAATCGAAACTCGTTTCTTCGATGAAACCAGACGTAAACTATTTTAGTGATAATGCCTAAAATAAGGTAAGCTACTGTTTGAGCCACACAACATTGCTTTACTCCCATTTCGATGTTAGTTAGCTTACAAGCTAACGTTACCCAGAGATAGAGAGAGAGTCGAGCTACTTCCTGCTTTAGTAAATATGAAGATGCTGCTATTAAGATCATGTTGTCTCGTAGTTCGGATACTTTATGGGACATTGCTGCAGCGGAAGTGCGCAGCAGGGAGAGCAGGACTGATGAAGAGGATGCTGAAGAGGACGCGCACTCTCCCACACAGAGAACAGTCTTCTTCATGGGCAGTAAAGCAGGGGTAAGTTATGCGACATATAACACTTAAGGCCTACCTGAAGTCTTTAGGGTTTGACAATGCTTTAAAATATATGTGCTTATACCAATGTAACATTTTACACAGCATCTCTGTTTTAGGGTAAGACAACAATATTACTGCGGTTTCTTGATAGGTGAGTTTAAGATGCTGTCATACTGTACATCTGGAGTTCTTAAGGGTTTTCACCTGTCACCTCACATCATGTTTCTGTTTTACCCTTTAAACCAGAGATGAGACAGCTAAACCTACTCTTGCACTGGAGTACACTTTCGGTAGACGTGCAAGAGGGCATAATACGGTATGGATACTGTCCTCCTCAGTTTGTTATAGGAATAAAAAATGAATTTCCTTTTTAATTTATATGTAAGAGTAGACTTTTCTCCTCTCTGCAGCCTAAAGACATCGCTCACCTGTGGGAGCTGGGAGGAGGAATTTCCTTATCAGACCTAGTGCAGATTCCCATCACGGCTGACAATGTCAGGTTAGATTCGCAAACACTGTGCACTCGTTTACATTTAATTCAGATTGAACTGAGGTAGTATACATGGTGAAGCTTATTAAAAAAAGAATTAAATAAATATTGTAACTTTATCTCTCACGATTCAGACTTTTCTTCTCAGAATTGCAAGGTTATTTTTCATAATTGCAAGTTAACATCTCACAATTTACATTCCTATAATACAAATCTTATATCTCACAACTCAACTCTCATACTCATACAATTAAAATTAAATATCACATTTCTTTTTTTTCCACAAAAAAAAAAAAAAAAAAAAAAAGGTGATTACATTTTTTCTTGCAATTGCGAGTTTATATCTCTGACTTTTTCTCAGAATTGTGTGTGTACATCTCACAATTTTGAGTTTTTTTCTCACAATTCTGTTTACATTTAATTTTTTTATGTAATTTTCACCACCTAACAAAAAACAAACAAACAAAAAAAAAAAACAAAACAGATTTGCGAAATGTAAACTCAGAATTCTGAGAAGAAAAGCCTGAAATGTGAGATATAAACTCGCAATTGTGAGAGAAAAAAAATTCTGAATTGTGAAATAAAAAGTTGCAATTGCTTGTTTGGTTTTTCCCCACCACTCAATATATATACTGTATATATATATAGTGACTTTTTTTAATCTCACAATTCACACTTTTATTCTGTGGTGGAAATAAACTTCCATACATGTTGCAAATGCAACAAATACAAATCAATTGTGCTTGTTTTTACAGTTCTCTGTCTGTAGTTCTTGTTCTGGATCTGTCTAAACCTAATGTTCTATGGGAGACCATGGAGAGACTGCTTGATTCAGCTCGAAGTCATGTGGAAAAAGTGTGTGCCTCACATCAGAAGACCGGAGAATCCAGATCCGGCAAACAACGAGTCCCACAAGTCCTCCACAAGGACTATCCGGTGTGAGAGAGTAACAGAATTGCTATAAATGAAGCTTGAAATTGAATGTATCAGTCTATTACATGAAACAGTCTCTTTTCAACAGGACAGAGAGCTCATAAGCCCTTTCCCTGTTCCTCTTCTCATAGTTGGAAGCAAGTTTGACATCTTTCAGGTAAAATCTCACTATGTTATAGCCTTCTGGCTTCTACAGTATGCACTTAATACTGCTTTCTGTGTTTTTAGAATAGTATGCAAAACAATACATTATGCAACAGTTAACATGTAAAAGCATTACTTTTTTCAATTAAATCTTCAGTAAAAATCAACTCTTGGCTGTCCGAATCAAACATTGAATGATGAATCCAGTGAAACACTGAAAAGTAATTCAAACTTACATAATATTATATTCATCAATAACATTCTATCTCCTTCTAGGACTTTGATTCAGAGAAGAGAAAGGTGATTTGTAAGACTCTGCGCTTCATAGCCCACTTCTACGGAGCCTCATTAATCGTAAGACCGCCTTCATACTACAGAATTTCAGAATGCGGTTTGAAAATGATCATGGATCATAACATACAGAAATTTGTAGCTTCAGAAAAACAATAACTGAGGAGCTCTAAACTGACATCACCCTTCTGTGGCATAACCAAGCTATATAAAATCACTCATTTAGCATTTCTGTTTCTCTCTGGTCAGTGTTATATTTGTATGCTGTCCGTCTCTCTATAGTTCACCAGCAGCAAGTTAGAAGCTACAATGTCTAAAAGCAGGAGTTTTGTTAATCAGCTGGCGTTTGGGACTGAAAGACCGTATGAACCTTTCATTACCTTCTTGTACTTCAGATATGGGATATTCTTCATTACTAAAGTTTATTAGTCACAGTAAAAAAGTGTTTTTTATTCCATTCTATTAGAAAGTCAATCTCTACTGACCCCAGCAAACCTCTGGCAGTACCAGCAGGCTTCGACTCCCTCAGTCAGATTGGTAAGATAAGCATTGTGCTTTTTTTTTTATTGTTAATAATGTTAAAATTAGTTTGGTGCATATTGTTATTATTATTGATATATTGCTATACATTCAGTTTTTATTACCTCTAAGATGCACAATTATAAACACAAGTATAAGCCCAAGTATAATGCACTATATATTAATTTTTCATGTACTCATATATGTAGGTGTTCAAAATATTTGTAATGCATTCATCTTCTAGGCCCGCCTGTAACCTCTGATGTTGATATCGGGACTCTTCATGCCAAAAACCCCTTAGACCTTTGGAAAAAGGTTTTTGAAAGGGTTTTCCCACCTGAGGTATAGTTTCCTGCTGTGTAAACAATGATAATGATCAAATAATGTCTGCCTGACCCCTGACCTTTTTGTCTTCAGAACATCAAGGAACGTAAGGAGCTGAAAGATCCTGCCAAAGACCCCCAGTACAGCGAGCCCCTTATAGACTCTATCAGAGCTCAGAAAGACCAGGTAAATGAATTATTGTCACTGTAAAATCACCCTTCAGCAGATATTTGTCTTCTAGTAACCTCTAGTCATGCGTGTGTATATAACCCTGCAGTAAAACTGACTCAGTACTGTAGCCATTACCTGATCCTCCAGAGTACAGTCTGTGACTGAAAGTTACCCTGTACCTCACACGCATTGCCCTTCAGTAGCTTCTCAGCTACTCTGATTCACGCTGTTGTTGCTGAGTGCTTAGTGATTGCAGTAATCAGGAAATATGTGGCAGAGGGTCACTATTGCAGTTTAATCGCTCAGATTGCAGAATAGCATGTTCAATTAAGATAAGATTTAAAAATAATATAATCATCATGTTTATAGTTTTAGAAAATGTAGAAATCTGATTGACTGCACTTTAGCTAAACTATCAGATGCAGAAATGTATTTAATGTGTTAAAGAAACATTGCATTGCAGTTTTTTTCTTGTGTTTTTTTTTCTCAGGAGCTGGAGCAGTACAAGAGAGAACAAGCAAAGTCATGGAAAAGTTTGGCTCTGGATCCATAGACTTCACTCAAAACCCTTTAGAAGGAATACATCTGTATTAATGCATTGTACTGGACTTCATCCACTTTCCATTGTGTACCATAACGAATGAAATGTCTTTATGTATGAATATTGCTATTATGTGTAATGGTAGTATGGCTAATCTTTGTAGCTCATGTTGCTTCTTTGTAGTTAAATACAATTTGGAGAATGTATTTTGTGAATGAATTATTAAATGCATTATTTTGTATATTGCCCTATCAAAGCATCCCTTGAGAAATATCAGATTATTTCAACTGGACACAACACACAGCTTGACTTCGAAATTAAACAAAACCTTGTTTTAATCTGCTGTTCCCCCCTTTATTGAGAATATGCAAAATGATGTAAAAAAGAAAAAAGTGCCGTAACAATTAAATGAATTAAAACAAAAATAAATAAAACATACATTAAAAACAATAAAGAAAAAAAAAAAAAACACTGATATGATACACGATGTGTAAACCACAGGGAAAATCAATGTACCAAGCACTTTATCTGCTGTCTCTCATACATTGGCAGACTGTCTCACAGGTTGTTTTGTCAGAGGGGTGTCCCACTGGAAAGGCATCTTGTAGTGAGTACAGCGGGATTTAGTGGTGTCCCAATCTTTTAAGTGCCCTGAATTGACTAATTCATTTCACATTACGCCTTTGATGTGCAAAATGAAACCATATCACAATTAATCAAGTCTTGTCATCCTCAAAGACCGAAAGACTAAGCTGAGAATACTGGGCACTTAGTGACATCATACATGTAGAAAACAAAGAAAAACCCACTGAATGTATTCTGTCAGGTACTAAGTCTAGTTACACTATTTACTTTCAGAAATACTCTTCCTGCAGGGCTCCTAAAGAAAGGCCAGGTAAGTGGTTCAGGTTTACATCAACATCCTCCTAAAAAATACAGACAAGCAGCAGAAGGAAAGAAACAGGTAATAGTAATGAGAAGGCGGCTAGTGGATATCAGAGTGTCATGAAGACACAGACGTCAGTCTATGCAGAAATGTTAGTACACACACGCTTATAGTCATAAGGCTGATTCAGCTGTGCTGATCGAAGTAGCATAATGGCAAAAATCGATTTAGCCAGGGTGCAGTTTACCAGTCCATTAGTGCATGCCATGAATTTGTCTGCGAGTTCCCTCTCTTTATGTTGTAGTAATCGAAAACTACAAAATTATGCAAAGAATTGCAATGGATATTTCAGTTTTTCAGTGATAATTCATTACATTAAAAAAAAAAAATCAAGACCCTTATTAAGCTAATTTCGAATAGCTTGAATGCACAAAATGTAACAACTAAAACATTTTCCAAAAATTACAGTTATCTACAAATTTCAAAATACAATTGCTGATTTTGCGCATAGTTTGGTGTATTCAGTTTGGTGAACTGTGCAGAACATGTTGGTAAGCTCAGAGGAGAGCAGACAGGCACTGGAGTTGTTTTTGTCCGTTCACGAGGGATACGTCTGCCAGTTCATTGGGCTTGGATGGCCACTTGCTTCCTGTCACATGCAGCTGTGTGTGTTTTGGTGCGGTTTTGCTTAGTTGAGCTAAGCAGTCAGTCCAGATACACAGGTGTGATGCTAAAGGTTACAATACAGGGTAAAACAACAAACAGACCTCATACAGAATCCTGTAGAAGGGCACATAGTACATTATATGTACACATTAAAAGATGCATTCGGGAACACGTTACAGTGTGTAGTTTATTAATCCAGTTTACTAACAGAAAGTCTTTTATTTGCTAGCGATGGCGCTCTCCTCTCCAGTGGGGTGTGAGCGGTTGAAGTTGAGTCCTACACTGGGTCTCTCTGGGCTGGTTATGATCGTTGTTGGCGGTGGCGGCTGAGGGGCTCCATTACTGGGCAGAGGCCCCCATACGCTCTGAGACCCAGGACTGCTTCTGGGTTTGGTGGTGGTTGGACTGGTCAGGCCGAGGCTGGTCAGAGCATCAAGGGTTCCATCAGGGTCCACCATGACATTTATAACTGCAGGGATAGAGAAACACATCAGAAAATGTGAAAGTGTACGTATTTTATTTTGCTAAAACTGCATATACTTATTTAAATTAGACCAAAAACATCACAAGTTGACTATGATGTTACAGTCAGAAGATATTTAATTATATATCAAATAATAAAAGATTTGAAAAAAAGCTGTATAGTATATCGAAAACAGAAATGTGCTGCATCAAATGCTTGTGGACATTATAGAAGATTATTAAGGCGAGCTTAATTTAGCTGCATTGCGCTGTGGTTGGATTTAGTGTAGATGTGGTGTAAGTCTTACCTTGAAGCTGTTTTTCTACCCTCTTCAGCTCTGTTAGTATAGATGAAATTTCCTGAATGGCATAAAGAATAATTAGCAGAAGTACAGATCAATATCTGTTACTGTAAAAAACAAAACCCAAAAAATCTGTTACCCAAAACAAAAATTACCCTATGATTTACTCACCCTCAAGCCATCCTAAGTGGATATGACTTTCTTCTTTCAGACAAATCCAATCTGAGTTTTATTAAAAAATGTCCTGGCTCGTCCCAGCTTTATACTGGCAGTGAATGGGTGTTATTTTTCAACTGTTTAAAAGAAGTCCAATAAAGTGCATCCATCCATTATAAAAAAGTGCCCCACGGCTCTGGGGGGTGAATAAAGGCCTCCTGAAGTGAATCCATGCGTATTTGTAAGAAAAATATCCATATTTAAACCTTTATAAACCGTAATCTCTAGCTTCCGCTAACTGGTATGTGCATTCACGAGAGAGTGGCGTTCCAGCGGATGACGCAGGACGTAGGTGTAGCCTAAATCTCATGAGAATATGCTAGTCTCGCGAGAAGATTTTGTTTACAGGAGCAATGGAAGCAAAGTTTATTTTGTTTAGCAAAAGTATTATATAAAAAAAATATTTGTTTAATATAACTCTGATTGGATTCATCTGAAAGATGAAAGTCATATACACCTAGGATGCCTTGAGGGTGAGTAAATCATGGGTAATTTTCATTTTTGGGTGAACTATCTCTTTAGAGAACTTACCTTGTTTGTAGTTTTGGGAAGTGGAACTTCATTGTCCACACAGAGTTTCCTCTCAATATCATCCAAGTTCCTGTCTTTGTCTTTGAACAATATCCTTTAAAATAGTGAATAAGTAGCAATATTACAAATTTGTCTTTTAAATAGTTAAACACACACACACACACACACACACACACACACAGATTACATTTATCCATGATATTTTATCTATCAGCAGTTACAGTTTACATCGGAAAATGTAAAACTGTAATATAAGCAGTAAGTTCCTATAGAAAACCAGTTCCTATTCTCAAACTTCACTGAAATGGAGGAACCACTAAATAAAATGAAGTTCACTGAAATTCATGATTCCATAACTTTCAAGAACAGTATGTTCTTAAAAAGTTTTTAAAGGGCAAAAATAATTTTGATTTCAGTCCTTATGACTTTGTATTTTATCTAAAACATTTTAATTCTTGTATACAACTAATGGATATATTAATTAATTGATATATATATATATATATATATATATATATATATATATATATATATATATATGCATCTTAGCACATAAAAATATGTGTTACTGCTCCATTAACTATATTTTAGTCCAAAATAATAAATAACAAAATGAGGTAAAATATAGTACCTTTGAAAACGTAAGAAGTAAAAAAAAGTTACAATATTATTTAGTTCTACATTAGATAGTTGTACAATTATTCAGTCTGTAACATTTTCAGCAATTATAAAATGACTGTTTATGTAATTTGGTTTAATGAGCAACACAGTACACATCTATGACTGACCTGATTTTGCCAGCAGTTTTATCTACAGACTGTCGGATTTTAGAAGACATTTGGGAAACTGACGTCAGCAGTAAACTGTCTAGCACCGCCTGCAAAAGAACAAGCATCAGTCAATAACAACCCTGTCAATCAATCATTTACCAAACAAACAGCATCCAGTCAATAAAACACTGAGGAAATTAAACTTGTCAATCAAAACATCATATCAGTTTTCACATCGCCACTCACACACCAGGCTACACTGAACGAGACATTCTCATCTGGAGCCACAGACATGCACTTAAAAATAAACACCACATCCTGAAGTCTGCTGAATCATTCACTTTCAGTAACATACGTTCATAAAGAGCTGAAGTTAAGTGGTTGTTCATACCGGTCTCACCTCATCCCGGTTCCAGGTACGCCTGCGCAGGGCCGCCTGAGGGTCCACGCTGTCCGGGGCCCGGGGACGAAGCTCCACTGGTCTGCCATTGATCTCTGAGGCTTTGGTATGAACTACAGGGGGAATCTTCCTGAAGTTTAGACTTTCGTCAAAAACTCTCTCAACCAGCTGCAGAAAAGGAGAATTAACAATAAGGTTATTGAGAACAATCACCTTGTAAACTAATAAACATCTTGAAAGTGAGTAAGGCAGTGAGATGTACCTCCTCTTTGGTGTCGATGGCGGACCCCGGTGTGGTCGCGGCTGTGCTGACCGTGGTGCTGGGCGCCGTGCCGGAGGAACTGACCGAGTCGATCTCACCTGCCACGTCATGGATCTCTCGTGCCAGGATGGCCAGGTCCTTGGCCAGGTCCTGACTGATCCTGCGCACACAGGGAAATAACCTGTAAACATTGAGATGGGTGTCTAGACTAGGGGTGCACAAAAACACACACATCATGCAAATGACATCACAGACTCACATTAGGTAGTCCCTACTCTATGCATGCACATGCTTATACATGCTATCCCATAGCAAACTGTATGGATGACATGCATCATTTATAAAAACAGAATTATTATAACATCAAAAAATAGAGTACTGTAAAATTTTGGGGTCGGTATTGATTTGTTTTTTAAAGAAATCTCACTGAACCTAAATTTATCATTAGTGTATATAATATTAAATACATGGTAAATACATCAAGAATGGCTCATTACATATGAACCACACATTTGTTGTATATAGGTTTTAATTAATGGTCAATTATTATGGTGTTGTAATATTGAGAGGGTTTCAGAATAACCACAAGGTGGCAGTATTGGCACACAAATATATAAGGCATTTATGGGTTGCTAAAGATGCAATGTGTCACTTTTGTGTGGAAAAATGTGTAGAATTAACAGTATTTTATTCTTCAGTAAAAACTTATATTACACATAAAAAATAAAAGTTTGAATATTTCTTCTGAAATGTACATTTAACATCATGTCCACTCACATTAAGATAAAGACACCAGTCATAAAAGAAGACAAATAAAAGTGGTTTGTTTTACATTGAGTGGGCTGAGATCACATAAGCAACTGAATTAAACAACTATGGTAACCCCACAGTTACTGGACACAGAAATTTACAGAGTAAAGTAACCACAGCTAACCGCAAACACCACATTTCTAAGGGCACTGGTAACTAAAAACAGACCTTTTTGCTGTTTGAAATTTAAGTAGATAAATGAGAACACAAAAGCAGGGGTTAATGAGAGATAAAGACAGAATAAAATGTCAAAAAACAACTTATATTAGTGTTTGCCCTGCAGCAGCAGAACTGAAGACTCACTCTCTTGTTGCTGTTCCAGCTGTGACTAATGCTACATGAGAACATCTCCAGAGATGATAGAATATATTCCTACATGTAACACCAACACTGAGTGCCCACTTTTTCAGCGGTTCTCAATGTTTTTTATCCATTCATTTTCTCCAAAAGGATTTCAAAAGATTTTCATTAAAGAGATCTAAACCTTCACACCAAACATTACCGAGATGAACCAAAGCCTATCTTTCTTTCTGATTTTCACAAAACGTTTACTTCAAATCAAAGGAACATCTCATGAGATAAGACTGGAAGAACAGTCAAGCATAATGTGAAGATAACTATATCATACGCTTTGTGTGTCAGGTAACTGTGGGGCATTTTAATGATGGAATGTGTCTGTGTGTATAAGGACATAGAGTTGATGAGTACCTGGCGATCTCTTCACTGTGAGCTGTCCAATCTCGTATGTACTCCTCCTGTTCTCTCATCCTGTTTTTGAGGAGGAGACCCCCGGCGCTGGTGGTGACCGGAGCGGGACCACCCAGCCTGCCGGTGCAAAGAGTGGTGCCCGGCCGCAGGCGAATGTGTTTGGGAGAGTTCCGGTTAGAGCCAAACTCATCCTCAGAGGTAGAGGCATATTCAGGAGGCAGCCGTCTCCACCGGTTAGCGGCTGAAGAGAAAGACCGGTTTGATTGAAATGCAATTAATAATGAACAATAAAGTCCCAAAGTGAATTGAGGGGCTGGTTACAGATATGTATATTTCAAAAAGGATTTTAAGAGCTTTTAACGTATGAGTATTTTTGTCAGTATTACACACAGTCTCCAAACTCCTTGCATCTCTGTTACATGATGCAAAAATCTTCTTCCCCACTGGCTCAAGGTTTAAAAACATGGCAACTAAAATAATCTGTTATGATTATATTCAAAATTCAGGTATTATTGTACAACAATGTTGTTGTTTCATTTAAAACATTTATATTACTCTACACACTATAACAGTTTCCATAAAAACCTTGTTTCAAATGGGGATGGAGCAACTGTAGTTATCAAAATTACGTATAAAGAGTTTAAAACAAACCAAAGAACTTGAACGTTGCAGTTACTTCTGCAGAAATCAAACAGCAAAGCTCTTCTGACCAACTATCTCTAAAATAAGACACTAGGAAGTGATGAAAAGGACATTTGGGATGGTGGTTTTGGTGGTTATGATCTAGATTGGCAATGTAAAGACTGTGGGTTTTACTCAAAATAACTTTATAAACTCTAGGATGTTTGTATCTGGAATGAATGCAAAGCTGCATGCCGTCATGTTGTTTTTACTTTGTGCCACCAGGGGGAATGTGCTTAACATCCACTGACCCTCATTTCTTATATTGCTCAGCTCTTGCATCAGCATAGGAGACCCAACTTTGCTCTGATTCTGACTTTGTGGCATTAAAGGACAAACATCTAAGAGGTCATCATTTCAATATGAACATAATTCATTAATTACTCACTAGAGCACTGAATCTGCAAATATATCTTTACTCTTTTAAGCACTTAAATATTAGAAGGCCAATGTGATGTTTATAGACCAGATATCACTCTTCAAATAATTCTTTACAGGGAAAGTAAATAAAATGAGATCCTTTTCATCACTGAGTTTAATTAAAAAAGCATGAATTCGAAAATGAAATCACACACTGATTGTAATTTAAAAGCATGCTGAGTTTGAGTTTCTACACACACACACACACACACAGCCCAGAGATGCTACAGTACCCATGGGCTCCTCCTCTGCGAGAACACTTTCAGGCTCAAGTTGGGTTTCTGTGTAAAATGGGATCTTTATAAATATCACAAGCATGCAGAGACAGACAATTACAGACAAACATGACTAATGACAGCGATCCAGTCCTCATAAAACATCACTAAAATGCACTGCTAAATTTAGCTGAATGCTAAATGTCTCAAGATAAACTCAGTTAAAACAACCAGACAACTGCAGTTTTTATTGACTGCAGAACTTTCATACAATTGTTATTTTAATGACTTGGAATGGAAATGCACCCTATTTATTTTCTAAATGGATCTGAATTTTTAGTGTTAACTAACTTTTTTTTTTTTTTTTTTGAAACAGGTTATCATGGACTAGTCAGTTAGATTACATAAACACAATACTTTCACCAGTTTCTTTATCTCAAATTGGCATTAAAACAAATCGACTCATTTCTGCTTTTGGCATCTGCTAAGTAACATTTCCAATCATGCAGCAGCCGAAAGAGTATATTAATATAACTATTATATTCCTCCTCACCTGATGGGATGCTGTTGACAGGTGCCGTCTTTGGCTTGGGGTCCGTTAGTTTGGAGACACTATTAGCCCTCATGCGTGCAGTTAGCTTGTTGTCTGTTGCTTGCTGATTTGTGCTTCTCAGTCCCAGACGTAGCGCTGTCTCTGCAGACACACGTGTCGCAGTGGTCCTACTGACCGTGGCCTCTGAATCGCTCCGTGCTGAAACTGAGCCGAGTCTGGTGCGGCGAGGTTGTGCTAGCATGTCGATGCGTGACTGCGCCTTCCTCCCCGACGGTGGTTTGGAAGTGGAACTGGTGGTGGACACCTCAGACGCCACTGAGACCCTGTCGGCGTCTGCCAGATCTGTGTCCGACGTGTCTCCAAGCCGAGCCCTGCGCAACATGGATGCCCTCGTGGGACGGGGCTGTGGAAGACCAGCCTGCTTGGCGAGGGCCGCGGTGTTAGTTTGTAAAGTCTTGCTGGGCTTTGCAGACCTTGCAGATTTGCTGGTATCAAGCTTGGACTGCAAAAGGTCATCGGTGGAGGTGAAGTAACCTTTGGTGTGTTGGCGACTGGAATACATCTCCTGGTCCGAGGACAGGATGTCTGAGATGGGCAGCGAGGATGTCTGATCGTCATCAGTGAGATCTTGGGATGGTCTGCGGCCACGGGAGGCTGTCTGTACTGAACGACGAGTATCCGAGCGGCTTTCTGTGGTCTTGGTCTTTGTCTTCCTCTCGAGACGCTCCCTTGCGCTGGTTGTGGTTTTTGATGCTGTGCTCACGTTGCTCTTCTCTTTATAAAGGCTGCTGAGGGATCGGCGCTTCTGAACTGCCTTGCGATCACCCTCAGCTGCCGCCTGGCTGACTGTGCTGGCCGTGTCGATATCAGATTCGGGGGATAAAGGGCAGGCTGGGGGTGTTATCGGGTCCAACTTTTTCTCATCGCGGAGTTTCGCCTCAAGGAAAGCCATGACAGCTTCAGTGTCCTTGAGAAGAGTCGCCGTGTCCATGCTGCCCACCGAGTCGCTTCGCTCCCTTCCTCCATTCTGCCGGTTGATGCGAGGAATCAGTTCTATGGGGACATTACCGCTGGGTTTCTCAATTGTAAAACTACCCTGCCTCACCAGTGGCTTCCCAGACCTCTCCCCATCACTTCCTTTACTCTTGTCCTCTGAACACCTCCTGCGACTCTCCTCTGATGCTCTCCTCTCTCCACTTCCCAAGGGACGCACAGATGAATGTTTTCCTGTCTTCCCGTCCTGCTGGATGCTCTTGGATTGGCTAGACACAACATCCTTGTTGTTTGGAGTGCCGATGCACTCGCCATCACCTTTATGGTCATTGTGGCTTTCTTTTTCCTGGGGTTCTGTGTCCTGTTTCTCACCGATCTCAGAGCGCTTGATCTTTTCCTCTGTGGGAAGCTGCGGAAGAGTCCTTCTTTTGCGCTCAGCTTGGCTGGAAGTGGTGGAGCCGGTGCTCTTGATAGAGATGCCAGCCTCAAATGCATCACCATCTGAAGTGAGAAAAGAAAATACATATTATAGAAATGTACAATATATACAGTACTGTTTCAAAGTTTAGGCCTATTTTGATTAGTTTTTAAGAAACTAAGGTTGCACTTTATATTAAATGGCCTTAACTACTCTGTACATACATTCAAATTAATCATTTAGTACAATGCAGATATTGTGTACATACATGTTTTTACATTGTACTTATATTTCAAAATTATCTGCATGTAATTACATCTGTAATTAATTTCTGTAATTACATTTATAATTACACTGTTGATCCATCCCTTACACCTTAACCCACCCTTAAACCGCCTCATAGCACCAAACCTGACCCTAACCTTAACCGTTTCCCACCTCAGTAGCAGCAAAAAAGTGTTTTGCAATACAGTATGAACACAATAAGTACATTGTACTTACTTTTTGATGCAAGTACATAGTAGTTAACGCCACTTAATATAAAGTGGGACCGAAATTAATACTTTTATTCAGCAAGGATGCATTAAATAGAACAAAAGAAAAGACATTTATAATGTTACATAAAAATATTCTATGACACCGAAGACTGGAGTAATATCTCCTGAAAGCTCTGCTTTACCATCACAGGAATAAATTATATTTTTTAAATACATTCAAATAGAAAACAGTTATTTATAACTGTAGTAATATTTGACAATATTACCGTTTTAAAGAGACTTCTTTCAAAAACACTACAAAAAATCTTACGGACCCCAAACATTTCAACTGTAGTGTACATATACATTAAGAATACATAATAAATAACAGAACAAGTTGGTTCACAAAATTGTGATATAATGTCAATGCTGAATTTCAATGAAATTAAATGCTAAGATAGAATCAATTAAATTAGGGATGTTACCATTTATTGGTACCATTACCAGTTACTGGGCAATATTATTTAGCGCTACCATTTATGTGTTCATACATTTCAGTAAATTACCTCGCTCTTGATGGACAAAAGCTGGTGGTTCTGCCCCAGAGCCTTCTGGGTCTGTTCGTGTTTGATTAGCAGCTAAACTGGCCCACTGTGAAACCCAGCGAGGGCTGCCGACTGCAACTGAATCTTCCACAAGTCTCTATAAATGAAGCAAACATGTTTCTCTAGTCAGTGCTAAACACTTGAATTACCCCTGCAATAGTTGTCTGTGGTCCAGTCCTGCACACTGGCTTTTTGTTATGATGCACCTTAGTCTTCATTATATTTAGAATGTCTTTTTCAAACAAACTACACTTATTTGATTATGTTAGCCTTAGCAAGCACCACTAAAACAGGTAAACAACGATAATCAGAAAACTCAGTCTATGCTTATGCTAGAGTGAAGACTGGGTGTAAACATGGCACGGATCCACAATGAGGATTTAAAACAAGGACTCTTTTACAGTCTTATTCTTGTGTGTGTGTGTGTGTGTGTGTGTGTGTGTGTGTGTGTGTGTGTGTGTGTGTGTGTGTGTGTGTGTGTGTGTGTGTGTGTGTGTGGATATAGCCTTAAGGAACTAGACTACTACTTCTCATTGCCAAACTGGGTCAGTGAGCAAGTGGCCAGTTTTCAGCCTAACAAGGAAGTGGTCAGTGGAGGGAGTGACTGACAAAGCACTGTGTCACTATTCCTTAAAAGTCTTTTCCATGTAACATTAAACCCCATCATTCAAACTAGAATGTGAAATGCATTAAGATAATAAAGGATCAAATAAATGATAGCTTATCACGCAGAACAGCTCATGCAAAACCATTAATCTAAAAGACACTCCAAATGACGACATGATGCAGACATGTGTTAAAAAGCACCTCAGACAAAGTGGAGCTGAGCTTCTTGCCATCCTTTGCTTTTCCACCGGCTTCTCGTTGCTCAGGGCAACCAGGATCCTTAGAGTCCTCCACCCCAAACACCTACACATGACAAACACAACAACACATGCAGGAGAATCAAGAGCTGCTGCTGTTGTTGGTGAGCTGTGACACAATGGCGGCACCTATGTGGCAAAAAGAGTTCAAATAAACACAGCTGCACAGACTCCATAGCAACAGAGCCAGAACAACATCTTAGGAAGGAACAAACAGAAAGTATTAATGTAAGTTCAATAAAGACACCTACACAATGTTATTAAAAAGTAAACTTACGTCAGCTTTATTGACAGTCAGTCAATATAAAACTAATTTTTCTGTCTATCCTCCTGACTATTTAATGATCCATCCATCACGTATATGTTTAATTATTTTGAGATTAATTTAACCTGCTTTTAATTTGGTTGTTCATTTCATTTTTATGTTTATTAAAAACTTACACTACCTGTTCAAAAGATTTTTTTTAATACTTTTATTCAGCAAGTACCCATTAAATTCATCAAAAGTGTCAGTAAAGATATTTAAAATGTAAAAGAATCAAAGAATCCTGAACAAATCACGTGTTCCACAAAAACAATTCAGCATTACAACATCAATAATAATAAATTAAATTAAATTAAATTAAATTAAATTAAATTTATGCATTTAGCAGACGCTTTTATCCAAAGCGACTTACAGTGCATTCAGGCTAATAAGAAACGTTTCTTAAGTAGCAAATCGTCAAATTAGAATGATTTCTGAAGAATCATGTGATACTGAAGCCTGGAGTAATGACTGCTTGAGTAAATCCAGCTTTAATCACAGGAATGAATTACATTTTAAAATATATTCAAATAGAAAACAGTTAACTTAATTGTAATAATACTTCAAAATATTACTGTTAACTGTATTTTTGAGCAAATAAATGCAGTCTTGGTGAGCATAAACTCCTTCTCTGAAAAAACATTTAAAAATCTTACCAACCCCAAACTTTTGAACAGTAGTGTAAATATCGAGATGTGTACTTAAAAATCACCAGATTTTTATTTTTATATATTGCATATATATTATATATATATATATATATATATGCAGTTTTTATTCACCTATCATTTACAGCTGAAAACAACCAAATGTGCAATATTCTTATGTTTTTAATTGTATTTTAGAAACAAATGCATGAACATTCATAAACACTCCATAAGTAACAGCACACAGACGTGCATTAAACGGCAAAGCTTTAAAACTCCCTGAAGATAAAAAGAATAAAGGAGGAGTTGATTGGTTGGCCACATGAGAGCCGTTATAAAGCCATTAGAGAGCTTCACAGCAAGATGCACTCAAACTGCTTGATGTTCAGAGACACATTTCCAGGACAAATACAACTCAAGAGAGCATGTTGAGGATCATTAAAGTGCTTGTAAGCCTACATTGACATTCCTTAGACATTCTGACATCTAATTTATAACCCAGAGTATTAAACGTATGCATTTAATAAAGCCAGACTCAATTCAAATATTGTTTGCACACAATTTTAGCCTTAGTGCTATCTATTTTTATTTTTGTTCTTCCACTGCTCACAAAGGGAAGTGACTCCCACATTAATCTGTGAGTCTTGTGTGAGTGATGAGGTTTGATGACAGTGAACCACCGTCCTCCACAAACCAAGTCAGTGTTTAACAAAAAGAAACATGTCCATATACTTATCTGTCAGACAATATTTAAACACAACTGCAAAACTGCCCATTAAATTGATAGTTCACCCAAAATTTTAATTCTGTCATTATTTACTCACCCTCAAGTTATTCCAAACTTGTATGAATTTTTTTTCTTCTGCTGAACACAAAAGAAGATACTTTGAAGAATGCTGGTAACCAAACAGTTGTCGGCCCGCATTGACTTCCACAGTATGCAAAAACATATCATGTAATCAATGGGGACTCATAGGGTGAGAATTTTTATTTTTAGGTGAACTATCCCTTTGAGACACAAATCATTCCCATCTCCTGCCTGATAATATCACCAGAACATTCATTCATTAATAAAGCATTTGATTTAATTCAGTATTGCTAATAATACTGTCAGTAGTTCAGACACAATGGTGACACATCATGGTTTGGCTTTACCCATTATACAACACCATAATGACAATATTTCACATTCATTATGATAATCAACCAGGGCTATGGGTAGTTTTCATACCTTATCGATCATTCTGCGTGCCTCCTCTTCCTCAGCATTGCTTTTATCCAGTTCAATGGTGTATGTTCCCTTGTCGCTCTGGTCATCGTCTTGTTTCTGAGCCTCATCTGTGGGACTGGGTTGACCGGTAGGGGCAGGGCTCTGCACCCCTTTTGGCTCCTCCGATTTCTGCCTGAGCAGAAGTCGAGCAGCCGTGGGGGCGACTGCCGCTATGGACGATGACATGCCCTTGCTGCCGTCCGCTGCCGTGGCGACGACCTTAGGACGTGAGGGTGGTGCAGGGCAAAGTCCCTCCCCTGCCACGCCTCCGAGCAGCGGTGCGGTCTGTGAAAATGAGTAGGAGCGCCGTTTGCGAGGGTTATCCTCGTCATAGAACTCGATCATGAAGGCTGTGCGACTCACAGAAGACGACCCCTCTGTTTTGACCCGGCCCACTCCTGCGGCTCTCAGGCGCTCCTCCAGTGCTGCATGGCGTTTGCTGCCAAATCGCAATCCAAAGCCGTTTTCGGAATCGCTTTGCGTGCCATCCTCGTGTTTACTGCCTGTAACGGAAGATTGTTTTGATGGATTATGGCAAATTTGAACACAGAACAGGCCAGTGCTTTCAACCAAGCGTGCAACTTCAGATGCAAACCTAACCAGGGCTAACACAAATCCCCCATACGATTCACCCTGAGGCATTACAGTGGACTACAAAACCGGTTAAGTCTCTAGACGCTAACTAAGAGCACAGGAAAGAAAAGGCGAGGAAATAAGAAGTGGAGGAGGGGGTCGTCTATTCTTCAGCTTGGTCGGCTGAGGAAGCAGCATGCAGTCAGAAGTGACAGCCTCTGTTCTGTGAGACTGGGAGAAGCAACTACAGCACTCCAACAGTGGTCTTTCACGCACAAACTGTGAAACAAAGCAGCTCTTCTGCATCGCACAGCATGTTCTTTGAATGAGGAGAGCTGGCCCCACCAGCCCTCCATGAGTCAGACTGCATTTACTCTAACTAGTCCAATAACACCAAGTAAACAAACACGCATATTAAACGATACAAATACAGGAATTCACTTTTAGAATTGTTTCACTGCCTCTAGTTCAAGTAGGGCTGGGCGATATATCGCATGTGATTGTCACACGCATTTCGTCAGTAAAGCCAGTTCCGTGATTACCGCTAAATCGCCATCACCTGCTTTCAAATGGAGCGGCATTGAATATACAGAGCCGTAGATCACTGACAAGCTATGCAATATCGCGTTCATTATCGTAGCTTGTCAGGGAACCGGCTTTACTGACGAAATGCGCGTGACAATCACATGCGATATATCGCCCATCCCTAAGTTCAAGCTCTGTATAATGTAAACTACTGTTCAAAAGTTTCAGTCAGTAGGATTTCAGTCAGTTTAGGACTTTTATGCATCATGGACACATTAACTAGGTGAAAGTAAATACTTTTATAATGTTATAAAAAATAATTCTAATTGGAACAAATGCCATTCTTCTGAACTTTGCATTCATCAAAGAAACCTAAAAATGCAGCAAAACTGTTTTCAACATTGATATAAATAATAAGAAATGTTTCCTGAGCACCAAATCAGCATGTTAGAATGATTTCTGAAGGGTCATGTGACACTGAAGACGGGAGTAATGATGCTGAAAATTCAGTATCGCATCAAAGGAATAAATTACATTTTATATTGAAATAGAACTAGACAAAACCTAAAGAGACTTAGAGATTTTCATATTCTCGTAGTTTCAATCAATACTGGATGGTCTGATTTAATTAACCTTCCAATCCTGACTTCAGACTGTGTATTTAATTGGACAGGAAGGGTCATCTGATCAATATACAACACAACAATAGCTTTCTATAAGTGACGTTAAAGGGCGGGTAAATCCGAAATCAATTACACCATAATAATGTACTAGAATGCAGGGAAGTGGTACAACAAATAATGGTGCAGCTTAAATGTTGAAAAAAAAAATGATGAAAATTAGTTCTACAAATGGCCTCAAACTAAACTGTATTTGAAATATAAATAACTTTCAAACTTAAAATGTATAACTTTGAAAAATATAATATGTTGAGTATGGTGCAATGGAAAACTATACTGTTACTATACAGTTTTTTTTTTTTTAAATGAATGTCAAAACTGAATGAAAACAATTTCAACAACATCATTAAAAATAACTCAACTGAAACTTGAAAACAAACAAACAAACAAACAAAAAAAATAAAAAATAAAATGAAAAACTATTATAACTCTGCTGAGAGATAACATTTAGGTCTCAGTTTCTCTTTCTAGTTTCTTTCTTCTCTTTCAGTATGTTATTTTCCCACCTCACACAAGAAAGAAGCCCTCAAATGATCATAACATAAATCCAACTCACCAGTGGACAATCGAAACAACAATCCAACTCACCAGTTCTCAGATCTCACCCAACAAAACAAACAGCACTAACACGGTTTCCAAAAGACTACTGCAAACACAAGCACTAAAAAAAGAACCACGCCTGAGACTGGACAGACCGCATAGTCTACCAGCCTTCACCAATAATCAGTCCTGCTTAGAGCTCACACGTGGATTTGCTGTCAGCGCCCCTTGCCTGCAAACCACACACTCCTCATAAATGAGCACACATTTCCTTACAGAATCACACGATGGCGAGCAGAGTGGGCTTTCCTCTTCCAAAGCAGCATGTGGCAGTTTTTACAATGAATAGTCCTACGAGAAGGAAGCATCCCAGGTGATCCATAGATAAGATCATTTTGTTTATGGAATCAGATCTTGTACAAACGTAGATCTCAAAGCCTGGCTAAACCACCACGCAGACTAATCAATAGAACGGATCAATAGAATCGAAGCAGTTCTGCTACAGTTAGAGAAATGGCTCCTTAAGGAGAGCGTAAGGAAAAAGTAGAGCGTTAACAGCATTCTTTGCTAAGCTCTGTGAGTGGGTGCAAGAAAAAAGGGTTTTAAAAGTGCTAGGTGGCAGCTAATCCTCTGGAATGGGAAATTCAGCTGATGCTATACAATCCATTTATACTGGCTGGTTGCAGAGGTTAGTATAATCTGATGTCATCGTTATTGAATCCCTTTAACAGCTGTGGGAAATCCAAAGAAATCCTTTTTTTTTTTTTTTTGCTCCTTATTTTGGACATTGACAGTCCTTGGTCCTTATGAACTATTGCTTTGTTTCTTCAAAAAATTATACTTTTGTGTTCCACAGGAAAATATGGGTTTGAAATGACACAAGGGCGAAGAAAATATTTATGTAATATTAACTTTTAGGTGCACAGCTCCTTTAAACCAGGAACAAACAAACCTTTTTGCACTTACACTTCAGCTCTAGCTGAATTTGCTATACAATTTGCTATGGTAGCACTACATGTATTGCATTCTCCCTTGGGTTTATTAATTCTCCTTGTATTATTCTCATTTATTAAGTTGCTTTCATAAAAGCACCTGCTTAATGAATAAATGTATGTTTAATGGCGTACCTTTAAGTCTCTTGAAGTGAACCGGCACATCACTCTTGATGCTCTTACTGTCCTCTTCTGTGGACTCACGCCTCACAAGAGGAGGGTCATTCTGGGCAAGCCAGTCAGCCACCTTGCTCTCAGAGGCCATGATGGCTGCCTGCAGGGTGCTGAGGTCTTTACCGCCAATGTGAGGTGATTTTTTTGGTCGTGGACGAGACACATGATCTTTAATGGTGACCTTGCCTGGGGAAGTATCATCAAACTCAATGGTGAATGAGGTGTTGGCCTGTGCGCCAGCATTGCCCGTGGCTGATTTTGCAGCCCCAGTGCCCTCAGTGTCCTTTGTTGGGATCTCATGGATGCTGTTCTGTGCCATTTGTCCCTCCTTGCTGGGAATCTCAAAGTAGCTGGGCTCAGCGCCTACAGGCCCCAGACCATTTTCCTTTGATTTATCACCTCGCTTGGTCTCTTTGCTCTCTGTGGGGTCACAAAAAAATAAGAATAATAAGGATCACCATTTATGAGTTAAGGGTCGCCAGCACAAAATCAACATTTACAGGCACAGCAACATTTTCCAAATATGATGTCATCATGACATCATCAGTAATGCATCTGAATCAGACTGAGTTCTCCTTAAATTTCCAGTTACTTTGTAAATGTAATGTACCAAAAGTCATTTCTAGTTAATCCCCTGCACAGCACAACCTATCAGAGCGCAGCTGAAACTTCCTATTTTTAAAGATACTTTTGCACTTCCTCTTCTAAGCCTTTATATAAAGAGATACTTATAAGACCGACTTATAAGATTATTAACCGTCAGCAACAAAATACAACAAAAGCACTAACTACTATTAGAATTCCACTTAACTCCTTTTCTTTTTTGTTTTTTTTTTACTACTAAACAGATATCACCTCTGCTTAGCAGAACTTTTGACAATATATCTCAAATCAGTTCATGTGAGGCACAAGGCTTTGTATGTAAATCTGAGCCTCTACTAAAAAGTTAACATAAGACTTACTATGTTTAATAAAGTACAAAAACTTAAATACTGTAAATACTTACAAATCTAGCATGTGTGGGTGCCTCTGTGACAAGCGGCACTGGTGTCACAGAAAAGAAAGCAAACACGCCTCTGTGACACTGACAATGGAGATAGAGGGGGCTGGGCCTGTCTACAAATCAACCTACTGTATTCACTTCTTAAGGGAGACGGCTCCCTTTACATTCTCTTCCTCTTTCCCTACATTGGCCTGTGAGTCCCTGCCATCGAAAAACCAGCCTTGACTGCTGCCTAAAATAGCCTTGGGAGGTGTTGGCACTTTGATGTGGTGGACTTTGCTTGACTGATTTTCTCTCACTCTGTGGCAGCGCTGAGGTTTATAATGCTGAAACAAATAATGCTGATTCATTTTGAGCTCCTGCCAACTCTGCCGTCTTTTGAATCTAAGTCTGTACTCTTTTTCTGAGTAACACTGTAAGGTTTTGTTAAACAATGCCCCTGAGTGTGCCAGCACTAATCCTCAGAGATATATTTACCCAACATTCCCTCAGAAAGAAACAAGGCTTCTTCTGGGAGCAGATTTTGCATCTCTGAACAGTGACAGTGCTGTTTTGAGTGAATTAAATTAAGAGGGCTCAAGGGCACGAGTAAGATCTCTGGGCTTTGATGCTCTATTCTTGAGTCAACGATAAAAGCGGCACATATTATAAAGAAAGAAACCTAAAAACCTCATGTTTATAGTTATTTTTGTCTAATAGCTGTTGTTATGTACTGTACATAAACATGTTCATAATCCAGAAATGTAGCATTTATTCAGTACATTTAGATGTACAGTTATAATCAAGCTACAGTAGGTTACAGTGCGTAAACTCTCTGTTCCAGTATACATGACTCAATATATAATAGAATATTTGAAAGATAAATCACACTTCACGCATTACGAGGTAAATTACATGATCTACGCCTGATAGTCTGACTTCAAAAAATGCAAACTGGTATAAAAAAATTCAAAATATGTTTTTCTTGCTGTATCAAAAGATGCCATATTAAGCACACAATATGTTTTTCTTGCTGTATCAAAAGACTATTTTGAGTATACTTGTCTGGTTTAGTGTCTGTAACAAATGTTTGACGTCCTGCTGTGGCAAAGCCTGGGTAATCTACAATCCCATTACTCCTATACGGAGCAAGTTAATGAGATTCCAGACTGCTAGATCAAAGTACACTGAACATGCCAGCTTCAATCAGAAGCAAATTGCACACCAGTTTTTTTTTTTTTTTTCCTGGATTAAACAGCAAACAATTCAAACTTTTCATTCTCTTCACAACTGTCCTCTATCTGGTTCGGATCTGCTCAAAATGTGTTAATAAGAATCTTCATGTGACTGTATAATTAAGCAGTTTGTATAAAAAAAAAATGACACTTTTGAGTGTTTAAAAGGATTTTGGGATATCTTACCTGTCCCGCTGTTCTCCTGCTTCTTTCCAGATATTTTATTCTCTTGTTTAAAGGAATTTTCATCATCTGCATCCCCATCACCCCACCAAGACGGCTGTCCATACAGTGGGGTTCCCCTGTGCAAGGCAGCAATATCACCTGTTATAGAAATAAAGAAATTACTTTGCTATTAAGAGCATGAGAGTTTATGTACATGAGGTATAAACACTACGAACATGTAGCTATGTATGTATTTACTGTCCTTTCCTCTGATATTATGTGCTGTTTCCTCTCTGAATTTAATACAGCTTTTATTTTTGGGTGAACTATCCCTTTAACAGACTATCAGACTTATCTATGTACATGATGCAATTGCCAAAGGATTTCAGCCTGCAGCTGAAAATTAAACCTTAATTTCATAGTGTAGAAACTAACAGTTTCTTTTTTAAATATTTGCCATTTGTACAGTCTTAATTCAAGTAAATTGTGGGGGAATGCTTTCGATGTTACTGATTCAGGTTGGTTTGATTCTCTACAGAAATCAGTAGTTTCTTCATGTGCTGCACACAGATGCATCATGTAACTTTACCAGCCGGGGGCCAGGGGAATTTTGGACGAGCCTGACGATTAGCAGGATGAAATAACCAGGTGGCAGTGAGATAAGAGTGAATGTTAAACGCTACCCACCCTTGACACGCTGATGGCTGGAAAACAGAGGCATGAGCGTAGGGCTGTTCCCTTCCCTATTATTAAATACCCAGCACTTCACTACAGGGCTGAACCATAGTTCTAATTATGTAGCGCAACACAAAAATACATGTGTTAAGATGCGTTAAAGTCTCAAATAAAGCAATAAGCCCCATGAATCTGTGGTTTACAGTGATTTTAGAACAGCTAATAAGGGGCGTTGTTGCTCATGGCATTACATATAACAACATATACCTGGCAAGGTTTGATAAAAAACAAAAAACACACAGCAATAAAAATGTAGTAATTTATTGATTACAAACACTAATTATTTCACCAAGCAATGTAGTTCTTCAGCAAGGTTCAGCAGACACAGCAGAGTAACAAGGTCACGTGTGTTTATAGAGTATTTTACAACAGCATGAACGCAGCTCAGTTAATCATAATTAAGGACCAAAACAATCCATTTTATAATTCATCTTTACATACTCTTTAAGAAAAATGAGTGTTGCCTAACTGAGATGTCACCATCATACTTGTGGGTGGTTACTAGGGTGTTGCTTTGGGGTCGCTATGGTGTTTTCAGTGGTTTTTAGCATGGTGCTAGGTGTCTAAATCAAAAGAGCCCATCCCACTTATATTCTCTCATATTCTAAACCTAGATATTACTCTGCCAATGTAAGTCTATGCGATTAAAATGAACAGAGCAGCTCTCTAATTTGAGTTATCATTCATGCACAAATAGTGTGACCTTTAAATGTGAAATCAATGGAACTGTGCTAGCCATTAAGAGTTGACCACATCATCCTTAATTTTCCATTTGTGACAAGCTTTTTTCCATTTTCAATTACAGGAAAAATATCAGATGCAATCTTCTCTTTAGCCAAAGGGCCGTTTTTCTCTTTCACAACTGTCACATGTTTGTGTCACAAGTTGCTACAGTGTGAGGAAAATTAATGGTTTTCTGAATCCTGCCCTGGTGTTTGACATCAGATGAGATGACACAAGGTCACTTACAACTGTTACTAGTCAGTGCTTTGATAAAAATAGACCATGATCATTTATGTCACCTTGCTCTGCTAAAAAGGGAAAATGGATTAGTCAGGTGGGGCACAGCAATGGTATTACTTACCATTTTCACTCACATTATTTAAAGATGACACATTGTTTTGCATAATCTACAAAGTGGTTTGAAATCTTCAGACACAAATACAATTGTGCATTACTTCTACCCTGACATCATCAAGGTTTTTTTTTTTTTACCTGGCATCTTGTCATCTCCTTTGTTAGGCTCTGCAGGTTTGACTGCTGTGTCAGCATTGGGCTCTGTGGGTTTGCTCACTTTGGCTTTGTCTGGAGAAGACTTGGGGGTTTTTAAGGGCTCTGCGCAGGTGGGCTTCTTGCCCAGTTGAAGTAGGCTGGTGAACTTCTCATGCTGACAGAAAGCAGGGAAAAGAACACAGTAAGTGCTAGAAACCTGTCATCAAGCATTACTTCAGGAAGATAAAAAATAAATAAAAAAATAAATACATAAGATCTGCAAGTGCAATTCTAGTGCAATATAAATGCAAACATCTTGATGAACCAGTATATTAACAAACTATATTAATTCAGAGACGTAGTGGTTGTTTTACCTTCAGAGCCTCCTCTGGCACATGTAGCTGTCCTCGCACCACAGTGAACAGGTTAGTATGTGAGTCAGGTTAAGGAAGAGCTCAAAATATGTAACCAACAAGTCTAGTTCTAGTTCTACTTCTACTTTTCTTTGTCATGCACATACACATAAATCTTCCAAAATTATGAGTGTAAACAAATTCAATTCCAACAAATCACATACAGATACACATACGGACTTTGAAATACTAAGTTAACACTAAATCTTAAAGGCTTTCAGAAGAATATCTGAAGACAAGTGCATTCAAGGATATCATATCCAAACCGCAGTTTGTCATCAATCTTTAAAGTGATGTACATCTGTTCCTGGATTCTGACATCATTCACAAACGTCTGAGAAAAAAAAAAAAAGTCAAATTAAATTCACATTTTAGTGGGCTCAACTTACACTGGTCCAAATATGTTGATAAAATGTTAAAATATAAATTTAAAATCACAGACAAAGAAGTTAATTTCTAATTCACCATATGTACTGTACCTTACATAGGCCAAGTGTTTTGTGGAATGGATGGATATGAAGGTACTGTTTTATATACAGAATTTAGACCCGGTAAATTAGCTTAACAAATTCAAGTTCAAGATAATTCCCCTTTTTAAAAAAATAACCAAGAGCTAATTAGTTACATACAAAAGCACTAAATTTGATTTCATGAGGTATTTAATACAGCAACAAAGTTTGTAATGTCTTCAGTGTTGGTCAGACAAATGGTTGTGTAGTTATAGCCATATTTTGTGTACTTAAATCAATTCTTTAACCATCTTATACACCACCAAGTATACATCACCAAGTTGCTAAGCTCTGTGATTTTTTTCATGTGACCTCAGATTGAGCTCCTACATGAGTGTTCTGAGTTTGGCGAAGATATCTCATTCCGTTCAAAAGTTAAAGTCATTTTAGTAAAAGCTGCCCTGCCCCTTTCAAACATGTTGGCATCCCTGTGCGATTGATGAACTATTTTTTTGATAATTTTTGATATTCACTCTCCATAGATTCTTTCTGCACTTGTTTTGTTCCGATCAGGCAAAAACCTAGGACTAGTTTGCAAAAGTAAGCTTTTCAAAAAATTCAAAATACCCCAAAATTTCAGGTGATGAATCGAATCCGTTTTGTCGTTTTGATCGCCTCTCGTGAGCCAAGGATTTTAAAGACATAAGGCACTTGAGCCTGCGACTAATAGTTTAGGAGTTATGAGAAATTTGGACTTTTGATCACTGTAGCGCCCCCGTCAGGCCGGTTGGGGTGAACCTTGGTGACGTTGTAAAGGTTGTGAGAACTACCATCCCTCTATGTTTCAAGTCTCTATGACTTACGATCAGTTTTACGCGGAGATTGCTGATCCTTGGCCATTCTAACTATTACAATAGTGTTTCAGTGCTATGTGCTTGAACCCCTAATAATAATAATAAATACAAAAACAACATACAAAACAAAAGGCTTTGCTTTCCTGAAGTATCAAAAAATTAGACAGATCAACAAGTCAAAATCACTTAAATCTAGGCTTTTTAAAAAATCCACTTAATAGTCTTAGACATTGAGTTATAACAACATGCTTATGGTTTAATCTTAAAATCTCCTTGATCTGATAATCTCCATCAGACTGTACCTATACTTGAGGAGCACCATACACACACTATGCTCCATTAGCCTGCCATTCATTAAGGCAGCAAGACTTTCCATGTTTATCGAGTTCAACTTCAAAAGTTCAGTGCACAAATGGTTTACAGATCCCTCTAAACAAATCACTACAGGGAGAGCCACATTACAAACTCTGAAACATTGAGGGTGATAATAATGTGCTGTAAGGTCTGCTCGGTCTCAAATATCAGCCACTTCCTTGCAAAGCTCAACAAAGAAGGGGAGCAAATCATACTGACAAAGCACTTTCTAGAGCATTCAAGTTTAAAATTTCCCTTGAAAAGCTGAATCAATCTCCTCCTTTGTCATACAACAATTTCCAAAGACCTTAAGTTATTGTGCTGGAATGTGGGGTCACCACTGGGGAATTTGTGCAGGCTCTTCAGTGGCTGACTGCAAGTTATTTCCCTTTATTCAACAACTTAAACTACAGGAATACAGTAGTTTCATATGATGTCTGAACTTGTTGTGTGGAGTTGTGGTGAAAACTGATTCCTAGTCAACATGAGAAGTATAAACGGCACTGAAACTGCTAAAAAAAAAAAAAAAAAAGTGAATAATATGCTGCACATGCTATTATAGTAATTTCCTGCCAAAGCACGACAGGAAGAGGAATTCTTAAGAATGACTCAACAGGATGAGGTTGTAATTTGTGTGAGCCGCCCCATGAGTTCTCATTTAGTCATAGAGTTACTGACCACAAACAGACGGACATAATCCAACACAAACACATGATACAGACTCAGGAAAAGCAGGTTGCACCTCAATATATTACAACTTTAAAGGGTTACTCCACCCCAAAATGAATTTTTTGTCATTAATCACTTACCCCCATGTCGTTCCAAACCCGTAAAAGCTTTGTTCGTCTTCGGGACACAATTTAAGATATTTTGGATGAAAACTGGGAGGCTTGTGACTGTCCCATAGACTGCCAAGTAAATAACACTGTCAAGGTCCAGAAAAGCATGAAAGACATCGTCAGAATAGTCCATCTGCCATCAGTGGTTCAATCTGAATTTTATGAAGTGACGATAATACTTTTTGTATGCGAAAAAAAAAAGACTTGAATCAACAATTTGTCTCCTCTGTGTCTCTCCGCATCACCGTAGTGGCATTTTGGAGAATATCCACTGAACGCAAGCAGCGTACGCTCTTCTGTGTCAGCCGCGACACAAGGATATGTTTTCTACGTGTTTTATGCTTTGAATGAAAACAACGCATCCATGCAGCGCGGTTGACACAGAAGAGCTGTGTCCACTGATGGCAGATGGACTATTCTGTATTCTGAGGATGTCTTTCATACTTTTCTGGACCTTGACAGTGTATTTTACTTAGCAGCCAACGGGACAGTCACAAGCCTCCTGGTTTTCATCCAAAATATCTTAAATTGTGTTCGGAAGATGAACAAAGCTTTTACAAGTTTGGAATGACATGGGGGTAAGTTATTAATGACAAAAAATTTACATTTTGTATTGGAGCATCTCTTTTAAGGTTTCGAGTTACCACATTGTAAATAACCAAGTATGAAGAGGGAGGTTTTCATTTAAAATAAACAAGGGCAATAAGAGGCTGAATATACATAAAATAGAAATGAAAAATCAAATGTTAAAGAACATAGCCTTTGTTTTTTACAGTAATGACTGACTGACTATACATTATCTTGCATATTACACACTAACACACTATATAAGTAAATGGACATGATTGATTTGAACAGGAATTATTTTAATACGTAGGAAAGACTGTAAAGTAATACAAGTGACACGTTACATAGAAAGACTATTATGTAGAAAAATGGTGGCCTGGTCACTGGTAAAACTTCATCTATGTATAATTTATTATTGTTATAAGCAAGCAGTATAAATCCACTCGTCACAAATATATAAATATTGTGTTTTATGTACAATTTTCTTTAGAATTAGAATTAGTGCCATTCATTTATCAGAAATGCACCACTCCATTATTTTCCCTCTTACTCACCCCATTCAGGCTTCCCAGATCCTTCACTTTGTGCTCATCACTGCTGGACTCATAGTTGATGACAGCGTGCTGCTTATCTACACTGCGAGACTGCAATCACACACAAATGAAAGCAAAAGTTACGAACCAGAGACAGTTTTTGCTGGGCATTATCACTTCATGGATTGGTTATTTTTGGAAGCTGTCATAGCAATGACAGAATTTGAAGTTGACATATCTTACGTGCAACATACCTAAACTGACAAACATCTGATGAGAAACAATCTCTTATTCAAGTATCGAAGATGTGAGCTCAAGCTTAAGTCACATTAGTGAAAATTCCTGAACAAAAAAGGTCCATTGTCTACTGTCAAAAACATGTATGAAGCACAGCTCAAACAGAAGTAACTTTCAAACAAAATTAAACAATTGAAGACGTTGCGAAATCTGTGTGGGGAAATCTACTAACTCGTGCAAAATTCCAGATCGAGTGGATTCCTATTGAAATGACTGGATTTTGCTAACAAATAATGGAAAATGTTTAATGCTAAATGTTAAAATTATATAATTTTACATTTTTACATTTACATTTATCCATTTAGCAGACGCTTTTATCCAAAGCGACTTATAGTGCATTCAGGCTATACATTTATTATTTAATTATTTTTCCAGTATGTATGGACTCCAGTATGTATGGATTTTCAGGTACTGTATCTTCATTTAAACAATGCATTGATAGCAGAGGAAAGGCCAACTTCCAACAACACTTGCAGACTTATTAATGACAAGTTGCTCATGAAATAAACATTAAAATGAGCAAATGAATGCAAATGCAGAAGTTTAAGGTGTAAAACTTGCATGTGCTGATAATAAAGCACCTAAAATGAGCGCAAGCATGTGCGTGAGCATGGTGGCTATACTTTAAAAGTCACCTCATCCGCAGTTCAGTGATAAGGAATCTAATACATTACCAATCTATTTTGAGACAAACCATGTGACCACTGAACGTATTGTAACACAATCATATGACCAGACTGAGTTTGATTTATGCCCGAACCAAACATGGAGTGGTCAAAGAGGGAAAAGGGGGTTTCCTAACTAAACAAAGCCTATGTTTATGTCTACCAGAGACTAGTATTTGAACACTAGAAACAGATCCATATATTCACGATTTTAAAGGCTGGTCTATGAGCATAGTACAGCTATCCTGTACTCATTATGTACCAGTAATATAGATTTGAGAAAAGGCTTTTTGTTATTGCTTTGAGGTGCAAAGATTTAATTTCCATTAAAGACTTCTGAACAAAATGTTTCTATTTAGAAGACCATTTCAACTTAAGCTTGCTATGTAGTTACTAAGGTCTTGTGAGAGGTTTCAGCATATTGTTATGCGGTTGCTTGGGTGTTTTGTGCGGTTGCTAATGATTCTATGAGATACACAGTATACAGCTTTCCTTTAAGTGGCTGATATTACATCTGCGTTTGTGTCGTGATATGTCAAGTTTGTTTTGGGGTTGGACTCAGCTCTCTAATGACATGACTGGCACTCTCTCCCTCAGTTTTTGGCATTACAGTCTATGCTCCTGTAGTTCAGCCCTGTAGTACATCTAAAAGTACCCCATGAGCTGTTCGCCCCACTTTCTATTAATAAAGTTGCATGACTAACACGTGTATACTGATGCTGTGGTCGATAGTAACAGTCATGCCACTTAGCTGGAACACAACTTTCCTCCAGGGCATGGATTTTTCTTTCTCCATCCTTCCTAAGATCATAACAGAAAGCTTGTGAAATACACTACAGTTAAAAAGGTGTGGGGTTGCTTTTTTTTTTTTTGAGGTTTTGAATGAAGTCTTTTATGCTTACTAAGGCTGCATTCAAAAATATTTTTTTTATTCAAAAATATAGTCAAAACAGAAATATGTTAAATATGTTTACACTTTAAAACAACTGTATTTAAAATATAATTTATTAAAGGAACATTTCTTATTATTATCAGTGTTGAAAACAGTTGTGCTGCTTAAAACTTTTGTGGAAATCATGATAAATATTTTAAGTTTGAGACAGGACTACATGTTTGAAAACAGTCATTCTTTTGCCAATTCACTGGGTCATGACAATAGTACAAAAATTACTCACTTCACCTAAACAGAGACTTTTGATTTAACAGCATTTTCATAAAAGCATCAGAGTAGTATTACAGTAAATATATATTAATATTATTTTGAATTAGCTTTTATTGTTAGACTTTCAGTTTTCATTTTAATAATTGTTTGTGGCTATCATTTTATTATTTTTTAAAAAATATATTTTTAATATTTTTATTTGTTTTAGTAATTTTAGTACTTCAGCTTATTTTATTTCAGCAAGTTGACATGGCAACACTTCTAATTTTGTATTTGATCTAATATTTATACTTTTATTTTATTTATTTCAGCTTTATATCAAAAAAAGAACAAGATTTTTATTATGTTTTGATTCAAAATAAAATTGAGAAACACCCTTCCTGACCTGTAGCATAAGCTCGCAGTCATCACGGCCCACAAAGATCATCTCACGGGGCAGGCGGTGCCGTGTACCCCCGCTGCTCACGAGGAACCAAGACGTGAGGCTCATCTCTGCACTCTCCTCCAGCCCCAGTCCCTACGTCATCCTGATGGACAGATAAAGACAAGAAAAACGTTCTATATCAGCGACATCCCATTTCTCACTCAACATTAACTTTTATTCAACTTTTACAAAACATACGTCCTATTTAAAAAAAAAAGTGCACTTTTATAAAGAGATCATGTCCGTCCCACTGAGATGTTTATATTTGAACCGACAGTGGAATGTGGGTGGAGAGAGACAGAAAGGGAGATCCGTTAGACCGCGCTGAGATCTGCTGCATGCTGACTACAGATGCCTGGGACACTTCCCTCCTCCCTCTCTGCCTATGATCATTGCCAGATGCGGCAGGAAGTGATGTAGGCAACTTGGCTGCACACCCTCCTGGGCTCTGAGATTTTTTTTCCCCCTTTTTATGAAAAGGAGGTCACATTCAGCTGCTCTGAGCTACAGCTGCAAATGGTCTGGGAAGAGGAATTGAATGTATCCTCCTGAAATACACACCAGCATGCCTCTTCTAGGTGACCCTATGCAACTCCTTTATTTTTTTATTTTTTTTTACAAAATATGGTTGTGGGTTGTGTAGTTTATAAATTATTTACAGCAATGTACAACCTCAAACAGATACAGACTGATAAACAAACAAACAAAAAACCCAACCTACAATAATAAGTCTCTATATAACTGTAATTATAGTAGAGCGCTTGACTGTTTCTCCTAGAAGACCCTCAAGACTAATATTATACAGCACACACAAGCAGCTAGGGCTACTTCACTTTGGATATTGTGAAAGCCCTTTTTATTAGCACATCGCTATCTTGACCAATAATGGGTGCTGTTTTGATATATGGGCCCCATATTTGCTGAGCGTGCACTATGATTATGCTGCTCGAGGAGCTAGAACATAATATCCACTCAATGAAATACAATATAGCTGACCTCCACTTACAAATTCTAAAGGTCCACTTATGGTTTCAAAGTAGATTGAGAAACCAAGATGCGTGAAATGCATTTATTATAATAGCAATATGATACTATTAATTTACATAATTTAAGACACTTTCTATGAAAATCTAAATAATAATAATATTAGTAAAAAATAACTGCATAGGTTTTTTGTATGTTTGTAATCTTGTATAATAATAATAATATTAATAATAAAGGGGGAAACATAAACAATTTATTTAAATATATATGTAACGTAATATTTTTGATTATTTATATATATCTCAATAATTATATGTAATTTACACAATTTAACTACAAAAACTACATTAACTACAAAATGTTCTAATGTATATTGCATATTATTTGAGAGGAAAAAAAAACAAAAAACTATAGAGCCAGTATTGCATACTTATAGAAAGTTTTTAAAATTTCTTCCTGTGAGAACTTTTATTTAGCAACATAGTTGTGATAGGTTTGGAACAATGTGTCTGTCAGGAATAAGTTCTGAGAAGTCCTTTACAACCCAGATAGATTACATCTTGGGAGCAGCTTGCAAGGAATATCTGAATACTAGCAGCTGGGTTTTCTCTTTTCTGGAACACAGGCATTAGTTGATCACCACAGGAAAACCTTTATACCCATCAACCACCCACGGAATTCAGAAATAAGCACAACGTGGCAGAGGCCCTGATCTGGTGCGATTTAAACCTCTCTCTTAATAAGACATGAAAGTGTTTCGGAAGCTGAAAAATGTTGGTCGTCAGTACCTTTTAATAAACACATGAATTTCTGACAGACACAGACCTCAATCTTCAAACCCATCACTATCCCTGTATGGCTGCCGAGACAATCTTGAGAAAAGAAATACTTCATTTAAAAGCTTAAAGCAAGATGGCAAATCTGCCGGCTTTACTCTTGGAGTAAGCTTCACCTTCTTAGTGGCACAAGCATGCTTAAGATATCAAGAATATACATCACTTTCTGCTGAAGCAGTTTTGTGGCCCTAAAAGCGCCCCCTCTTCTTCCAAACTAAGTGACATATGGTGTTTTTAGTGGGTGAAAGGGTGATTTCACCAAGCTGGCTGTGAGTGCATCCTCCCACTTCAGTGTCTGAAGAGATGGATTGTTTTGGGTTGACAGAGTTTTTGCAAGGAACAGGAAGTGTGGCTAACGCTTCTTCCTGCTTCCTCCGGCTAATTTCTGAATCTCTGTCATCTTATTCATCTCTGAGTGAAATAAGGCACTGATTCACTCTGGAATAGCTAAGCAGAAAAGCTTGAAAACCCCATTTTTGATAAGCTTCAATCTATATGCTATGTTGCAATAGGAACATATGGAACAACTAAAATGTGTCAGACTGGGATGCTTTTCTGTACTACACATAATAGTAAAACTTGTTCATTTCAGACTGGTGTTTCTCATATGAAGATTTCTGCATGAAGTCTACACCCATCTAATGAGATCTCCAGCCAGATAATGACACAACCGTATAAGTGTCCTCCCTAATCCACATGACCTCATATCATGACCCATAAATAAACGCAGTCCACATCACAGTTAAAAGACTGCTAACCATTGAATATAATATAAACCCAAACATGTATGGCTTCTGAAATTAAAGACTTCATTAGCTAAAAACCTTTGTTCAATTTTCGGAACACAAATTAAGATATTCTGAAGATTAAACTTGTGAGAATTTCTTTTCATTAGCTAATAACCTTAGTTCGGTAACTGATTCAGTTGTCGCAATTCTGCTGTGTTTGAACACAAATTACAAAATTGATTGAGACTTTTTCCAACTAATTGTTAAAAGAGGTTTTTACCACGTTGGGCCTTCCGATGAATCCGAGAGCTTCCTGACTCTGCATAGACAGCAACACGTTCCACGCTCAAGGCCCAGAAAAGGTAGAAGTTCTGGTTGAACCACTGATGTCACATGGACTATTTTAACGATGTTCATCCTACCTTTCTGGGCCTTGAATCAAACTCGGAATACAGTGCACAAGCTGACTGGACCAGTTTTACACACAATTTTTGTCACCTGAAAAAAAACCCGTAACCCAAAACGAACCATATAAAAAAATAAAAAAAAAAACCACACTTATAGACTTTCAGAAAAAAAAAAACAAAGCCGTCACTCATGCGGTACCCTCTCAAAAAGTACTAATATGTACCACTTAGGTATGTATACGATAGGTACTAATATATACATTTAAGTTACTAATGTACACCTTTTAGGGGTAAATATGGTACAAAGCAATATTTTTAAAACAAACAACACCAGTGAAAAAGCATGCAAAACACACATTTATATTCATCCCGAATGAAAGAGGGAGGGATTTATACACCAAGTCACCAATGTAATCTATCTGTGTTTTTGTGGGAGCCTACATTGGTCAAAGTTAAAGATATTTTGCTTAGCTCACACCAATAGTTTCAGTTTCATTTACATAAATGTATTTATCTTTGCATTTATAAAAATGCAAAAAAAATCTGAATATTCTAAATGTAAAGAATTGTTGAGGAGTGAGGAGGGATTTATACACCAAGTCACCAATGTAATCTATCTGTGTTTTTGTTTTGTTTTTTTTTAACAATCTGTGTTTTTCCTCAAAAATGCAACTATCTGTGTTTTTGTTTTGTTTTTTTTTAACAATCTGTGTTTTTCCTCAAAAATGCAATTTTGATCTGGTTCGACAAGCGTGACTTATTTTTCCAGAAAATATGGTACATGGATAAAGTGCATATGATTATTTTGCACCTTTTGTGTTCCACAATAAAGAAAGTGACACAGATTTGGAACTACACGAGGGTGAGTAAATGATGACACCAGTTTTCATTTTGGGGTGAACTATCCCTTTCAAATTAACACTTCATGAAAGTCAGGGTTTAGGTACAACAGATGCAGTGTAACATTTATGTTGCTCTTTAAGAAAATACAGTGTTCCACAATACAGTGAAGTATTGGTGCCTCAGGTGCCAAGTAAAGGTCCTTGAAGGTAACATGATGTTGTGAGGCAAGTAAACACCGTTAAACTGTGAGTGATAAAAAGTCAATGTCCTCACTGCTATCATCATTATCTCTTAAGAAAGGTAAAATCACTGAGGCATCACAAACTGTTTAATAATCAGTCTCGGTTCACTGCTCATCATTAGAAACCACACTCCGCACTTTGTTTGCATTATCAAAAATTTTTGATTCTTATTTCCAGAAACAGATGCTGCAACAATAAGCCTGAGGGCATCTGAGCCTCCTTTCTCAAACCTGGGAAGGCATCTGACTACAGTCACCAAACAGTATAGTGCATCTCTATATGCTAAGGCTGCGAAAGAAATCGATCCACAGACCATCTCAATGAAGAAGAATACAGTAAGTGGGCTTGATATGAATGAACAGTGGCTGAACTTTCATTCAGATAATTCAAGTTGATGTTTGCACTGGAATGGAATAGAGTGGGGGAACTATGATGTCACTTTGTAGGCGGATCGGCTGTTGGCATCGCACTGGTTCTCTTAACAAAAAGCCAATAGGATTTTTCCATAGGCTTTTGGATTAATCGCAAAAAAATATGCCCTGTGTTCAGCCTTAGTTCATAAAACTTGCACATTTTGTCCATCAAGATAATCTTCACAAAATAATATAACTTTTATTCATTTTGATGCCTAAATAAAAGCACCAGAACCTAACTTAAAAGCTAAACTTAGGCTATAAATGAACTACAGCACATAGTCACTCGCCACCACCATCACACTCCCGACAACTTTTTCAAACTTATTTTTAACACGTTCAGTGAAAAGGATTTAGTCTGTATATGAATTTTAATCCACAATATAATAATAACAGTTTCATATAAACTGGAATAAATACAAAACTAGAGCCAAACTAAAACTGAAATGAGACACTAGTAATAAACAGTATAGTGAATAAATGAAATAATAATAACTAAAAGACATATGAAAGCACGTATTTCTGTACATTTCGAAATAATTAAAAAAAAAACACAAAAAATCAATAAATAATATAAAAATATTAATAAAAAAATTAAAAAAATGTCTCCAATAAACAAAAAATAAAATTCTAGTGCATTTAATCTATTAAATAACAGCAGAGTGAGCGAGTTTGTGGATATGGTAAGATTAAACTTATTTTAGTGAATAAAGAACCACATTTTAGCTATCGTTTTGTTAGGGTGGATATACAAAATTATATTTTATCCTTGCTTCTAGAAAATCCTCAGTCTATATGATTCATAACAGATTCATGTGGCCGTAAACATTTAATTTTAACGTGGCTTTAAGCACTATGCATCGTTAAAGTTTCACTTTCACTGCGACTAAGCCAGTAAATGTGGTGTTTACATGGAACGATCATATGAGTTTACCTGATGGTATAAACCCTGAATCTCCATATCAGTAGGAAAGCGAAAAAACGAGCATCTTCCATCCGAAGACTTTTCAGGGCAAAGCAAAAAACCAATATAAAAAGGCAACAATATAAAATGTGGGAAACTATTAATTGGTTATTCTACAATTAACTGTACTATGAATTATACACTACGTTTGAAAATACTGTAAACTGATAAACTGTTCGGCGTGATGATGTTTAATGTCTCCGACAGCGCCTGTAGTCCCATTTAGCAACTTGTTAGCAACTGCCTTTTTTAAAGGGATACTCCACACCAAAATGAAAATTTGGTCATTAATCACTTACCCCCAAGTCGTTCCAAACCCGTAAAAGCTTTGTTCGTCTTCGGAACACAATTTAAGATATTTTGGATGAAAACCGGGAGGCTTGTGATTGTCCCATAGACTGCCAAGTAAGTTACACTGTCACGGTCCAGGAAATTATGAAAAGCATCATCAGAATAGTTTACGGTTCATCCGCAATGTTATGAAGCGACGGCAATACTTTTTGTATGCGAATAAAACGAAAATAATGACTTTATTCAACAATTTGTCTCCTCTGTGTCACTCCACATCAGCGTAGCACCATTTTGGAGAATGCAGTACACAGGCAGCTTACGCTCTTCTGTGTCAGCCGTGCTGCACTGATGCGCTGTTTTCTTTCAAATCAAAGCGTAAATATACGTAGAAAACGTATCCTTGTGGCGTGGCTGACACAGAAGAACGTACGCTACCTGTCTGAGTGACACAGAGGTATTCCGAAAAAAAAACATACTTGTCACTCCATAACACTACTCGCTTCATAACGTTACGGTTGAAACACTGATGGCAGATGGACTATTCTGACAGTGTAACTTACTTGGCAGTCTATGGGACAGTCACAAGCCTCCCGGTTTTCATCCAAAATATCTTAAAGATATCTTGAAGACGAACGAAGCTTTTACGAAGTGAAGTGATGAAGTGAAGGGACATACAGCCTTGCTCAAAGGCACCTCAGTCGTGGTATTGCCAGCCCGATACTCGAACCCACAACCTTAGGGTTAGGAGTCAAACTCTCTAACCATTAGGCCATGACTTCCCACGATTTTCATTTTGGGGTGGAGTATCCCTTTAAGAAATGTAACAGTTGTACGTTACAGAAATGTAAATCATGAGTGGGGTGTAACTGGTGTGTTTTATGTCGTAGAATAAAACGTGAAAGTATCTTGAGCTTGTATGAACCATGGACCTTATTTTAGGGAATTTAACCAAAATCCCATAAAAAAAAAACTAGTGACTCTGGGACGATGGAATCAGAAGTGCAATGTGACTTCATAGTTCTGCCACTCTATAGAAATAGTGTCTTGTCTGAAAAATTTCGCAGAGCAACAGAACGTGTGATTGCATCTTAACAGCTAAAGCATTCAGCGCTGTAATTAAAGTAACACGGCTAAAAAATACTGAAACTAAAAAACATATACAGTACATAAACAAATTGTCAGCTTCACAAATCAGATATTGGACTATCGTGATACTCCACAATGGCTTTATTTACATGTTATTATATTTTACTCATGAATCCACTAACTAAACTATTACATATAAATTTCATAAAAATTAAGTCTCTTTAAAAATAAATCATGAAATGTAAATAAATTCACCTTAATTGAAACTTTATCTCTGTACATGAGGCTAATGCAGTAAAACACACTGAGAGAGCAAATTTGGGTATGCTGTAAAACTACCATATGGCCATGAGAAGCAGACATCTCATTTACATCATCAGCATGTGGCAGCAGGAAGAAAAATCCATCATTAATCCGAATCTAATACACTTGTGACTAGACCTTATCAGACACAACAAAATGTGCCCGTTGGGTGGTAATAAACATGCATAATGACATACTTGACACAACAGACCCACTTATGCAAATCAACAACCATTAAATGTTTCTGACCAAAGGGAATTTCTGCTACATGCAGACACTCATAATTTTCAAAGACAGGCTAATACAGATTAAAAATGAGATATTTATTATTATATGACTGAAACAGCCTTTCAAAAGTTTGGGGTTGGTAAGATTTTGTGTTTGTTTTGTTTTGTTTACAAATTGTTTTTGTGTGTGTGTGTGTGTGTGTGTATAAAAAAAAAAAAACACACACATACACACATACATACATACACACATACATACATACATACATACATACACACACACACACATACATACATACAACATACATATATATAAATAAAAAAAAAAAAAAAAAAATAACAGGTGCATCTCAATAAATTAGAATGTCGTGGAAAAGTTCATTTATTTCAGTAATTCAACTCAAATTGTGAAACTTGTGTATTGAATAAATTCAATGCACACAGACTGAAGTAGTTTAAGTCTTTGGTTCTTTTAATTGTGATGATTTTGGCTCACTTATAAAAAAAACCAACAAATTAAAAAACTCAAAAAATCAAAACATCTAACACCTGCATCAACTCAAAACACCTGCAAAGGTTTCCTGAGCCTTCAAAATGGTCTCTCAGATTGGTTCACTAGGCTACACAATCATTGGGAAGACTGCTGATCTGACAGTTGTCCAAAAGACAATCACTGACACCCGTCTTAAGGAGGGTATGCCACAAACATTCATTGCCAAAGAAGCTGGTTGTTCACAGAGTGCTGTATCCAAGCATGTTAACATAAAGTTGAGTGGAAGGAAAAAGTGTGGAAGAAAAAAGATGCACAACCAACCGAGAGAACCGCAGCCTTATGAGGATTGTCAAGCAAAATCAATTCAAGAATTGGAGTGAACTTCACAAGGAATGGATTGAGGCTGGGGTCAAGGCATCAAGAGCCACCACACACAGACGCGTCAAGGAATTTGGCTACAGTTGTTGTATTCCTCTTGTTAAGCCACTCCTGAACCACAGACAACGTCAGAGGTGTCTTACCTGGGCTAAGGAGAAGAACTGGACTGTTGCCCAGTGGTCCAAAGTCCTCTTTTCAGATGAGAGCAAGTTTTGTATTTCATTTGGAAACCAAGGTCCTAGAGTCTGGAGGAAGGGTGGAGAAGCACATAGCCCAAGTTGCTTGAAGTCCAGTGTTCACAGTCTGTGATGATTTGGGGTGCAATGTCATCTGCTGGTGTTGGTATCATTGTGTTTTTTGAAAACCAAAGTCACTGCACCCGTTTACCAAGAAATTTTGGAGCACTTCATGCTTCCTTCTTCTGACCAGCTTTTTGAAGATGCTGATTTCATTTTCTAGCAGGATTTGGCACCTGCCCACACTGCCAAAAGCACCAAAAGTTGGTTAAATGACCATGGTGTTGGTGTGCTTAACTGGCCAGCAAACTCACCAGACCTGAACCCCATAGACAATCTATGGGGTATAGTCAAGAGGAAAATGAGAAACAAGAGACCAAAAAATGCAGATAAGCTGAAGGCCACTGTCAAAGAAACCTGGGCTTCCATACCACCTCAGCAGTGCCACAAACTGATCACCTCCATGCCACACTGAATTGAGGCAATAATTAAAGCAAAAGGAGCCCCTACCAAGTATTGAGTACATGTACAGTAAACGAACATACTTCCCAGAAGGCCAACAGTTCACTAAAAAGTTTTTTTTTTTTTTTTTTTTTTATTGGTCTTATGAAGTATTCTACGTAATTTGTTGAGATAGTGAATTTGTAGGTTTTTGTTAAATGTGAGCCAAAATCAATTAAAAGAACCAAAGACTTAAACTACTTCTGTCTGTGTGCACTGAATTTATTTAATACATAGTTGAATTACTGAAATAAATTAACTTTTCCACGACATTCTAATTTATTGAGAAGCACCTGTATATATATAGGCATCTAATGCATGCACTTCAATTACCAGTTACAATCAGTAGACCAGATATAAGTGGGGGGAAAAAAATAATGGACCACAAATATAGGTCAGAACTAAAGAGCAGGATTAAGCTAGCCAGTGGCAATATACAGAATCCAGACTGGCCTGAAATAACCCAATAGTCTGATCATCACACACACAGACAACCATTTATATGCATTTGCAATGCAGTGCTGACAGGAGGAGAGCAAAGAAAGCACTTAAGCTTTTATTAAACTTAAAAAAAGACATATGCATCTTTTTGTAGGGTGGTTTGAGCTAGCAAATGCTCGCTTATATACTAATTCTCAGATGATACTATTTTTGTAACTAATGGACTGCGAGCTTGTGATTCTCTGTGGCTTTTTTGTGAATCCACATTCACTTGGTACTTCCGTTTAACAACAGGAAGTTCACTGGATTGGTCAGTCAACATGATCCAACTAAAGAAGTGATGCTAACTTATAAATAATTAATGATTTGGGGCCCAGGGTTCACAAAACAAAGATTTTCTTGTGAAAGCCCCAGACTAAGTGTTCTGGTCTGGGTCTAGGATAGTTGTTGCATTTTCTCTTTTAAAGGGGTCATATGACGTTGCTAAAAAGAACATTATGTTGTGTATTTGGTGTAATGCAATGTGTTTATGTGGTTTAAAGTTCAAAAAACACATTATTTTCCACATAATGTACATTATAGTTTCTCCTCTATGCCCCGCCTTTCTGAAACGCATCGATTTTTACAAAGCTCATTGTTCTGAAAAGCGAGGAGTATGCTGATGGCCAACTATCCAGTGCGTTGTGATTGGCTGAATACCTCAAGCGTGTGACGGAAATGTTATGCCCCATAACATACTGTGATGGCGTCTCCCGGCACAACAAGACAAAACAAATAAAACCCATTAAAAACGAGGCATTTGTTGCATCCAGTGGGGACATAATTACTGATTATAATGACTTATACTGTCTTTTTACGCGTTGCTGCGCGTGCTCCGTAAACATAAAACCATGTCTGCATTTGTGATATGCTTAAAACTCGCGTTTGAATCTCTGCAGGTTAATTAAACAAATATAAAACATGTACTTACAGGCTGTGAGTCAGAAGCACCTCCTTGCAAAGTTGGAACTGCCCCACTTTATAGAAACAGCCTTTGAGCACAGATGCACTGTAGGCTAGTCTGCAGGTTCAGGAAACAGTCCTCCATAAAATGCGTAACACAGCGTCACACACTGCAGGCTTGAGTGAGGAACGGCCGGCAGGTTAGAGAACGGCGCGGTGGACAGATTCGACAAAGGACACATGTGACGACCCCGGGCTGGACTCCGCTTCGTCCACGGTGAAAGCTGATCTGGTGATCCACAACGCAAAGCTGATGTATTTCCTCAGCGACCAGCACAGGTCAGCTCTAGGCATGACGAAGCAGATATCGTCCTCTTTTGGAAGGCCAAGAAAATTAGTTTCGCTTTCACAACGAAACACAGCATCTCCACGACATGGCAGCGGTGGCAACAACAATACTACAGCGAGAATAAAGGTTATGCCTTCTTTCTTTGCGTGAACATTTGGGCGGTGTTGTGCAAATCTTCCCACATCGTGACGTAGAGGTGGGGGCGTGTTTAAACAATGTGTTTTAGGAGGGCGTGGACAAGTGTTAATTTTTATAAAGAATATCTCTTTGGATTTGAGACTTTAGTCTTTGCAACTTTACAGATCTTCTTTATGCACAAAGATCTTGTAACATTTTAAAGAGAAAGGAAAAATTTAAATCATCATATGACCCCTTTCATAGATTTTAACTCGGGACCAAAGAGATAAAAGATACCAGAACAGTATTAAATTCATTCCATTCATTCTTTGCCAAGAGAAGAAATAATGAAAAGTAAGTATATAAAAAAAGACCTGCCACATCTACTACTTTTACTGTCTACTACTGTTACTGTGATAATACAGTGACAATTTTGCATTTTGGAACCCATAAATATGCATTAAAAAAATATCTGGACACAACATGTATAAACAAACAGCTGGTTTATAAACTAGACTGAAACACTGAGAGAAAAGTACAGATTAGTCAATCAAAATACAGTAGAGGAAATGTGCAAAGCAATAACAGCTACACCCAAAAAAGACGAAAAGGGTCAAAATAAACACACCCTGCCCATTACTTATTTTTTGTGTAATTTAGGCTGTCACTGTTTAAAACTAAATTATTTGATATTGAAATTAAGCATGGGTAGCTAAATGATAAATAATAATAATAATAACAAAAATAAAAATAATAATAAATAATAATAATAATAATAATAATATAATAATAATAATAATAAATCTAAAACTTACAGCCGAAAAGGGAACATATGTCAAATCAATTAATATTACAATAAAAAAAGCAGGCTCAAACTGAAGCCATACAACTTATGCCCTGCAAAAAGAGGTGGAGACTGCAAAGAAAACAGCCATTAATTTAACCTGCTCTCAGTTCAAATAACAACTGATATGCTCACATTTATAGAAACTGAATATGTCAACATGATACCCAAAAATGCTGTCTAGGTAGGTTTTGAGACACAATATGAAGGTTTAGGCTTCTATTCTAAACAACATGTTTAAAACAAACTCAGGAGAAGTAATAAATAAACCAGAACCCCCCCTTTTCCAATAATAGGCCCAATTCGTTTAGTAACAAACCCTATTACACAGGACAATCCACTGTCAAGAAGATCTGCTATTTTGAAACTATACAGTTTTTCCTCTAAAACTATATATAACGAACATTTAATAACAAGGCATACATTTTTTTTAGCGTTATTAAATTTAATACTTTAATACAGCAGTCAAAATACATGTAGGCCAGATGTAGCAGAACAAAACAAGAGCCTTTGTCAAAACAAAGGATTCTGCGCAGTGCCCTTCAGTGTGTGCACCAGTGCCCGGCAAATTATGCACATCTCTTACACATCAGACTTAGTGTACTGAAATATTGTTGTTCTTAATGGTTCCCTGCGATCAAGAGCAATTTTTACGATACTAAGCAAGATGCCATGCGTTCGGGCAAACCGGTGACCAGTGCTTGTGTCCTCTTCGTGAACACAGTCAAACTCACTATTACATTCAATACATAAATTAAGATATCCGTGTAACGCACGCGTCAGGACGCACAGCGTTAATGCAAAAAACACATAAAGACAGGCGGTGCTCATGCTAGTGTATTCATTCAATATGATCGAACTGGCTAGCTGTGTCCTGCTGTTACATTCAGGGTAACGTATCCTGACCACACGATCAGATCAGATCATAGGAAAAGCGTGAATTCTTTACACCACAGCCTTGTGGGAAAACACGTTCAACACGAGCAAATGCATTAATACGTAAGCGTTATTCTAAATGCCTTACTGTTATATGCAATTAATATAAAAATGATTCTTTATAAGAATGTTCACTCACCCTTGGACTTCTAATCGCTGTCAGTTTTATCTCAGGCTTCAATACAGCAGCTAAACAGTTTTCGTAGCCCAGCCCAATGTGTATCCCCACGTCTCCTATTTGCCTCAGTTGCTCAGCAGCAATATCGTTATTCCTAACAAATAGCGGCGACATACGGCAGACTGGAATCAGGCAAGTAGGACAGCGTTTGCAGTTCCAACCAGTCTATGGTTCCAACACAGTCCGGTGGGCGTGTCCTCATGCACGACTGGTACTCAAAATAACAAGCATAAAATATTTTATAAACTATTTCTTTTATTGACTTGTTTAGAATTAAATTTGGACGCAAATGTTCTGTTTAGATTAATAAGCGTTTTTAAACAGTAAATGTTCAGCGCAACACTTACCGGAAATTCCCGTCTTGTAGTTTTTTACTCACCCTGACCGAGCCAATTTGATACTGTAAAAACTACAAGTCCCTGTTGTCTTTGCGCGGTTTACGGAAGTGCACTTCTACCATGCAACCGTTGACGTATTTCGTTCATTGATAAGATACTACAACACTCTCAGTAACACTAGGGCTGTTCGATTCCACAATTTTTGGAATCGATTCCGATTCCAATTCCTGGTCCTGGAATCGATGGGAATCGATTCCAAGAATCGATTCCTCACTGTTGTTTTCGATTCTTTTCAATTCTTTTTTTAGATTAAATGAACCAAATCTCATCATGATGACTGCAGGATAGGTCGTATAATGTATCCTTCATATAATATGAAGCTAAAAAAATTGTAAAAAAAAAAAAAAAAATGATGATATGAAAAGTTTTGTTTTTTCAGCTTTGCTCGTGAATTAGTCATAGCCCAGCTCAGCAGGGACATGCGTTTATCGCATATATTAAATAAGACAGAAGTGTCTAAAAGAAATGTGCACAGTTGAGCTGAATGATGAAGTTTACTTTGTATACTTTGCACAATATTAACAAACTGTACACTTAAACTAAATAACCAGAACATTAATAACTGATAGAGCTCATGGTTTATCTGTCAATCAGATGCGCTCCCGGCCACTGATCTATGCTCGTGACGTGTTCTTTTATAATTATCATTGGGTGATAGAAATGTTTTTAAAAATAGTATTTTAGATGGTAATAAGATCAAGACCCTCATTGACGTCATGATCTATTCTGTCATGAACCGCTCAAAATTGTGGACAAGCCAGTTCTACCGTAAAATAACCTCGGAATCGTTTTATATATATAATAACCTTTTATCTCACAAATGTTGTAATTAAGGCTTTGGTGAATTGTGCTTCTGAAACGGAAGGCTAGCCTACATCCTAAAATTCAATTGATCAGTACCGACTCGTTTTCTTTTGTTTTGTTTTTTCTTTTCTTTTTTCGTGAATTTAAATGTGTGCAGCTTTGTCGGATGTAGCTTCCGTTTGAGAGCTCCCATTGATAAGCTTTATTGAACTGAAAAAAGACTCTGAATGAGGAGTTCGACTCCCCTTGATGGAATCGATTCCAACCTTTGGAATCGACTCTCGATTCCCAACGCCTCGGCAATATGGCTTCTTCAGACCATGGCAAGGAGATAAAAGCAACAGTAACACTGAGCCTGAGTAATTGTGCGGTATATTTACAAACCGTTTTGGTTTTATTACGTGCTTAAAACATTAATGAACCCGTCCTTCGATTCTGACGAGGAGGAAGAATTAGCACGATTGCAAAAGACATTGAGAGGTGATGTTTTTAATTAAGCATATAAAAGATGACGCTGCATTTCAACCCAGTGTTGCTCTCCACAAAACTTACTAACGCTTAAAGTGAGCCTCTGACAGGCATTCATTGTGAACACTTACAACAAGCTAATTTGTTCTTTTGTGAAATTATGTACTAAACCACAGAAAACAACACATTTAGCAAATATTTAAACGTGTTAATACATATGTGATGCACTATAAGATATTAAAGTCAGGGTATCTTGATATTCTTATTTTGCATACTAAATTCAGTGTATTTGTATAATTTCGATGATTCAGAGTGAGCCAACCGCAGTATCCAGCACCTCTCCAGCATGCTAGCCAGAGTGTTCAGAACCAAAGCAGGAGAAGCCCAGCCCTCTGCTGCAAAACCCTCCTATACCAGTTCAAAAGAGTCAAGCAGGTACAGATCATGCAGGAAGCATGTTATTCTGACAAATGATCATAATGCAGGATTGAGTTGCATCCTGATAATTGTAGTAGTGTATTAAAATTCAGTGCATGCAGAGATCTGGATGAGTGGATTTATTTGTGCAGTATTTCTTTTCCCCAGTCAGTCAGCTTGCTTCAAAAGCAGCCTAAAATGTTCCATCACCTCCTTCCAAGAGGAAATTTACGGGAAAGGTACTCTAGTTATTCTTGAAACTAATGAGCAAAAATGAAACTAACTAGCTTTTCATCAGTTTGCAGCCCTCCTTTTGGGAAGCTCTCAGTTAAGCAATTAATTTAGGCCTTCTCAGTATGGGGGTTGCAATTTGATGAAAAGCTTATTTTATTTGTTATTAAAATGTAATTTAAAATGAATAAGTATGAAATAAACAAAAACAAATTAAAATTTACTGAAAAAACCACTCATAAAAAAACAAAAAAAATCTTATTCGGAAACAAAAAAATAACTTTACAAATAACTTTCATCAGAGAACTGTTGACGTGAATATTTTTATATTTGAATTTATATTCTGTATTCTAATTAAGTTTAAATATTAACTTAAATGAAATCCCTGGCTTAATTAACCACTTATGTGCAAGTTGTCATTACACTCTAATATTTTAGTTAACATGTTAATGAACTATACTTTATATTATAATATTTTAATCCATGGAGATATATATATATAATGATGTGTGCTCATTAGTTTTATTGGTCTTATTGAAAGTTTTCACAATATTAATTGAAAGAATATTAACTGTGTGGTCTAGCAGGGAATCACAGACGAGGGCAATAGCAGTTTGCCTGGTGTTCACGACTTGGTTCCCATCATCCACAATCAGTCTGAGTACATTCAGCACCTGGAGGCTGAGGTCAAGTTCTACAAAGTCACTCCTATTAATTAACAAAAGATATTATCAGTGAATTTATTGTCTGTGGCATTCTATGAGTTTCCCCAGATAAAGCGAGTAGTATTCAGCTGGGAATTTTGTTGCAATTTGACTGTAGTTGAAAATGTTTCCTCTCTAAAGGATGAACTCCTTGGAATGAAACAGAGAGTGAGAGTGGTGATTGTGGAGGATGAGAAACTACACGAGGAGCTGAAGGCAAAGGCAGTAGAAGAAACTCTTAAAGAATACACATTTGTAGACAGCACGGTACGTATCCTTGAGGTCTTTAGTTATGATGCTGATATAAATAGCAAATGTGGGACTATAATGAAACATTTTATGAAGATATAAGTTATTTTATTGATCATTTTCAGTTAAATGTGGAGCGCACACCAGAAAAGACTTCAAAGCAAAGACTTGACTCCATTAATCAAGCCGAGGACCACAAACGGAAGAAAGAAATGGTATTTGTGGTTAAACATTCATGTTAGTTGTAAATGTAATATGAATAAATGGACTCAATATGCACTTAAATTTTAATTTTTATCTCTTTGTCTAAGGAGCAGCTGAAGTGTCTCTATCAAGCACAAACTGAGACTCTGGAGGCGCAAGTGGTCTCCCTGAAGAAAGTTGGCTTCAATCAGATGCTAAGCCTTAAACCTTTTTTTTTTTTTCTCACTGAATCCGACTACACTAAAATTCACTTTTACAATGGGTACACTGATTGAATTACACATTTTATTCATTTGCATTGCTGAAAGGAACCAAATTGTCACATAAAAAATAATTTTAGCATCCATTCTGCATGCTTATGGTGTTAGAACACCACCCTGATTATAAAAGCCTACTGCTGAAAATGTAGATTGCCAGAGTGTTGGTCATTGTCAACAGTCCATGTACTGATTGTGCATCTGCAATATTTGCACTGTGATTCCGTCCAACAATAGAATCAGTCGGTCATCATATATGCATACTGTAACAGTATGCCCTCTTACTGCACATGTCTGTGTAGGAAAGACTTGGTGAGCGTTCAGAAGGAATATAACAAAGAAGCAATGGCAGTGGTCAGCGTGTGGGTGGTCTATGTCTGAAGTGTGCCCAGCATGAAGCGATCCTTGCAGAGACACACTCCAATGTCCATGTACAGAGCATTGAAAGACTCACTAATTAAATGTGTGTTTTTTTTAGTGTTTTAATATTCACTGTAAGTACGAATCCAAGACCTAAAATAATTATGTAATTCTGTTAGATACATTACATTAATTTTAAACAGAATACTTGAGAGCATTTTTGTTTCATTTGTTTTTCTTTCTTTTTTTAATTTTAAAGTTCAAATGTTTGGGGTCGGTAACATTTTAATGTTTTTGAAAGACTTCTCAGTGCATTTTAAACAAAAATATAGTAATAAAAAGTAATAATATTAGAAAATAATATTAGAGTTTAAATTTTAATGTTTTAAATATTCCTGTGATGGCAAAACTGAATTTTCAACAGCCATTAAAAAAGTCTTCATTCTCACAATTATACACTTTTTTCATTCTAATATGCTAAATTGGTGCTCAAGAAACATTTATTTTTATTAATTTTGAAAACAGTTGTAGTTCTTAATATTTTGTTGGAAACTGAGATTTTTTTTTTCTTTTTTGCAGGATTCATTTATAAATAGAAAGTTTAAAAGAACAGCATTTTTTAAATATATATCTTTTGTAACATTATAAATATCTTCTTTGCCATATGATGCATCATTGCTGAATACAATAAAAAAAAAAAAATACCTTAATGATCCAAAAAATGTTTGAACAGAATTATATTATTTCTAAAAAAATTTAACAATTATTTACAGATTAATTATCTAAATATTTGTTAGTTTCAGTCCTCTTTATAAGACTGATTTACATTGTTTTTTTTTTTTTTTAAACAAAATAACTTCACATGAGAGATACTGATGTTGTAACTTCCTCGGAGCCAAACCTCTGGGTTAATTAACACTGATTGGCTCCTTTGACCACCTTAATTGATCTCTGTGTGTATTCAGTCAATTATTGTTCCTCACAGCAAGGTTGAAGGAGGTCTCGTCTGGTCATGAAGCTAATCAGCTGCTGTCCTGATTATGTGTCAGATCAATGCCTGCTTTCATTAACCTGATGAGATGCTTGTGTTTGGGTCTTTGTTAGAGAGCGGGATGAGCTGATGACTGTGCTCTGCTCTCTGAGGGCCAGTCAGACTGAGGCCCAGCAGAGAGAGTGGGCCACCTATTAACAGGTCAAACAGGCGGTGGAGATGGCAGAAGAGGCAAACCTGGAGAAGACAAGAGTATGTGACAACATCACTGATTTGCATATGATTTTAACTGTTTTGCATGATCCTAAATGCTTATGGTGTACTGTGTAGACAAGAGGTATACTCATTAATCTTGATGAGCACTTCCACAATGAGCTGACTAGACAGAGGGAAAGGCTCAGGGCCGTGTGACAGACCTTTTGAGGGGCATGTGCTGAAACTGAAAAAGGGCACCCCCCTCCCTTTTTTTTATATCAAGATTATTTAGTAAGCCTGCATAAAAGGAAGAAATTGTCACATCTTCATGACAAATTCAAAAACACAAAATAATAGTCTCAAAAGCTTTAGATTTATTCACGATTAATAACAACCATAATAATAATATTAGATAATTAGATAATATAGATAAACAGGGTTTTAGAGTACTGAACTGGAGTAATGATGCTGAAAATTCAGCTTTGATCACAAAAATAAATTACATTTTAAAATATATTCAAATAGAAAACAGTTATTTAAAATTGTAAAAATATTACACAATATTACTGTTTTTGCTGTATTTTGGATCAAATAAATGAAGCCTTGGAATGAATCATGAATTACATTCTGCATGATAAAATATAAAGATTTCACAGTGATTTTCTGTAATTTTTTTTAGTTACTACTACATTACTGTAGTAAAACCATGTTTTACTACATTTTATAGTGAAAGTGAAAGTGACGTGACATTCAGCCAAGTATGGTGACCCATACTCAGAATTTGTGCTCTGCATTTAACCCATCCGAAGTGCACACACACAGAGCAGTGAACACACACACACACACACTGTGAACACACACCCGGAGCAGCCATTTTATGCTGCGGCGCCTGGGGAGCAGTTGGGGGTTCAGTGCCTTGCTCAAGGGCACCTAAGTCATGGTATTGAGGGTGGAGAGAGCGCTGTACATTCACTCCCCCCACCCACAATTCCTGCCGGCCCGAAGACTCGAACTCTCAACCCTTCGATTGGGAGTCCGACTCTCTAACCATTAGGCCACGACATGAGGACGAGCAGAGAGTATACCATAACATGATTAGCCTAAATGTTAATAAATTAAGTGTATCAGCAATCATAAATCAAAGAAGAAAAAATTTCTTATAGGTTATATGTTATCTAGGTGACGAGGATCACTCGTCGCTTTGTGTAAGTTCCAGTACGAAACAGCGCGGGGGGGCGCACCTGTTATGATTTTCCGATGGTAAAAACAAATTATATGTTGTTGTATTACTTATCAATATATAGTTTTTGACCAGCGAATGTGTGCAAATGTGAATTTTGTTTTTTTGTCCGTCATTAAAACGGCGACTGCGCCTCACATTACATTTTCATCTACAGGTTACAAACTAGTTTTTGTAGCTATATAGACGGAGCGCTCAGTTTTTCCTGTGGTAAGATGCATTTGGCCAAAATCGCATTTTATAAAAGAAGAAATGCTACTGTATGCACAGGCTATTTAAGTGTTGGCTATGTATTGGCTATGACTAGATGGCAAATGCTAGCCCTTTCTCTCAGGCGACGTCCCATATGTCTCAGTCAGTGAGTCAGTCAGACATCAAATAAATAAAATATGAGCCTTTACAGACATAGTGTTTAGTAGTACTTATTCAAACAACAAGATATTTATTTACCCTTCGCAACACTTTGTTCAGCTCAGCTGTTGTCTACTGTGCGGCTGCTGTGGAACTTCAGTTGATTCAATGAATATAGAGGGGGCGGAGTTATCAGCTACTGACAGCTTGAGGATCGAATAAGATTTACACAAGCTCGTTTTAAGAACTTTTCACTTGCTAAATATTTGTAAAACAGACAGACAGACGTAAAGGGTCACCAATAGCATTGATTAAAAAAAAAAAAAAAACACCAAAAAAGGGCACTTCGGAGTGTAAGGGCAAAAAGGGCATGTGCTCTGCACAGGCTGAGCAGAGATCAATAAAGAGAAAAAACCAGTGTGAGCACTTCCACAATGAGCTGACTAGACAGAGGGAAAGGCTGGAGAGAGAGCTGGCATCTGAACAGGAGAAGATCTCCCAGGCCAGGGAGGCAGCATGTTTAGAGAGCAAGAAAGAGAAAGAAGTGCTTGCCCAGACTGTTAGTTCCTGACCATAATGCTTTCCCCCTTTTTTTTTTTTTTTTTTGGTTCATCGGAGTTGATGGTTTGACAATGCTAGCGTATGCTGCCCTCTAGTGTAATTTTAATTATGGCACACAGCTACAGTTTTGTGTGAAAATGACTTCAGATTCAGTGCAAAAAATAAAATATTTGCCCCGTCAGATTCTGCACTATTGTTAACTAAATATCAGAAATTGATAAAATACTCAAGTTTAAACCAAACTAAAAAGAAGAAAATCTGAAGTGTTCAATAATATGGTTTATTTCATGTCTGATGGGGTCTTAAATTCTGAGACCACTAGAGTTCCTCGTATACATTCTTATGTTTTTGTTTTGGAAGATGCTTTCATCCAAAGTGACTTACAAATAATGACTACAATAAGCCTACTTTCTTTTTTCTAATTTAATGCATTATTATATTACAAATTATATTAACTGCATAACAATTTGAAGTAAATTTAATTTAACTCATTTGATTAGTGACCTAGAAAAAAAAATTCTGATTCATGCTACTATGCAACTCGTATTTCCCTATCGAACGACCTCTCCTGTTGCGTTTAACATGCTTATGGGGAAACTCCTGTTTACTCTGATACTATAGTCTGATTTGTTCATGTTCCTGTAACTGCACAAACAAATGACGCTTCAACCCACCAAAAGGGGAGGCGCAGGACTGCTATATATCTCCTCGCTGGACTCTGAAGAAAGAAGCCGAAGCAAGAATCTCAGCCCGCTGCTGCTGCACAAGAGCCCCGGAAGATCGCCTAGCAAGCCTTGCCCTGTGGCCATCCGTCAACTATAAGAGCAAATTTCTGAGCAATTTTCCTGCAACGTTGTTGCAAATGTCGCACCGCAAGTGTGGCTCATGTGGGGCACCCTTCAATGAAGGCGGCCCTGCCCCTCCCGATCTCCTGTTTCTCCCCTCCCAGCAGCCAGGTTCAAGTGATCTCATGTTGGCACAGGTCCCACGTGCTTCACTCTCCCTGCATTATTTTGATCAGTGTTTTACACATAAGGATCAGCACCTCTCATTTGCAATTAGCGGTTTGATCTTTTTAGCTGGATCAGAGGAGAATGCTCTCACTGATGATTGCATATCACTGACAGCTTCAGATTGGAGGATTGGGCATGCTCCAGAGAGGATCCCGACACCCAGAGAAGGTTGCTCGGCCTTGTGTCGGCGGGTTCCTCTGTTATTCCTCTGGGCCAATATTGGATCAATGCCTGGGACTTTTTTATCTCAGGGTAACCCACTGCTGCATCAGAGCTGTGGCCCCTTGGAAAATTTCTCATCTGTTTCAGTCAGGTGTCCTGTTGGGACTGACCTCTAGAAGGAAGGTGGTCATGACAGATCCCTCCAACTCGGTTTGGGGAACACTGTACAAGGGCAGACTGGTGTTCGGCTCCTGGTTAAACCTGGAGCAACGCTTGCATATCAAGATGATGGTAGTTTTTCTAGCCCTGAAAGCCTTGCTACTGGCCTTAAGGGGGCACCACGTCCTGGTCCGCTCGGACAACATGACGGTGATAGCCTTTATAAATCACCAAGGCAGTCTCAGGTCACGCTCTCTTCACAGGGTGGTGCAATGCCTCCTTTTATTGGCACAGTGCAATCTACTCTCGCATGAGAGCAGTTCAAGTGCCGGGCAGACTGAACCAAGGATGATAATTCATACAAAATCCAGAAATACTTCAAAACATCAGAAGACCACTATCACTAAACAATTTACTTTCAAAAAGTCTTTCTTCGAGAGTGCAGTTAGACTTCTTCACCTCAGAAGACGACTTTCACTGCCCAATTTACTTTTAGAAACAGCAAGATGCCCTGGCTCGTGAATGGCCTTGTGCTCGCTTGTACTGTATGCCTTCCCCCCCAGGTTGACCTGCTTCCTCAGGTCATCAGATGGGTCAGAGAAGTCAGATGCTTGGTCCTCCTGGTGGCCCCACTCTGGAGAAATCAGGTGTGGTTTCCCAAGTTGATTCAGCTTCTATCGACAGCACCTTGGTTGATACCATTGAGGACAGACCTCCTCTCTCAATTGAGAGGCACAATTTGGCATCCCCAGCCCGACCTGTGGAGACTTTATGTTTGGCCCCTTAATGGGATCCTTTACAGCTCCCAGCGAGTGTGACTTATACCATTTTGGAGGCTGGAGCTGCATCTATGAGATGCCTCTATGTCCTTAAATGGTCAGTCTTTCCTGACTGGTGTGCAGCATGGAATGAAGACCCGTCCTCCTATGATGTGTCATCTGTGTTAACCTTTCTGCAGGAGCTGTTACATAAGGGGGGCACCCCTTCCACGCTCAAAGTATATGTGGCAGCCATCATGGTGAATAGGGCCCTATGAAATCCGTTTTACTTTTTCCTAAATTCCATTTTATTTTTTTTCCAAATTCCATCTTAATTTTTCTGGATTCTGTTTTTTTTTTTTTTTTTTTTTTTTTTTTTTTTTTTTTGACTCCTTTTTAATAGTTAAATTAAATTTTTATTAAAGGGGTCATATGATGCTGCTAAAAAGAAAATAATTTTCTGTATTTGGTGTAATGAAATGTGTTTATGTGGTTTAAGGTTAAAGGGTTAGTTCACCGAAAAATGAAAATTATGTCATTAATGACTCACCCTCATGTCGTTCCAAACCCGTAAGACCTCTGTTCATCTTCGGAACACAGTTTAAGATATTTTAGATTTAGTCCAGATTTAGTATCAAAGTAAACAGGAGTTTCCCCGCAATCATATTAAATGCAAAACTCGTTCCCTTATCTCAGGGAACCGAGGTTAAGTTAGTAACCGGAGTGTTTTTTCTTTAACAATTTTCACATTCTTAACTCTTTCGGTTTATTTATAGCTATATTTAGGTTGACACTCAAGCCACACTTAAAAGTTATTACAATTAGCAAATGTTAATTATACTATCACTAATAGAGAGTGGCTGAATTTGAGGGTCTGCTGGAGAGGGGAGAGAGAGACCGGAACTCTCTCAATGGCCAGCTGGAGGAAGCTTATAAGAAGCTCACTGCACAGGAAACAGACAGCAGCAAGGTCTTCCCCACAACAATCAAAGATTACTGATTTGGACTGTCCTTTTCCTAAAACTGATGTATATGATGAACCTAATATTAATCTATAGATGAATTTCAAATGATTTTGTGGTAGTCTCATTTTTGGTTCCCTGGATTTTTGACATTTTAAAATGGTCATATGACGTTGCTAAAATTAACATTATTTTGTGTATTTGATGTAATGCAATGTGTTTATGCGGTTTAAGGTTAAAAAAAACACATTATTTTCCACATAATGTACATTATTGTTGCTCCTCTATGGCCCGCCTTTCTGAAAAGTGCAGATTTTTACAAAGCTGGCTGATTGTCCAGCTATCCAGTGCGTTGTGATTGGCCAAATTCCTCAAGCGTGTGACAGAAATGTTACGCCCCTTACCATACTGGGTACTGGCACGACAAGACAAAAACAATAAAACCCATTATAAACGAGGCATTTGTTGCATCCAGTGAGGACATAATTATTGATTATAATGACTTATACTGTCTTTTTATAGGTTGCGTTTGGTGCTGCGTAAACATAAAACCATGTCTGCATTTGTGATCGGAGAAATGACAAACAACAAGCGCTACTCTACACTGCTTAAAACTTGCTTTTCAATCATCAGTGGCAAATTCTTTAAATATGAAAGCGTACTTACAGTCTGTGAGTCAGAAGCACCAGACTGTCCTTGCAAAGTTGGAACTGCCCCACTTTATAGAAACAGACACCGGCATTGTAGGCTACTCTCCCAGGAAACAGTCCTCATCCTCCATCTGTATATTTGGGTTGAACTGTTCTGGAACAGTTTTGTAAATGCAACTTAACCACTGATTTCTAGTCGTGTCCTCTTTTGGAAGGCCAAACAAATAGTTTCGCTTTCACAATGAAACACAGCATCTCCACAACATGGCGGCAGCGGCAACAGCGAGAATAAAAGTTACGCCTTCTTTTTTTGCATGAACATTTGGGCGTTATGCAAATCTTCCCACATCGTGACATAGACATGTGGGGATGTGTTAGAATGTGCCATTTTAGGAGGGGGTGGCTGACTCTTAACTTTTATAAAGTCTTTACAACTTTACAGATCTTCTTTATGCACCAAGAGCTTGTAACACTCAAAAGAGAAAGGAAAATCTGATATCGCATCATATGACCCCTTAAAGAAATCAGTCGAGCCAATAAAAGAAACCTCATTGCTCTCTTAATGTTATTAAAATGATGTCTCTCAAACTAGTGTACTGGTCGTCACTTTAGTTAAAAATGACTGCTAAATGCTAAGTGAGTAATTCACCATACAAAGTGAATTAGCGTTTGCAATTTCACTTAAATGTGTTTTGACTCAAACAAGATATTCAACAAGGGGGAAAAAACTTTTTTTTTGGGAATAACATGCACTGATAAATCTTTCATAAAATCATTCACAATGTGCATTAAGAAACCAAATGGGGCAATTTTACTTTCAGATTCAACATTATTTGGATGCCAGATTTTATCTGTCTTTATAAATAGGTTAATTGGTTCAGTTATCTTTGTTTGGAGAATGTTTAGGCACTAGATGGCAGTAGAACTGTATTATTAGCAAAGCTGATGGAGTTGATGCAGCAACAGCTCTAGTAGAAGTTTATGGAGCCAATGGAAAGGCGCAGCAAACATCACCTCAATGAATCAGTTTAGAGTATGTGAATTAACAGTTTTCTCCTGAACAGTGGAGAGAAGTAATGAAACCTACCTTGGACTTTGCTTTAAGCTGCATTCATGCTTGTGTCAGGTATATGCGGAGCTGCGTTTTCTGTTAAGTCAGGCCCAGCTGAAGAAAGAGGAGTCAGACAGAGAGATGAGAGACATCAGCTTCAAACTGGGACATCAGCTACAGTAGAACTGGCTGAGCAGGTAAGAGAAACTTGATTGGTAATATGGAGAGAATCTGCATTTTTTTTTTTAAATCCGCAGTTATTTATAAACCAGTTTTGTAATTTACCTTGTTACTGGTGCAAACTGGTATTTAGCTTGTATGTGCAAAAAAAAAAAAAAGGCAATTTTTTGAAGTTTCAGCAAACAGAAAGGACATGTTTTCATACAAGAATGAATAATTGCTTAGTCCCTCTTTCTCTCCTCTCATGGGGTTCAGGAAGTACAGAAGTTGGGTGTGGAGCTGAATGGTAGCCGGCAGCGTTTGGAGGAGGCCCAGAGGGCAGAGGGCCGAGCCCGGGCGGAGGCAGCCGGCCTGGCTGAGGGGCTAAGCCGCACCCAGCGCCAACTGCACCTCACCAGGTAACCCCCTTAATCCTATTACATGCCACAACACTGCGCCCGTCCACTGGCCCCAGTGCAGTGCCAGCACACCGACAGGAGGGCACCAGCACTTTATTAAATCGCCACTAGCCACCGGCTGCCACCGCCACAGTCCACCACACACCAGGAGAAGAGGGCCGGAGAGAGGGGCACATTCGCCTAAGAACTTTATTATTATTCTGATTCACGTTGTGTAAATCAGTATGGAGTGAGTAGTGCATATGTGGCTTCTCATACATTTATACATTTTCCACATATGTGCACATTTCACTCGTATTCGTAGCCATGATAATGAGCTGGCGTTAAACATAAATATAAATATATTTTGGTTGTTAAATTAAATTCACACCATTTAATTAAATCAAAAGCAGACACTCTACATTGAGCTATCACTGTTTTTTTATTTTATCGGAAGATATTACAGTAAAGATGTTGTCTTATGAATCAGTGGCACCTTTTGTGTTGAATGCTTGCCTTTATATGATCAAGCTTTGGACTTCAGATTTTAAATTTTAGATGCGTCTTGGAAAAATCTCTTCAAACTCTGATGAAAATCAACCCAGAATAGGTGATAAGCAAATAAACAGGGTTTTTCAGTAACATTTGTTCAACTAATTTCAACTCATTAGAAAGCAAATAGATTATAGCTCCAGATAAGGAAGAATAGATCAGATTTGACACCTCCCACCCTTATTATTATATATGAGAGCGAATGTTTTTGACACAGTAAGACACTTACATGGCCGTTAAGTGCAATTTAACAGTTTACAGTTCATTTCTATAAATTTAAGAGTTACTGCCAGCAAAACCCAAAGGTAACGTTCTGTATCTTTAGTTTTTTGTTTTTTAGTACTTGTATAGTGGCCCCAAATAGTATTTGGACACTTTAGTCACTTAAATATTTGTGAATGTCATTGCATTAGATCCTAAATATCAAACTAGGTATAGTCTGCGAATGACGCTAATGCTTTTCTCAGAACTATTTTTTATTTTTTTTTATTTTTTTGCAGCTACTTTTAATTAACTGCTGTTGATAAGATGATTTTTGGTGGATTTATGAAATCTGTTTCCCTCAAGTTCAAGTGACAATTTTAAAGCTTCAAAGGATGCAAATACTTTTTTTCTGAACAGTTTATCTTATACCTTCTTATTGTGAAGTGTTTGGCATAAAAAGTGTGTTTGTGCCCTCTAAATGTCATAAAGTTTGAAATATAAAGTATGGGAATTTAAATAGTCACTTAAGTGTCCAAATACTTTGTGGGTCCACTGCATTCAGTAATTTTATGCTATCATATACTTATTTGTAGTATTTGAATTTAGTTAAACCATAAGAGGAATTGGTATAACATTTTAAACATATGCACTGAAACATTATTGCCTTCTGTATTTTCATGTTTAATTTTCTCTGTGATGTTTGTGTGCTTGCATTGACATCTGCCACTCAGAAAATCTCTGCTGTTGTCCATCTACTAGTCTTGTACTAGTGATTGCAGTGGTGCTGTCAGGGTGCAGTTGGTACAGTATGTCACGCTGACCCGAGGAAGGGTCTGAAGTAACCAGATCAAATTACTTCAGTTGTCACCTATTTTACAATAAGTAAAACTATCTTGACTATAACTAAAAAATTAAACATCAACTCTAAACAAAATAATTTAAATAACTATAAACAAAACCATCCAAAATTTGATGGCAGTATTTTTTTTTTTAGAAATTTATTTTTTTTTAAGCAAGGATGCATTAAATTAATCGAAAGTGAAGCTAAAGACATTTATGTTACAATGGATTTCTATTTCAAATAAATGCTGTTCTTTTGAACTTTCTGTTCATCAAAAAATCCTGAAAAACTGACAGTATCCACAAAAATATTAAGCAACAAACTGTTTTCAACATTGATAGTAATATGAAATATTACTCGAGCACCAAATCCGCATATTAGAAGGATTTCTGAAGGATCATGTGACATTGAAGACTGGAGTAATGGCTGCTGAAAAATCGGCTCTGCCATCAAAGGAATAAATAACATTTTATTAATGTAATAATATTTCAAAACATTACTATACTACAAATAAAACCGTTTTACTGTATTTTTGATCAAATGAATGTGAGACTTCTTTCAATCTTGCCGACCCCCGGCTTTTGAACTGTAGTGTATATTTTCATCCACTTAAAATGCTGACACATGCACAGTATTTTTATTTATGGGTTTATAATCATGATTAAAGTAAAAAGAAGTTTTAATCGAATTATTGCTATAAAACCCCTGGAAAGTGGTTTGTACGTGCCCCTAGTTAGGAATCACTCCTCTATATTTCCTGTTTGGGCTTCATGGCATTTCTGTGCTCACTGAATGATTGCCCACAATGAAGCCATCCATTTCCGTGTCTCCGTGGATGTGTCCTACCCCAGTGTTAGCGTAGGTACTAGGCAGTGCTGAAGCCTCAGGGGGTTTGAGTGGCACTGGGGTCTCCATTCCTCTGGAGGAAGTGGAGATTTTACAGCATCTGCCACAGAGCTGCACAGCTGCAGAGGAGGGACAGCATCTGTTCACAAGGGAATTCAGTACTTAAGTATTAAGTCTTGGTCATGTATTGTTTATAAATTACCATAAAGATGCATGCTGTTGCAGAAATATAAGTGAATAATTTGAGTCATTTGTTTACATTTGGAAAAGTACCACTGTGCATGAAAGCGGTCCAGATGGTTTTTGTGGAGTATAGATTATTTGCAACAGCAGGTCTAGACAAACTCTTGTATTTGATGTTATTACGCAGCATAAGAATGTAGTCCTGCTTTGTTAGTTCAGTACACCTGCTTTTTTAAATCTACATTTACTATCCTGTATGCATTGCATTAGTATGGTCTACACCTCTATTTAAGTTAGTGACGTAAGGCAATTTTTTGTGTGTCTGGATCTATTAGCTCATTCAGAAAAACAGAACCGAATATATCCAGTTCATCCAGATTAAAACCTAAATATACCTCTACTACCACTAAAGTATTCCGATTCTGAATGAATGTATATTTTTGATATGTGGGACATAGCATCAGAAAAGTCAAGGTAAAACAGTCCTGTGATCATAATGATGACAGTAGACTGAAATACTGACAAAGTAGATTGGCATAATATTGTATTATTGTTGTTTCCATAAAATAATAATTAGTTGCAGTTAGTATTCATTTATAAATATTGAATTAATAGTATATTATTTTTTATTTAATATAAATATTAAATTCATTGCATTATTTTGCAATATAAATGCAGTATTTGGAAAAACTTCACTAAATCAGTTGGTGTGGTGTAACCCTTTAATAGATCCCTTTGTGTGTAACCACCAAATGGAAAATCATTTTGCTGTCATGTGATAAAAAATTATATAGGATTTCTGTAGACCCCTAAGTCATCAAGCCTTGCAAAATATCACATATAACCTTTTTATGACATGGCTTCAAGAAAACTTGAATATATTTCAAGAAAGCATGATGCAATACATACATTTCAACTTACTTAACTAATGTAAATACTACAACGTTTGAAAATAATAACATGAAATACATTTCTAAGTGCATACCATGTATTGCGAATAATTTTTTTTAATAATTAAATTTTTTTTATCATTTAATCATTTTGTACTTGTTATTAACTATATTAACTAATAACTACTTGTTATTAACTATATCCTGGAGGCTGTCAGAGATGAGCGGATGAGTTTCCATTTTCTTGTAATGGCCATGTGATGCTTTATTTCTGGTGTAATCGGAGGTTTAATTGTCTTTTGACAACTTTTTGCTGTTAAATTATTGAATAAAATTCTGTGTGAGTATATTACAGCAGGTCACATTCAACCAGTCTGTAATTCAGTTTTTTGATCATTGCATTATTGAAACGTAAGAGATTTTGAGGTGATTAATTAAGGTTGAATTAGCATTATAAAGCTTGGGCAGGATGCTGGCCTTTAAATGCTCTCTGCTTCTTCTAGATGAGGCAACAAAATGGCCTGCTGAAGATCAGAGTGGTTAAGCCGCTGACAGGCCCTGCTTTTGGCAACTGAGAATCTTTTAGCCACTGTATGCATGGTGTGGACGTGGGCTGCCAGGGCAGGTTCTTTGGGCCAGCCGTAGTGCAGACATCTGTGCATTCTTTCTCTCTTCCTTGAGGCTAATCCTTCTCTTTCCCATCTCCCATCTTTACATGTTCATAAACGCATGCATACCGACCTGAGGGGGGCCCTGTGATTGAGCAGACCAGGGGATGGTCATGTGGGGACCCTCTCTGTGTCATGTCCCCTTTGCTGGGTGCTCATTCTATCAGGCCCTCTGAAGCCAGACTTTGACTCTTCCCGTTCTCGTCTCACAGCTTGGATGATCACAGCTCCCACCAAACGGATTGGCAAAGCAGTTGTCTTTTGCTTTTTTTCTTCTTTTTTTTTCTTTCGCTCTGGCCCCCAGGCCCCCCGTGCACATGCTGGGGAGGGCCGGCGGCTCCAGTATTGGATCATCAGCCAGCTGTGCGCTGGGCAGCAGAGGATCTATCATAATCCTGCCGCTCTGTTCTCTGCCTTCTGACGGCTTTGAGCCCAGGCTTTATTCGGTTTGTTTGTTTGCTTTTGTGTGCTCGTGCCTTTTTGTCATCCCTCCCCCACTCCTTCATTCTCTTGCACCCACCCTCCCACCTCTCCCAACATTCGGCAGACCCCATAGGGTGTGAAAATAAAGAGACAAGAATGTGTGACGATATATATATATATATATATATATATAAAAATTAATAAAAAAACAAGTTTGCGTTGTTTTGCCGTGCCGCTTTACCAGCCGCAGCAGATTTTCCCCTTTGCCTTTCTGTGTTTGCTGGAGTTCACTTTGATTTGGAATGGGACACAGAGGCTCGCTTTGTTCCAAATTCCCTCTTCTTCAGCAACACGAAATTTTGCAAACAAGCAGTGACGCTGGCAGCAGGGCTTGAAGTTTTGATCCAACAAGAACCATGTTGCGGTTTGTAAAGGAGAACCTTCAGGCATAAGTATGGATCTGAAAGTAGGAAATATTCACAACTTCTCTGTCGAGAGCTTAGCAGAGAACCTGGCTCTCTGAGCGCAGTAAACCCTCATACTCTGTGCTTCATCCACCATATTGGCTACCGATTGGTTAATCATGCTGATGTGGGGATGGAGAATTACAAGAAAAAAGCCTGCTGGAAGTTTTTGGGGATATGATATGATCAGCCTCATTTCTCTTTGGCTTAATTTTGTATGTGAAGTGGAATTATTGGAGAAAAAGTCTCTCATTCATGAGAGGCCGGGTGGTGCTCGATTGTCCACATACTGTAAGTTAGGCTTCATTGTGAGCTGTGAGAGAATCTGGCTTAATTTGACATCTGTGCTGTTGTTGAACATGTGAGCGTAAATGAAGGCTGGACATAATTCTTTTTTTTTTTTTTAAATCAGATAATAAATAAATTCAAAAACTTTAAAAAATATCAATTAGTAAAATGCTCAATTATTCGGATTAAACTAATTAATTCCTTCAATTAATTAATTCAAAAACTTTAAAATGCAATTCATAAAAAAATGACTTGAATGTATCTATTCTATCATAAGTATGTTTTAATGTATTTAAAATTCATTTAGAAAATCTAAAAATGTGAAGGTGATACAACTGTCATGATATAATGAAGAAGAAAAAAAAGCCTCATTAAAAGAATGAAATTCCTGACAAAAAAGTGTCTAAAAATATTAGATAATTAGACCTTTTTAGGGCGTTTAGTTCAGGATGTAAAATGACACATTGTGCAACTGTTTAAAAATGTAATAATAATTTATCATATTTGTAAAAAGAAAAAAGTATATATATAAAATTATGATTAAGATCGCTACACACACATGTATTGAAGATGTAAGGCATACTTGATGGCATACCACGTTACATTTTTATTACATTTATTCATATTTATTTATTTAAATGAAACTTTTTTTGAAAATGGTACAAAAGTTTTTTGTTTGTTTTTAAAACCACATGCAACCAACATGAATGCATAGAGTTCATTACGAAAAACTTGGCACAGGTGTTTTAAACCAAATTTTCTGAACCTTGGGTAATTTTGTATGTCATTGACCAAAGTATTCAACACAACTTGTCTGGTTGTTGGGGTGTGTCATTGACTCGTCCTTTCACTAAGTTCTTGAACAATTGCTAAGTTCTTGTGACTGGCCGACAAGAACTGTGAGACCAACTGCAGCGTTGGCATTAAAGTGTTGTTCATCCCACCCCAGAATTCCATTAAACTTTGCACGCTTCTCTGCTTTCCCTCGGCCGCGCGTGAACGCTTAGAGGATGACAATCCCCTGAAAAGTGAAGAATCGGAAAATGAATAAAAGAGTGAGCAGATGCAGCCCCACGCCAGAGGGAGGCTGCCGCGGTGAGCAAAGTCTGCCGTGCCACCAAACTGCTGCAAACCAAGTCAGCGGGAAGCGCATGTACCATCCGACAGCAAATAAAAGAGCGTAGCCTGCCGCCCCTTTTCAGAAGTAGTAGTGAACGAAAAAGCCGTGTTAGCGCTTTGGGGTGAGTGCGGGCATGGGCACTGGCAGGTAGCAGGGCGGTGTGCGCAGTGCTGGGTGGTAGCCATCTTGTTGGGGGAGCAGATGGCGATGGGGCATGGAGGGGAGGGGCTGCTTAGCAGAACTAATCAGACAGTAACGGATGGGGCAGCTGGGACCGCTGCCGGCCAGGCAGGAGAGTGCCGGCGAGCCGCCCAGTGAGTGTCATGATGTTGACAGTGGTGTGCCCGTTGGCCTGGGATGAGACCTTGCCACGTCTTCACGCCTCGCCGGCAGGGCTGCTGGCCTCTGGCTCCTCCTCCACTTCACAAGGCAGAGGGCAAGAAGAGGGCTTTTGTCTTATGTTATTCTCAACGTCTTAGAGGCGACATTGCAGACTTTGTTAACTCGGGTCATGCGGTATAGCGATGTAAAAAACTTAAGTTGGTTCATCAAAAAAAAGAATTTTTTTTGCAGTGCGAAAACAAAATTACTTTCCAATTATCTAAACATTAATATTTTATAAACAAATTAAATAATCTCTCAGTGACAATCGTATCACATTTTACTGCACCAGCCATTAAGTTAAAATTAAAAATTGACTCTAGAATAGAGGAATAAAGTACTAAAGAACCTGTTATTGAACAGTATGTAGAATATATCAAACTCAGTGTGTTTGTGTAATGTTTGCATCGATCAGCAGTGATCCACACCCCCCCAGCCCACCCCATGCATGTTTCTCCACTGGCCTATAAGACCAGATGCAATGCCAGAGGCTATGCCCCTCAACCAAGCAAGCCCTCAACTCATTGCCAGCAGTTTGCTCCATTATTTAACAGTGTAACCAAGTTCAAGGCAATTACATATGTGTCATTTATTTACAGGCCCCTAAGAGGACAATGTAGTGTACACAAGAGAACACACACTCTCGTTCTGAATACTGCCGCTACAGCTAGCAGCGTTTGCCAACAGAATGCATATGTTTGAAACATTGTGCAATTTACACAGAGGGGAAAATATCTCCAAACATGGCACATACTTTCCTTTTAAACATGATCATTGACAGTTAAAATGACTTTAATACTGATGTTGCTAAATTAATGAATTTTTCATATTTAGTGGAAATGTTAGGCAGCTATGGCATGTCACTACTACTACTACTTTGTGTGTAATAATTTTTCAGATGAAAATTCAGTGTGATTCCACAATTTAATTATCAGTTATCATTACTATAATACCCAATGCAGTATAATCTATGTATAATATATCGTTTATTGTATAATATATATTTTCAAGGAAATGAATGCATAACTCAAGAACAGTATATAACGGTCTACAAAATTAGCGTAATTAGTCCCTCCAGTAAGATTTCATGTCTTAAGCACATTTTTGAAAATATGAATTGTGTACAATACATTTTTTTTTTTCAATTTAAAATGATTAATGGTGTATATATTTTTAAGTAACCCTTTTTTTAGCAGATCTTTGCTGATTGCTCAAAAGTGACAGTAAAGACATTTATAATGTTACAAAAGATTGTTACTATTTCAAATGAATGTTGTTTTTTACTTTCTATTCCAAGAATCCTGAAAAAAATATTCCCATAAAAATATAAAGCAAAACAACTATTTTTACCATTAATAATAAGAAGAAATGTCTCTTGACCACTACATCAACATGATTGATGCCAGAATGATTTCTGATGGATCATGTGACTCTGTATACTGGAGTAATGGCTGCTGAAAATTCAGCTTTGCCATCACAGGAATAAATTATATTTTAAAATATATTAAAATCAGTTATATTAAATTGTAGTAATATTTTACAATATTGCTATTTTTTATTATATTTTTTATCAAATAGTTGGTGGTGAGCATAAAAGACTTCTTTTAAGAACATAAAATCTTACAGACTTTTAGTGTATACTTAATAAATCCAGGTGGATGCTGCACACTGGTGGTGGTTGAGGAAAATACCCCCTTCTATGTAAAGTGCTTTGAGTGCCCAGAAAAGCGCTATATAAATGTAAGGAATTATTATTATTATTATTAATTAGTATTATACAATGCATTCTTAATCTTATCTTTCAGTGAAGAATCATAGTTTGCAAACCAAACTCTTGTCGAAGCAAATATTTATGCCAGTGAAGTTTCAGTTTCAATCATGTTCAAGATCTTAAGATAAGATTTTGTTGTTTAACTTTAAACTCCCAGTCCTACTAAAACTATATGTCCGTGTGTGTTGAGAACTGCTCCAGTGTGGTGGCCCAGCTCTGTGTCATGATGGTACAGGACAGAATGTTGTCAGTCCCCAGGCAAAGTGGGAGCAAATCTGTCGGGTGCAACTGTTCTCACTTGGGCCAACTCTGCCCAGAGAAAGTGCCCTACTTACTGTTTCTGGAAGCTGGGTTGTTCTCCTCCTCCGCTTTTTTTAAGTCTCTATGCCACTTTTTTCTTGGTCACCATAAGTGCAATTTCAATAATAGACTTCAATCTATTATTATTCCTATAGGTTCCATATTAGCAGTAGCTGGGGCCAAAGTGCTGATTTCTGATTAATGGCCCACATGTTTCTAGGGGTGCATTTTAGTGTGCTTGGCTCATTTGCTCAGCTGTATCTGAATTTTTTTCTCTGTTTTGGAGTAGGTTTAATCAAGCAACTTTGATCTGTTTCCGGAGAATGCAACTTCTTTTTTTTAAGTAGTCCATTTGTTATGTCCGAAAGCATTATTAGTAAATTTATATTAACATGCTTATAACATACAGTTTAAAGGCCCATATCATCAGGCTTTCTCTATACTTCTCCCCTTTTTTCTCTCTCCCCGTCTACTCCACTATTCAGATGGCATAAGGAGTCCATCACAAAGTTGGCATCCTTCCACAAAAACCCGCCATGAAAGAGGAGCGGAAGAGATGGACACCACCCTAAGACCCGGCAGCCCGAGACCCTGTGGGTTAAAAGCACTATTTGTTATGCCGGCCATGCACTTTTTGTGGCAGGTTTGATTTCTAAGCATAGGCACGTTGGGCTGTTGGAGAGCGCGTTTGGTGTGTGATGGTGGGATGATGAAGGCAGCACAGATTAGTTGGGCCTCCTGTGTGAGGTGACACAAGTGGGGGGTCTGGCACAAGCCCCTCCAGGTCAACCCGAGCTGTGGAAATGCGTCACACACTCACAGCACAAGCCTCAACAGCGCTGTCACAGGCTGTTTCACCTAGGGATAGCGCTCTGTCTTGTTTTCTTCCTCTTTTCATTCTTCTCATCTTTGCGCTTTCATTTCTGTCCAGTTTGTGCATTTTGTCCCAGAATGTACATCACAGAACACTCTTAAATATTTTTTTAACTGAGGTTTAGTTCATACTAGGATGGTTTAAAGGGACAGTTCCCTCAAAATGAAACTGTCATTATTTACTCATCAGTGTCATCAGTTATTATTGCTATTCACTAAAAATCTTTCTTGTCAGCTTTGGTCACCATTCACTTTCATTGTATGAAAAAGAGGAGCTTGGAAGTTCTGCTAAACATCTATTTTTGAGTTCCATGTGAGAAATAATTAGATGAGAAAGTCAAACAGGTTAGGAATGACATGATTGTGAATTTATATTATATCATATGAATCAATTTGAATCAACTATACTTTTGATCAGAGCTGGGCTTTTTGTGTTTGTTTGCTTGTTTGATTTTTACAAAAGCTATTCAGAAATTCTGTATCTTGTTCTGTATTTCTGTCGAAATGGAAATCCTGGTCTTTATCATAAACATAAATCAAAAATCTGCAATTTCTTGACCAAATCTGAAAATGTGGATATTTATTCAGCATATGTGAACACATATCGGCTTCCTCTGTGTTCGTTTTCAAAACACAACAGATTTTCTACGGATACGTAATAAAAAATGATTATCGTGATTAGTTGATTTGTTGATAGGGGTGTCTTATAGAAAGGGAGGGGGTTGTTTGTAAATTGGTGGCGTCTGCAATTCGTTTTGCCTCTGACCTTGAGGGGGTTTTGCGCTTCTTGAAGAAGAAAGCAGAAGCTGGCGGTAAACAAAGTTCACTTCTGACAGATGGATTGAATGACAGAGAGGTTGCGAGTGCCAAAATAGCCCTGGCATCCGAGGAAATGTTCAATGCGGTCCAACAGGAGAGGAGGTGTGAACAGGTGCGGGACTGCTGAAGGAAAGGGGACCAGATGGAGGGAGCCAGAGCCAGTTTAGTTAAAGGAAAAAGGGTGGGAGGGAGCAGCGAGGGGAGGGGGGCGATAAGGGGCGAGCGATGCATGGAGAGGCTGACGTGCACGCTAATAGATGTGGTTTGGATGTCAAGTAAATATAGGGTGTGTACGTTCGCAGACCAGACTCGGGTGGCTCAGGTTGGGCTGTTTCATTCGCTCCTGAAGGGATGGGGGCGAGCGTGTCACTGGGAGACAGGAAATAGCAGCGCGATTAACACTGACCCAGTGCAGCTGAATAAATGCTATAAAACAGCTGAAGTTTGAGAGTGTGAACACTTTGCTCTACTTCCTGTCTTAGCATTCCAGCCAATTTTTCTCTGATATCTTGAGAGCAAAAAAATTCTAGGTTTCTGTGCTTTTTTACATGAAATGTTTGTGCATAACTTCACATGCTTGTAAACGGAATTGCAATCTTTCTGCTGCTTGAAAGATGAGGATGTCATCCTGAAATTGTATCACAAAACCGGGGTGAATGTTAGAATGCCAGATTAGCAACTTCTGTCCATTTCCCTTCTTACCCCGCAGTGCAGCCTGTACTTTCTTAACTTTTGAAAGTTTCTCTCGCACATATATTAACATACAAACGATGTGAAGTGTCCTTGTGTACTGTCGAGTGCTCATGAAGCCAAACGGCTGACTCCAATTTGTGCACATTTTAGGAACGGTAACATTTGGTCATTTTTGGCGTAGGATCACGGAGCACCACAGGGTGCTGCAAACTCTGCGCTCGAGCGGTCTGTGGTAGTCCAAATCAAATGGGCAACAGCTTGAATAGTACCCACTTAGGCAGCCCTCGGCCCTCGCGCTTCACCAGCACCCAGCTACGGAAACTGCTTTCCACGGCTCAACGCTGCTCCCTACCAGGCAGACCGACCAACCCGGCTATGGCTCTTGACCGGAGGACATTAGGCCTCGCTCACATCATTACCAGCAGTGAGCAAACACACACTGACCTGCCTTTGTGGAGTGGCTGGAGAGGCTGCGAGGTGAGTCAGGCTGTCTGACCTGGCTTTACAACCGTGCATGCCAGTGCAAACACTTGAAATGGATGACATTTCAGATTTTAATTAACACAAATGAAATGACTTCAAAATGCATCAAGAAGTGTTTCATACCCATATATTTACACATAAACATAAAATATGTCAAATAAATGTATATCTACTGTTCAAAAGTTTGGGGTCAGTGAGAATTTTTTAGATATCAGTACTTTTTGAAATTTATTTAACAAAGATGCAAATTTTGCAAGTTGATCTGTTTTGATAAATAAAATATGTAAAAAGAATAATCTGTGAATAAGAAATGTTTCTTGAGCACCAAATCAGTATATTAAAATTATTTCTTAAGGATCGTGTGACACTGAAGACTGAGGTAATGGCTGCTGAAGATTCAGCTTTTCCATCACAGAAATAAATTACATAAAGAAATAATAGAAATAAATAAATTAGAACTTAGAAATTAGAAGAGACTTCTTTCAAAACATTAAAAAATGTTGTCATCCCTATTTTTTTTTCCTTTTAAGTTTCATAATTTTCACAAATCTTAAAGAGATAGTTCATCCAAAAACTAAAATTCTGTGATCCAATTCTGTCATAGTTTACTATGTAGTTCCAAGCCTGCATGATTTTCTTTCTGCGGTGGAACACAAAAGAAGATATTTAGAAAAATGTTTTTTTTTTAAACCAGTGGAAGTCAGTGCTAACCAATATTCTTCCAAATATCTTGAGAGTTACAAAAGTTATGTTTGGAGCGAATGAGGGTTATAAAATATCCCTTCAAGTACTGTTCTTGCTTCATTTTGAGTCGTACATGATTGACTGGAATGACTTGTGGTCTAGCAATCCATGCTTGACTGATTCAGGTAGTTCATTCAGTGAATTCTTCAACAAACTGATTCAAAACGATAACTCATTCATGATTCATGAGTCTTCTTGAGTGATTCATTGAAGAAACCAGCTCACAAGAGTCATTGGGTTCATGAATTGTACTGCACTTTTCGCAGTGTTTGTTATTTTGTGGTACACAGTATATTTATCTTATCACATTATATTCAGTCAGCAAACCTTTGGTAAAATATAATTTCTTCACTGTCACTGGATCCTAAATGAATACATTTAGCAATAGCACTGTTTGATACTTTGATAGATACACATGGTTTCTAGTAAATCTACAGTACATATGACATGTTAGTGATATTCAATATTAGGCATTAATTTAATTGATAAAACTTGAGTGTATAAGAATCATTTTATGAAAATGTCAATTTTTTTGATTTGTATACTTGGCAATCAATGCATGCTAACACCTCTGTTCTTAGCCACACACTACTTTAAATATTTTTTTCCATTCTTCTCCTTTAGATACACAAACTTTCTGTCTTGTCTGTGTCTGTCCACACTATCTTGCTCGAAGGCCTCTCGCTCAACCAACTTTTTCCCTAAAGTGCTCTCGGTAACTTTCTGGCGGTCTCTCTCATGCTAATTGGTCGACAAACACCCGACCCACCCCCCACTCCATCCACACCCCCGCACCCCAGTGAGTGGCTGGGCCCCCTGGAAAGCCACAGTAACAAATGGCTGGCTGTGAGGCCTTTGTGAGCCCCTGCTGAGCGCTGGTGTGGATGGTGTTTTAGGCCGCTGTTCAAGCACAGCGGGGGCCGAGCGCTCCCCCCCCGCTCGCTCTCTCTCACACAGCTCTCGCAGGCGGAGCGCCTTCACACTCCAGACGACAGCAGGCCTGCAGAGACGGTCACTTCTCCAGCTACATTCCAAACCCAGTGTGCGAGAAAAGTTTTCAGGCTTCACTGTTAATTAACACACTTTGACTTTAGTTTTGTGGGCGTTTTTTTTTTTTTTTTTTTTTTGTCTTACTTTCTTTGGCCTGCATTATGTCGGTTCTTTTGTAGTGTAGACTAGTTATTTTATTTGTGGTGATCATAACGTGATGCTCTTCAACCTGGCGGCTGAGTAAAGAATGTGTGCTTTTGTTTCCACCTTTGAGGTGCTTTAACGTAGATCTACTGATCGATATCATATCTCAGAAATCATTGTGTAGTATGTGGCACATTTCTCTCACACTTTTCTCTTTATGTCTGAGAGTCAACAAAGCTTTATTTGCATATCTGTAGAATGGATTACAGTACTGCCAGAGCATTCCAGGAATTGCGTAGCACAGGTGAGGGAAATCAACAGTAAAATAAATGAGGGTGCCATAAATGAAGTGATGCATGGGGTGTGAATATGGTAGAGCGAGAAGAGATGTGTTGATGTATAATGTATAATCTATACGTTAGATTCAAAATAACCTTGTTGTCACACCTGCATATACTGGGCAAATTAAGTGAATTTATCAGCCTTAAATGTGTCTTACCGACTATACAACTGTACTTTGCATAATTTTTATTTACCATGAAAAAATATAGGTTTTTGTTTCCTTACATATTTGCTCCAAATAACAAAGTTATTTTGATACTAGAAGCATCATATACTGTATATGACATGCTACTTCTCATAAAAACATTCAGACATGTTTTGCTGGCTTAATATATTAATACATTTAATAATAAATTATTATATACTATTATATATATACTTAATAAATTTTGGACCCTAGTAAGATAGTTCTGGTCATGGTTTTTGATTTGCCGGTGTAGCTATGACACAAAAGCCATAGTTTACCCCAAAATTTATATTCTGTCATCATTTACTACTGTATATCTCATGTCATTCCAAACTTGTATGCATTCATTCATTCTGCAGAACAGAAAAGAAGATATTTTGAAGAATGCTGTTGAGAAAACGGTTTTGGTGACCATTGACTTCCATTGTATGGACAAAAACACAGAGACATTCTTCAAAATATATATTTTTTATATTCCACAGAAGAAACAAAGTCATACAAGTCTGAAACAACATGAAGGTGAGTAAATGATGACAGAATTTTCATTTTTGGGTGAACTGTCTTAGTAGTTAAGTTAAATCTGTGCCCTTAATAGTGTTGTAACATTTTTATTGTGCTGTTTTTGCACGTTGTTCTATATAGCACAACTTCTTGTACCTTGAATTGCTTAAATGTGGGTTGTGTTTGTTACAATACTCTTATTGCAGCTTAAAATGCAGCGTCTTTCAAAGCATTGTTCTGTTTGTATGAGCAACCTGATCCAGCCTGCCACTGGCTGGGACAACCAGTGCCGTAAATTTGGGGTGGGGCTGTCTGATTATCTGACCAATGACAGAGGGGAGTGATCAGGAAACCTGTTTGAAAACATTAATTTTGCAGTTCCGAATGGTGACGCTAGTGGCACAAAAATCACACACTTTACTGTTGAATGTTGCCAGAGCTTCATGTACATCACTGATCTACATGTGTATCCATCTCATTTTTTGCTCTCTCTCACTCTGCAGGCAGGAGAAGGAGGCGGTAGAGCTCTGCTGTGGAGAGGACATGGCCGCTCTGACCTTCCAGGCACAGCGGCGCGAACGTGAGCTGACACAGACACTCCAGCAAATGGAGGCGCAGCACGAGAGGAGTGGTGGGTGTTTGCCGGTGCGCTGTCCCTTGCCAGAACAACCACCTTACCCGCCCTTCCGCCTGCCTCACCCCCACACGCTCCAGGCGTGAGCCACACTGTGCAGGACGGCATCAGGAACACCTGTAACCTTTGGCTGGCCGAAGGGAGCAGATGCTCGGCGCTCCAGAGCTTCGGCACTACGTATTGGTTAGCGTTTAAAAATGGGGGGAGGTGGGCAGCACTGCCCACTGTCTGCTGATTTCAGAGTGCTGCTCTCACATCTGTTGCACCATCTGGATGGGCGATTTTAGTTTATTTACCTGTGTTTCCAGAAACTTGAGGCATGCTGATTGCCAGAACAAAGTGTAGAGAAAACAAAGAGCTTCTTTCTGGCCCGATTGCACGGCACACATGTTGTCTAAAGAGAAATGGCATCAGAGGCTCAGCAGGAAGCTCTCTGGGCTTATGGAACTAGCCCTTTAATACCGCAGACCACTTCCCTCTCTAAGCATATAATGGCCACTCTTGATAGCTAATTATTTTTGTACCCCATCCCAGTCTCTCTAACTCCAAACGGATTGATTTTAGCAGTTAAGACAGAATCGCCTCTAGATGATACCACATTTTCTTAAACTCTGCCCCTTTGTTAAGAATCCAGTTTGTTTCCTTTATCCTGGTTTGTGTGTGGTGTTTGCTCAGCTAGTTTCAAAGTGCAGCAACGCAGTAGGATTCTTTTGGTAAATTTTTAACAGCTTCTGACCTTTTTGAACTTAATGAAAACTAAATTTAATTAACATTACAATCCACGATGCTACTACATTCCTGTAATAAATTTGTCTGATTCTGCACTGAACAACCACTAATAAAACAGGAAAATTTGTGACAGTGGTCATATGACTTTTTGTACAGATTGTCAGATATTCCTCCGTTAAAACACAAGATGCTCTTTGGATCATCTCAATTCTCAATTTCAGATTTTGACACATGATCCTAAACTTTTGCGCCCAGGAAGAACATTATTTGTTTGTTGCTTTGTGTTGCTGTCCCAGTCTTATATATTTTAGCACATCTGTGTGTTTGCTGTGTTAATGAGTTAATGCATTATCTGTCCACAGTCAGAGAAACAGATGCTCTTCTGAGTGCTCAGAACAGCCTGATCAGAAACCTGAAGGAGTAGTGTCAGGCGATCGGGGCAAAGCTGGAGAAACTGGCCCGGAGCAGCAGGTACGAAGCACTTTCAGATCATGTATACCGTATTCATATTTTCATTACAAATTCAACACCATACAAAAAAAAAAAAAAAAAAAAAAAAAAAAAAACTGAACCCAGTCAAGTTCATGCCAGGTACTAGACCTACATGTACACTTGTGTTCAAGGTTTCTATGGCTATGGAAAACCTGGAAGTGGCAAATGTGCAAAATTTTTAATAGTTTTTTATTTTTTGATCAGCTGTGAAATGTTTAATTTGTGAATCATGACTGACAAAGTTCACTAACGAATGAAGTAGTCATCACAAATTGGTAAATAACTGGAAATTCATTGGTCAAAAGATGTTGGAACTCTCGCTGTTTTGAGATGGATATGTGCCGTTTCAAATATCAGAGCTTCTTTGGTCATGACTCTGACGTCTATCATATCTACAGCTGAACTAAACATAGTGCTCACTGTAACTGTGCTATTCCTTGCAGTGAGATCAGTGAAAATGAGTTTCCATGTTTGAAATGCAGATTGCTTGACATCGTCTTCTCAACTGTTTGATCTTGTTGATGCTTTGTGAGTCCGACATTCAGCGCAGAGCCACTCGCGGTGTGTTATCCAGAGCGTGGCATCCTTTCCGTGCCATACTGCTCTAGTCTGTGCCCCAGTAAGGGAGCTGTCACTGTACCCTGGCACACGCCAGCCTGTCCTCCGCGCAGGCTTTGCTCTCTGCCCATCACATGTGCCTCTCACCTCAGGCCTCTGGGGTAGTCAGCTGTTAAAACAGTGTAAAGCGCATTACTCACATCGCAGCTTGCAATCTGCCATGGTCAGTCAGCCCAGCTTGGGAAGGTACAGGCCACTGCTGCTCGCCCTCCCCCTTCCACCCGCACGCTGAACTCAAGAAGACCTCTAAGGAAGATGGATGCGGTGAATCATCTCAACGTATTACTAACCATACTGTATTTACTGCATTTTTAGTGTTTCTGTCGTCAGATAAGAAGACACACATGGGGTTTTGATGAATGCCAGGCAGTGTGTCTCACTGTGACATGTTTTACTGTAACATTTCTCATACTTTACTAGCATACATACAGTTTTTATTACCGTACATTAACTGGGACGGAATATTTGTATCTTTAAAAATTCATGTTATGGCACAGTACTATTTAAGTCAACCGCAAAGAAGCACAAAAGGTGAAGAAAGCTGTATTTGCATAACTTGAATGAAATCAATATAAAAGCTTAAAATAAACAAGGATATTTGAAAAAATACATAAGGGATAATGTTCACCTTGTCTCCTGTCAGGGTTGATTTTGCAAGAATATTTTGTAACACTACATTATTGCATTTATTACAGGGCTACGTACCAAAAAGTAAAATAGTGACTGGTCACAACACCTAAAATATGCACTTTCTCTTATACATTTATAGTAAATATAATTTAAAATGTTGATGTTAAAAAATAATAAGTTCAGGTATATGTTAATCATTTACTACATTAAATACAATTTTTACATTCACATATAACAATTATTTTAATTGTTGATTTTTTATTTTTCAGTTAAAAAAAAAACCCAATGATTCCCTTGAGACAGCTATTTAGAGTCATGTAAACATTCATGAGCTCACAGGGATGGTGTATAGACTCACACACTTGATTTATTTTCATCTGCTGATCTCCCTGCCTTGTTGTTTTATATCCGGTGACAGTGTGGCCTTCTGTTCAGTGCAGTGTTTTAAACCTATAGGCAGATGAGCACGCAGCACGCTGGTGACAAGGTTCATTCTGCATAATACTTGGATGAAGGTTGCTCACGTGTCTGATGCAGCATATTCATGCTAGTTGTGGTGGTGGATTTAAGTACTTGTATCTTTAACAGCTTAATCAAACATAGCCCATTACGATGTTTGTTGGCTTATATGAGCACATTAAACATGTTTACACATTAAATCAAAGATCTGTTTTTGGGAGCTGATGTCTTCCGTGCTCTTTAACTTTGGAGAGCAGGGTGTTTATGCAGCTAATGAAGTTGACTTGGCAGGGCTGTACCTGATGGCAGAGTGCTCCGGTGTTTCTGGTGCAATGAGAGTGTAGTCTTGTTAAGGGAAAGATCCACACATTCGTCTCTGCCTAAATAACTAGTGTTGGAGCCATAGCATAGTGGTTAATGCAAGTTCAAATCTGCCTGTGACCCATCCAGTGATCTCAACCCACTAAATCCTCAATTCAACATACTCTTAAAAAATATTACATAAGCTGATAACTGACTGTACAGATACATTGTGTATATATTGCATTTAAACTGCATTCGTGGTCTGAATGGCCTAATATCAGACCAAGCATTATTAGAGTTAAAGCATCTTTGTTTAACAGTATCGGAATGTGGATTATAAAACATAAGCATGTGTTTGTGTGCGTACTGTAGAGCGGAGATCGAGCAGTTGTCTCTGGAGAAAGAGCACCTGCAGGAGAGCGCTGAGAAACTGCGAGGTCGTTGTGAAGAGATGGGAGAGCAGTGTGTGCAACATGGGAGGATGCACCAGCGCATGAAGCAGAGGTACGCACACCTGCGGCACTGACCTCAAGTCCTGCATCACATGTACACTCCTTATAGGAGCTTGTTCAGTGTATCACACCATGACATCACTACATTTGCATGAGGGACTAAAGCTAAAACCAGCCACAATTAGGGGTGCAAATCTTTGGGGTGACAGTGAGTCAATTTCTCCCGTGATTCACAGGTTTTCAATTAAGATTGAAGATTGAAGTGTTTTAAAATATATTTATAGAATTCAGGCTTTGCTCACATTGCACACAAATCTAATTTGGATTGATAATTTTGCATGTGGTGAAATCTGATCTGTTTGTTAAGGTCTGTAAACATCAAATTTCATGGGCAAAACAAAACAAACATATTGTAGTTGGACACACCCAACAAATCAGGTTTTTGCTGACTGGCATCCTTAAAGAATCTTGAAAAAATTCAGGCATTAAAAGAATGTCAAACTATAAGGTAAATTAATAAATGTACAAATAATTAACAGAACCAGTTGGAATACACTACTGATCAAAACTTCGGGGTTTGTAAGATTTTTAAAAATGCTTTTGAAAGAAGTCTCTTATGCTCACGAAGGCTACATTTATTTTATCACAAATACAGTAAAAATAGTAATATTGTGAAATATTATTACAATTTCAAAATAATTTTCAAATACAATTTTTTTTTTTATTTAATTTATTCCTGTGACGGTAAAGTTTAATTTTCAGCATCAATCCAGTCTCATGACGTCATATGACATGATCCACGAGAAATCATTCTAATATGATGATTTGCTGCTCGAGAAACATTTCCCATTATTATCATCAATTTTCTTCAGGATTATTTGATGAATAGAAGTTTAAAAAAACATTTGAAATACAATTTTGTAACATTGTTTTTAATGTCACTTGATTCATGTATTTTCAAAAAAAAGAAAAAAAATCTATCAACCCAAAAAAACCCAAAAAAGCCTTCAACTTTTGAACGGTAGTGTACTTTGTTCTTCAGGAATTACATTTTGTCAGCCTGTTTATCAATTCAAGAAGCCACTGATTAGATTTACATCCTGCAGCTTTCTAACCCCTCAATATGTCTATAATATTACTTGGAATCAGATACTGTTTTTTTATTTTTTAATATCTGATAGATGTGAGCATTGCGCTCATACCACTTCAGAACATTTGTGTGTGCGTGTTTCAGGCAGAGGCACATGTGGCCACTGAGTGTAGGGTTGAGGGGCGTCTGGCACACCGCCCGAGCCAGCATGTGGGCGAATGAGTGAGTGTGGGTGTATCCACAGTACCTCCAGCCTGAACTGAGCTTCTGCTGGGTGCACAACATCCTTCTGTTTCCTCCACAACTTTACATATTAGTGATTATCCACCTCCTCGAACCAGAGAGAAGCAGATACAAAGAAAAGTTACGTTTCCACTGCCGCCCCGTAATGAAAAGGATGTTGTTTTTAGATAGTTGTGCAGTGTGGGCATGTAAGTGAGCTTTCCTCACATAACTGGAGCTGTTAAAATGGTTCGTCACCTTTGCAATTACGCAACATTTCTCACAAGAGCTCACAGACCGAGCTCAGAGGTGAGATGGAGCGATTAGAGAGAATCTATACTGTATGTGTGAAATATTTATAGTTCCGTTTACCATAGAGAATACATAATCACAGCTTTTTTTATTTGACTTATGTACACGCTGGAGATGATTTTTGCAATTAAATCTTTTTTGTTGTGCTTTTTATGAACTATTCCAAATGGATTTAATATGTTCTAGCTATTCTTCAACACAAAGCAAAAGTTTTAATGTGCATGAGGACAAATTTCATGTGCTGGCCAAAATAGAGAAAAATCAATTTGTGAGAGTTTACCGCATCGCACTGTTCCTCTCTCTCGCTGTCTACATGCTTTGTTTATTGCGATGCTGAAACACACATTTCTCCTGCTGTTGGTATGTAAGACAGAAGGTGCCGGAGCCAAACTTCAGCTCTCGGCTCTGAGTAAGAGACTGAGAGGTCTGGTCCCTCCCGCGTCTTCAGTGCCCCGGGTGTCTCTGCTCTGTAGGGCACTTCACCCCACCGCCCGTGGGTTAAGGTGTACGTGTTAATAAGAAGGTGCAAATGGCTCCGGCGTACATGCAAATAGCCGGGGCCCCACCTCAGATATTCTTGATCGGGCGCACAATCTGTGCTGCGAAGAGCTGCAACAGCGTGGCACGCATGAAACATTTGGAAAATCAGCTTGATTTATTTTTACCATTCGAGCCAAACGCCAAGCAACACAGGGGTTTTTCGGCACACAATGTTTCACTCCTGCAAGTTATTTATTTATTTTCCACGTGGTATTCGCATATTTTCTGCCTAGAGATTAGGGCCAGTGATATATGAAAGGCTCAGAGTGTTGGCCAACGATTGTGTGTAATAGCTTCGGCTTTATAGAGAACATTAATAATACATATGTGTGTCAATCCTATTTTTATTTTGTAAATGCATTCTGGGCATCGCTTTACTGCTGTGTAAGATGGTTAATGTTAGCGTGGTAAAAGCCACTTTTGGATGGAGTAATCAGTGTTTTTTTTATTTTTTTAATACTTCTGCCTGATTTCATATTGTCTTATTAATGTACAGTTTAAAGGGCAAAGACTCTTTAAAGGTCAAGGAACAAAAAATGTATATTTTTATTTTTGATTGTATGTTTTGAATTTGTAAGTAATGTAGGAATGACGTTCTTGTCATTTCTAATATAAAAATGAATTAATTGAAATAAGGATAGAATTTTTGTACTATTAGCACCAGACACATTCAATATACTTTTATGTTAAAACTTAATTTTATAACTAACTTTAATTTAATGAATGCGCCTAAGAACTCTGGTATGTCTCCAGTATTAAATATAGAATTAATGTTATTCGTATAGACTGCAACATGTATTATCATTTCTTAGTATTGCAATTTCTCGTTACTGCATAACTGTCAGTGTTTTGTAAACTGATGCATTTGGGGGTGTACATGAGAAAACTTTGAAATAGCAGGATTTTTTTTCCCCTGAGAAATAATGAACATTTCTATAATAGATACACTTTTATACATTTTTCTAGTTTTGCAGAGACAAAAAACATCAGCCAGAATAAGATTTTATATAGAGAAAAACTGCCATAATGTCCAGTATGTGATCGAATCATTTTGATTCTTTTCAGTGAATCAATCAGACTGGTTCACAGATCAGTCTGAATGATTCATTACCAAATTATTCTGAATCAAAATAGTTTTTATTTATTTATTTTTTTTAAGACTTCATCCATTGTTCACAAATTACTTGAAAGCTTTTGGACAAGTCATGGAATTGCATTGTTCATTTTATTTTGGGAAGACTGAATAGAAAAAGCACAAAATAATGCATAACCTGTCAAAATTAATTTCAGAAAGCATTACTGGGTATTTAACAAGAAAAACAATCCTGCGGAGTGGCATACTATACTCCATCTAAATGATAATTTTGCTCATTCTTATTAATGCTGTTTTTACGCCCTTAAGAGACATGCTTTTGTGCTTTATAAAATGTATGTCACACTGCAGAACCATGTATAGGAACTACTGAAGATAATTATATTTATTTGAAGGTGATTAATAAACTACCTAAAATATCCACTTGTACATTCAAATCAAAGTCTCGATGTTGAATAAAAAATGGTATTTGTTAGCTACCCTGATAGAGAATCATTTTGGGCTGCCTAGAAACAGAACCCAGCCTGATATCTGAATATTTGTCCAAAATTTCACCTGCTCCGAGTCCCCGCTCACACAAGCTCCTCAAACGTTCTCTCTTCTCCGCTCAGCCACACAAACACACATCTGCCAATGAGCGTCTTTACCCATTATCACTCCCTCTCACCAACACACACAGAAGCAAACACACTCCTGTTCTTTAAAGCAGTGTTGTAGCATATACGCAGATGTGTGCCTAAATCTACAGGCTTCTGTCAGCCATACATATGCATAAATAAAGAAAGATGGTAGCGGCGTGTGGATGTGCACGGAGGGGAGCGTAGATGGAGAGCCATGTGTAGCACTAGCTGGAGCGCTGCTGAAAAGGCTGGAGGAGATGGTGCATTGGAACAAATGTCCGCCTGCAACGGGGCCGAGAACAGCCGCGCTGCTGCCGGGGAGACGGCTGGGCCTCGGGCGAGGGCTGCTTCATCTGGTTCCCTGCCACACACCCCATCCTTCACTTACACACACATTCGTGCATTTAATACTCTGTGTGTGTGAGGAAAAAAAAGCATGCCACTTTTCCCCGAAAGCAAGCAAGCTTAGTAAACTTTTCACTTGCAAATGAAGTTGGCATGGAGTGAAGATGGCATGCGTGATGTGGATGATGCTTGTCACTGTTTCTTTAGCATCTGTATTCTGATCATAGTCTTTTCTGGGTCAGATGTACAGTACAGTTTTTTCAATCAGTCTGCTTAGAATAAAAGCTTTTGAAAAGAGGTCATTTTTGATAATTTGGACTTCTCTTCAAATCAAATATAATAATTGTGCTTAAAGTGTCATTATTTAATAGTGGGTAGGTAAGCATGACATATTATAACTATTAAATCTGAACTTCAGAAGAGAGAAAGATGTCAGTGCAGCTGAAGAAAAATCCTCTCTCAGAAGTGTTTAAAAGAAAATATAAAAGTCTAGTTAACATCTGTGTTTGGTTTTGATAAGTGTCAGAATCTAATGATTTGGATCAAATGCATCAAGTATGTCAGGATATTATTTAATCTCTCTTTTACCTTGTTGATCATAATCATCATACACTACCATTAAAAATTAATTTGAAGGAAGTCTCTTATGCTCATTCATTTAATTAAAAATACAGTAAAAACAGTAGTGTTGTGAAATATTATTGCAATGTACAATAACTGTTTTCTATTTTAATATATTTTAAAAAGTAATTTGTTCCTTTAGGCAAAGTTAAATTTTATTCCAGGCTTCCATCTGGCATGGACCTTCAGAAATCATTTTAATATGCTGATTTAATGCTCAAGAAACATTTCCTATTATATTTTTGTGGAAACTGTGATTATTTTTTTCAGGATTCTTTGATGAAAAGTTAAAAAGAACATTTATTTGAAATATACATTTTTTGAAACATTATAAATGTCTAAACTGATCAATTTAATGCCTTCTTGCTGAATAAAAGTATTATTTTCTTTAAAATAATAAAAATAATAATAATAATAATAATCTTACTGACCCCAAACTTTTGATTGATAGTGTACAAAGAACTTCAAACTAATCCTAGAGTGATACACTGTAAGAAAAAAAGGAATCATAGAAAAATATATATATAATGCCCTGGCAGTTTACATCAAGTTTTATGGACTTTTCCTTCAACCCTACAACACATCACTGTGCACTAAGCGAATGTATTATTACGGTTGGTTTTATTTTTAATTAAAATTTTTTTGCTTTTTCAAAAACTGAAACCTCTGCCAGGTGGCTCTTAACAAGAAACATTTTCTTTTCTTAACATTTTTCTTCTCTTAACAAGAAACAAGTTGTGGCGTAACATCACACACACTCCTACTCTTCATTATGCAGCTAGGGGGCAGCAGGGAGCCTCTCCACCCTAATTTCCCTCTTTCCTCTACCCTTCGTGGACCAGCTGGCCCACACTGCCGGGGGCAACAGCTCCGTGGCCTGCTGACAGAGCCTTGTGGAGCGGTGGCTCTACTGCTCCTGCTTACACGGGTGCTGGGCACATCCCAAGGCATGCAAACTGTAAAACGCTATGTGGTGCATTCAAGCGCTCTCCATCCACCGCTAAGACCTCATTTATAACATCAAATAGTGCTCACTTAGCTCCTTTCACAGGCTGTGTGTGTAGTTTCTGCAGTAAAAGCTGATAGTGGTAACAAACTTTACAGGGATCCGACATCACAAATGTTGTGTAGTCTAATGTAAATGTTTGTATAATTTAAGAGCAGATTCTTGTTGTAGCACGTAGTCTAGTAGATCAAAACTTTACTCTGGCTTTTTGGTTACATTGTGTAATGTTTGTAAGGACAAACAAAGTTACAGTATTGTATTTTAGTATTACTTTATTATTATTGCATTCATTTATTTTAAATTGATTTATTATAGTGTAATACAGTTTTTTTTTTTGTTATTCAGTGTCACACTGGAGAGAATTTTTATCTTTTTTTAAATCTATTTTGCTATTTTAACCTTTTTTATATTTTTATATAAATTATTATTAGTAGTAGTATTAATAAAACAAAATAAATTAATAAAATACAAATTATGGCTTACAAAACTCATACTGTCTCCTAGGCTAATTCATGTTCGTTATATCTTTAAGATTTCCACTTTCCAGTATTGGTGGTCATTCGATTATGCCACTGTTTAATAGATTAAGCGTTGTGTTGTAAGCATGCATCCATTTTGGGTCAACCTATTTGGATATGGATAAGGGGACTCATAAATAGGTAATTATTGCAATTAATAGGGAGGGTCAAAAGATCTACACGCACTGCTGTCTCTGTAATCCAGTCTTAAGCTGCACAAGTCCAATAAATCAGATGAACACTCTATAACATTTTATTTTAAATGGGATTGCCATATTTGTGTAGCTCAAAAACCAAATTCAGACTGTAAAAGTCAGAATTTTGTGATATTTATTGTGTATCCAAAGATTGATCTGATTAATCATATATTTGGGTAACATTTATACTTTAAAAGAGCACCATGTCTACATGTGGTCCAAACTCAGTCCTGTAAATAACAAAAACACAGATACTGTAGGTGAAGCAGAGATCATGTTCAACAACAGAGATTGGCTAGTTTAACAGGTTAAGGCTGTGAGATCCCAGGCCTGCGGTCAGTCAGAGCAGGAGGGTTTAGGGAGGAGTGAGGGACTGCATCCTTGCTGCCGCTGGCAGGCCTGTTTTATGCAAGCCAAGACAGATTGCATATATTCTATACCGCTTATCCTTCCTCCAAGCCTATCTGCAGCATGCTGCTGATGGGAGCCTCGTAAATTCACCGGATTTAGTGATTTGTCGTTCCATTTGTTGAGATCTTCTTCTATTGGTTTGTTTGTGCATTGAAGGAACTAAACCTGCCTCATTTGTTCTGATATGCTGTACTATGTAACTGCTAATGTTGCCGTTTTTGTGAGCCCTGTTCTTATTAGAATATCCTAAAAGACATAATGGTTTATTTGTGTAGCTGTACTGTTCAGAGACCATTTTCACACATGAAATTTAAATAATTTATTCTAAAGTGATTTGCAGAATAAATGATTGCAAGGGCTTTTCCTAAATTTTATATTCATGTAATGTAAATGAATGAATTTTTCATATTTTTCACTCTGTATGTCACTATGTAAATTTCACTTTGTATGTGTTTTTTTTTTTTTCGTCTGTTCGCAAGAGATGAGAGTGTATTCACTGCTTCTTGCCAATTCATTTGGCCAACACTAAACAGATGCTAAGCACTGAACATCGCTCATAAATATCACATACCCTGAGGCCACAGCAGGCCACATGAGCAGAGGAACTTCAGTCCAGTCCATCAGCATCAAGACTCGCTGTACAGGTGGCAGCACTGCAGGCCACTCACGCTCTTGTACCCTTTATTATACTAACTCACAGAGCGCCTCATCACCTGCAGATAATTCACAAAAACTGTTTTTACACCACACACACATACATACATATATACTGTATATATATTCACAAAAAGTGTAAGCAACCAAAAAACACATAAATGAATTTATATACTTTTATAAACTCAGGGGCATCTGAGGCATATTTTCGATGACCACAGAAATGAATTTAGATTCACCTGTAGAGCTGGGTATATATATTCACCAGAATACTTCTTAATGCAGTGTTTGAGGAGTGGAGTAAAGCAGAAATTGCCACTTATCACCCCGTATATCTTTTTTTTTTTCTCTCGTTCCTGTCTTGAGCTGCCAATCCATAACTCAACTGTTGTTTTGGTTTTCATGTCATAATAATAACAAAATTAATGGTAACACAAGCAGGTAAAACATAACAACATACAACATAAAAGTGCCCTCATTCAATATATTTTTTAAATGTTTTTGAAGGAAATTAATAGTTTTATTCAGCAAGGATGTATTAAAGATTTGTACATAAATGCTGATCTTTTTTTTTTTTTTTTACTTTCTGTTCATCCAAGAACCCTAAAAATACACTCATGAAAATATAAACTGAGCAATAAAATCTGTTCTTGAGCAATAGATCAGCACATGATTTCTGAAGGATCATGTGACACTGAAGCCTGGAGTAATGATGTAAATTCAGCTTTGACATCACAGAAATAAATTACATTTTAAAATCTATTTAAATAAAAAAAAATTTAAAATTAATTTTAATATTATTTCACAACATTACTGTTTATACTGTATTTTTTTTATTTTTCAAAAACATAAAAACACCAACCTCAAACTTTTGAATAATAGTGTATGTTTTTGGAGTTTTTCAATTGTAATTGTTTTTAAATGATAAGCGTTTAAACCCTTTTTTTATTATTATTTACCAGTCAACTCACAGACCAGTTGAGCACATCCTTTATGGACCACCAGTGGTCCTCAGATTGATCAATTAAGAACCACATGATATTTTGGAAATTTTAGAACAATTTAAAAAGCACATTCTTGCTGTTTAATTTGCAAGACTGTTTATAAGTGTTCCATGTATACCATTTGTAACTTTTTTTTTTGTTGCCGTGTCTGTGTTGCGCTGGCTTCAGTTAGCCTGGGAGCCAGCAGATGGTGTCCTTTCACCAGGGTCAGCGGGGAAGTTCCACTCTCCCTTAAAACCCGTCTCCAGCTCTCTCGGTAGCGGGCAGAGGCAGCAGTGTCCAGGCCGGGCCAGCTCAGCCCAGCTCCATGCACTAAGCTGTATTAAAAACCTAATTAAGTTGCGTGCCAGTAAATGGAGGGAGGTTATTGGATTTGCAGCCTTAGCTGCTGGACAGCCTTCTAATTTAATCAGACTCCCGTTGTGAGTCCAGCTTCAGAGATGACTACGGGAGTTTTCTCTCTCTCTCTCTCTCTTTTTCTTCTTTGGGATGGTTTATGGGAGTCAAACACAAACAAACACAGCCCTGAACAAGGGCATGGGTCATGCACATTGGTTGGATTTGAGTCCCTGAGTGCCTGTAGTGCAGATAAATATGGGGGAGATTGAGAGCTGTTTGACATTTGCTGATTAAGGGCGGTGTGATTGTGTAATAGGTTAATGCAGCATGTCTGTCTCCAGAGGTGCAAAGGTGCTGCAGATGGCTTGTGTGTGAGGTGAGGGAATTACACAACCTGCTTTAAGTGCTCAGGGTGCCTGACATTATACTGCCTGCCACAGAGCTGGTTCTACTGGACGGGACAGGCTCATTCAACATAAAGACACTCTCAGCATAAAGAGGAAACATTGCAATGAATTGGAAAAGATAAGTGACATTATGTCAGGCTAATCATTAGATTTAGCTGAATTATAAATAGTCATCCATTAGTTCATAATCATTCCATTAGTTCTTGATTAATCCTGACAATATGTTTAGTTGCTGACTGCTTGAAAAATACCCCAATATTATTAAACTCATACACTACTGTTAGTATGAGTTTAATAACCATAGTTTGGAGTTGGATTTCTATTTATTTATTTATTTATTTTTAATGATTTTGAAAGAAGGTCTCTTATGCTCATCACAGCTGCATTTACTGGATCAAAAATATATTAAACAAATACTGTTATCTATTTTAATATATTTTAAAGTGTAATTTATTTCTGTGATGTCAAGGCTGACTTTTCAGCAGCCATTACTCCAGTCTTCAGTGTCACGTAGTCCTTCAGAAATCACTCTAATAAATCATTCTAATTCTAATGTTTCTTCTTATGATCTATGTTGAAAACAGTTGTGTTGCTTATTTTTTTGGAAACTGTGCTACTTTTTTTCAGGATTCTTTGAAGAATAGAAAGTTCAATAGAACAGCATTTATGTAAAATAGAAAACAAATGTCTAATCGATTTAATGCATTCTTGCTGAATAAAAGTATTCATGTTTTTCACAAAAAAAAACAAAAACTTTTAATCGGTAGTGTATATACCTTATAAACGTTGTTTCATAGTCAATGAATGTGATTATTTTGCATATGGTTAGGGATGTTCATTTCGGTTATTTTTTCCTAACCAACCACAGACGCTCGTTAACCGATTATTAACCGTTAAGGATAAGTGTGGGATTAATTTTCCATGCCAAAAAGCAGCAAACAACAGAACGTGAGGATTCACATGGTCTTCATATCACATCATGCTTCTGCGAGCAGAGAAAAACATAATAAAGCTAAACGAATAGATAGGCCTATACGAGAAATGTATTTTTAATTAAATAATAAATTAAGGAAATGAGTGAAAACCGATGTTTCGGTTCATTTTTGTGCTGTGCGAAAGGAAACCAGACGGCAGAAAGCGGCATCCTATTTTTCTTTAGGCTTATTTTACGCACAAAGATGTTTTTATTTTTTATTACATCACGAATACGGAAACATTTGATTTTGTGTCGAATGAGAGACCCAACGTTGGTTTCAGTTTTGTTGTAGCCTAAATGAATTTGTTTTGGCTTGTCGTTTATATTGCTAGAACTTAAAACTCTTAAAGGCCTATTTTTAATCCTTGTCCTTTTCAAAATACTGTTAATTGAAAGGATTTGTTGTGGAGTGAGGGGAAATAAAATAGCCTAGCTATGTTTACAGTGTTTATTATAATGTTTGTAAACATTTAGCGTCGCCATTAGGCCTATTTCTGAATGAAATAATAAAATGCGATTTATTATACGTGACTTGTTTTTTTTTCTCTCTAAAAAAATATAAAAAAAAACTCATAAAACACCCAAAATAAATAAACAAACGAGCTTGGCACTTGCACACGCTGGAAACCTCCACACTCACTCAGCTTTCGAGCTTGGCTTTTAATGTATTTGGATATTGTTTTTACTTGGAGTTTGTCAATAGCTAGAGTCCACGGTGCCAAAGAGTCAGCAATAGAGGCTTGGCACTCTTTGCTGACCACTCTCCGTGGGCTTTAGATTTAATCTGCGAGTGAGATATGGGGATCGGGATCCAAGGGGCGGGTGGGTTCCACATGGGATTTTATTTATTTTTCTTTTATTTTGTTTCTTTTTGTTATTTTTTTTTATTTTTTTTTATGTTAATTATGCTTCATTATATATGCTTATGTATAGACATGTATGTAAATGGATGTATAAATACATTTATATTCTATTTCTGTGAAGCATGTAATATTTTGATAAATTACTGAAAATAAATAAATAAATGACTAATTAAAAATTTATAACCATGCATCAAACCTTTTTAAAAATATTTTGATAAATTACTGAAAATAAATAAATAAATGACTTTTTAAACCGTTAACTGGTTGTATTAATCGGTCAAAATTTTTAATGGTCGGTTAACCGGTTAAAATGAACATCCCTAATTATTAATTATTTAATAAATTAAAAAAATGAAGTGTTACTATTATTACTGCTGTTGCTATTATGATGATTGTATTAAATTAATAATAATAATAATTTCATTTTACATTTAAGTGTTCTTGTTTTTAATGGATTTTAATCATTTACTTTTGGTATAAGAGAGCTGTAAATTCATGTATTTGGATCTATAAGCTCACTGTATTTTTTTGTTTCAGAAATCATTAGCAGAGTCGTAGATGTCAGTCACATACAGTATACAAATCATATGTCATATACAGTAACTCAGAAGTCATACCATACAGTATGCCTGCACACAGTTTACACATATTTACTTTGAGTAAATAGAGTCTGTATTTCTGCATATTAATGATTGTTTTTTTACTAATACTGAATCAGTCTTAAACAATAAAACTCATGTATTTCAGTAAGAAAAATAAACCCTGTGTCAAAAAAGCAGATGGCACACTAACAAAGCTTAAGCAGGTTTACAAATAATGGACATGTTCTTGCAGCTCTCACTTCTTAAGTTTCTCTTATTCTTCTTTTTCTTATTTATTTCGCATTTTGGTAAACAATAGCAGATGAATGGTACTTTCTGAAAGGCCTGAAGAACAGCAGAAATGGTAGACAAAGGTTTGGATGGCTGCATTAATACAGAAGAACATTTGGAGCTAAGTAGTGTGTGGAGGAGGTGAGGTCCAGTGTCAAAGCACTGCCAGACTCTGGAGGTGGGCGGCAGCAGTGGCGCCAGCTCCCTACACAGCAGGGCGCGAGCATGGGACAGGATGCCCACCACAGCCCTGTGATCAGCCCTGTCCAGCTCACACCAGGACGTCCAGCAGAGAAATGAAAGAAAAGAAAGAGGATGAGGGCGAGGGAGACAAAAGACAACAGAGTTTGTCTGAGGCCTGAGGACAGGAGCAAGCTGTCTAGCGCAGGCAGATGAACTATTCTGCTCACACTCCCAAATAAGACAGGATTTAAGGAATCAGAGGTGAATGACAAAAGCAGAGTCACATCTGCTGTCACACCAGACAGAGAGAAAAGAAAGGCTTTAAAAATGGCTCTGGCTCTAGTGAAGGCCCGTTTTCAACTGTCGTATACAGTCTTGCACTGAAGCACTGTCTTTCTGAAAAAAAAAAAAAAATTTTGTTAATTGTTGCTTAACCTATTTAAACATATTTAGACAGATGCTAAATTTTATGCAATTTTTTTAAATATTAAAATAGACAAGTGAGGGTAGCACCATATTTAATTTTTCACACGAAAGAAAAGGTGGATTGTATTGTTGTTTAACAAAATATAGATTCTTCAGCTGATGAAAAATCCTTCCAAAAGACTTTCAGTAGACAAAAATTTAAAATAGTTTTGAAAGTTATGAGATATGATCTAAGACCTCTGTACAATGCATGCCATTGTAAAGACTGCTGTCAAAACATCTCTTTGTATGCCTTTCACAAAGAAACATTGATTGGACCAATAATGTGAGTGTGGGGCGGGACTATCTGTTTGTCCAGCCAATGGCAGATGGGGACAGAGTCTACTTTAATGGTCCATTATGAAGAATAATAGCTCCAGTTCCTATTTACTTTCTATGTATGGAATATAAGCTTAGACATACTGATAGATGTCTATTTTTATGTTTTAGAAAAAAAAATCAGATGTTTTAAGTGATATAAAAATGACAATATACCCTAAATAATTGCACTGTCCCTTTAAGATTAGAGTAATCTGTTATATGTTCACTTTGTGAAAATTTTGACAGATTTTCTGTGAAGTCTCTGAGCAATTCTTTCATCTCGACAAACAGCCTAAAATTCACATGCTGTTGAAAAACACCAAGGCCAAGAGAAGATTTATGAAATTCAGTCAAACCTGTCTGATACAGTGATAACTCAGTTTGTGTGTGTGTGTGTGTGTGTGTGTGTGTTTGTTTGTCTGGTGCACACTGATTGGTGTGTGTTTTGTCAGACTGCAGCAGCTGGACCAGCACTGTCAGGCCAGTTCCCAGCAGGTGCAGCTCCTCAGCAGACAGAAGCAGCTCATGCAGGAGCAGCAGCAGCTCGCACACGACACGCACAACCTGTAAGCCCAGGTCAGTCTCTCTTATATACTGTACTCATGCCTCTGCTTGAAGTCTAATGCCATTTCATGCATTCTGAAAAACAGTTGGATGTATGACAGATTATTTCTGTACCAAATACACTCCTTCGGGGTAGTTGTAATTACTACACAAAATACACTCACCAAATACACTCCTAAGTTTCTCAAATAAAAACAGTTGGATGTATGACAGATTATTTCTGTACCAAATACACTCCTTCGGGGTTCGTCTAAGTTTCGTAAAGGATTTTTTTTTTTTTTTGAGTATGGCCTTGTATGACATCATAAAGGGTTGAAAAGCGCAAGCACACATCAACCAGAGCGAGAGCAAGAGCAGCACATTAACATGCTTCATTCAGGTTATGAAAGTCATCTGCAGTGCTGCACAGGACTTGTTCGAGAAGGATTTGTCATGTTCCGAGTGTGTGTTCACGGTGTGGGTGTGTTTACTGTGTGTGTGCACTTGGATGGGTTAAGTTCTGAGTATGGGTCACCATACTTGGCCATACGTCACTTCACTTCACTTTAATGATATGCCAGAGCCCTACATTTCAGACATGCTGAACAGATGCAGGTTCAAATCTATCCAGTTTCATGTCTTGAGCACTTACTTTTGCCTCAGATTCTTTGTCATTTATCCACACTCTGTCCTAAAGCCAGTGGAGAAAATCTGCACAAAACATGATGACAGTCTAATCATAATCACAATTCAGAATAATGAAAAAGTTAAATATCTGGATGCACTGTGGTAATGAGAATGATTGGGGAATACAGTATGTGAATAAACTGTCATTTAAACAAATGCCTAAAAGATATAGTGGTGATAAAATATGCTTTATTTTATTTATACTTAATATAATTACTTCTGAATCTTTGGATTTTGGAGAGAAATGTGACCTGCATCCATAGAGAGAGAGAGAGGGAGTAGAGCACACAAGCAGCACAGCAGCTGGTAGCTATGGCTGCACATCACGCTAGACTAGGCACCCACAGATGCTCATCCAGATTGCTGCTAGAGGCTCGTCAGCAACAGACAGCGAATCGCCGAATGCTGACATTCGTTGGAGATTATTGCAAATGGAGCGATGCTCCGCAAAGCACCGCCGCTTTCGGCTCTGTTAATACAACCATGCTGTTGTTTTGTTATTAGTGCGAGTTAGTAATTCAGACTCTCCCTCTGAGCGTTTGTCTAAGAACACCCACATGCTGACCGCTTCCTGCTCACGCTCACAGCTCATTATACAAGGCCAATTAGGAATTATGCTAGACAGTTTGAAATAAGTGAAAGCACTGAATGAGACAGAAGACAGAAGAGACGGTGTGGTTCATTCCTCTTCTTCTGTTGAGATGATTAGTGAATAGTTTTTGCAGTACTTGTCAACATGGTGGTGCTGGGTTTCTTATTGAGTCTGCATTATGGTTGTCCTGTGTGTGTCACTTTCTCCTCAGGTGTGTGTCGAGAAGAGAACGGACCCGCTGGCCGTGTGAGGGCCGTCTCCATGAGGTCATTTGATCAAGTGAGAACCAATCAGTGTGTGACATTCCATATAACTACACAATGCATAGCAATGAGAGTCGTCTTAAGTCATAGATTGCTAATTTTAAATAAATAGTAAATAAAAAGAATATGAAGAAATGTGGACATGATTGCATGACTGTGATGAAAATTCCTTACAGATTTCTAATGAGTTATTTATCTTTTTGTATGTATTTTATCAGAGATACCAGGGTGGCTGAAGTTGTAAATGTCTGTTTAAAAAAAAAAAAAAAAAATCTCCTCTCTCTCTCTATCCTCCTAATTTTTTCCCGTAAGAGCGAACGCGGCCATTTGTAAATTTCATGTGCGAGGCTTCCGGTCTCAAATGCTTTCAGCTATTTTGGCTGTACAAAACACTACAGCTTGTTTTGCTGCTTGATATTGCAGACTGGTGTATCTTACCATCTTATTTTTAATATATTATCTTAATTATGAACATAGTGGTCTGTTGTGCAAACAGTTTAACATAGATACTGCACTTTGTTATTCTTCTGGCTACTTCCCTACAGCAGCTAACGAACAGGAAGTCTTGCACATTCACAGAAAATGGCATACTTCTGCGTTGAAAAATAAGGTGGATATTTATATCCGGCATAAAAATAAATAAATAAAAAAACTGAAATTAGAAAATCATATAAAATATAAAATGAGAATTATTTACAATTATAATTTTATTATATAGATTCTGAGGTGCTATGATGAATCATAAATGCTTTGTCTGGAACAAACCAAAGAAACACGACTGGAGCCACAGCAGATTGACGTAGTCCTTTATTTAAGCAGTCTGTAAGAAGGAAAATAATGTGCATCCCTATCATATACATTTACGTGTAAAAATACTAGGATGTACTGTGTACAAAAACAGTTTCTTGCAGATAAGCTTTCAACATCTGCATGGGCCCTATACTGTATTCAAGGAAATAAACTCTTTTTTTATGATGGATGGTAATACAGTTCTTTTTTATATATTTTTCTGTGTTAATCCCTTCCATGTAAGATTCTTAACCACATGACTAGTTCTTAACATGGATCTAATGACAAGGTCAAGAAATGTCACAAACTCTAAAGCTACATGGACATAAAATGTTTTTGTTGTTTCTTTTCCTTTCTTTTTTAGATGTCTTTTTTGTTTTTAAATAAATACTTTACAATTCATGCTCATTCATAATACACTACCAGGAGCGCAATATAGAGAAAGTCTGTTGTAGACAGTACAAACAGTAGCAGCAGTGTGCACACAGATGTGCGCTTAGGAGGGATGAAGCCCTGTTGTCTCCATGGGTCCCTTCCTCACACTAGTTCAGTATTCAGGGAATAATGACTTTAGGTTGGGCTTACGTGTCTTTATTGTCCTCTGAAATTCTTGAAGTGTGACAACAGTACAGCTCGACTTTTCTACAACACTAGAGCATTTGGGAATCTTGGGAAATATTAGTCTGTCTGTGTCTCCTGGCAGCGTTTCAGGTCTATCTGCATCCACACCGTTACATATTACAGAGCACAATCACTCAGGAAAGTAAAGTAGCATGAGGTCCATGAGGGGCGAATCTGTGCTTTCAAGTATTTTCTTCTCTTTTTTTTTTTCCTCTCATTGTATTTTCCTTGATTCTTTTTTTCCCAAAGCAGGGACCTTTTTTTCTGATGCTGAGCTATATAAAAAGAGCAATGGGTATGAAAGTGCTACTACAGGCAGATACAAAGCCAAGTGTTAAAATATGGAGTTAAAAAAGTGTATGATTGATTTGGCCAAAGGCCCTTCTGCTGTTTAAATAAAGTATTACTAACAAACACCTTTCACATGCAAGACACCGCTCCACTGAACATCACCGTTCTGTGCCTCTCCATGTCTTGAGGAAAACCCTTTGGTCCCTCACAAGTGCATATTAAAGTTAATGGAATGGATGAACAGCATCACAGTATGATTGAATAATCCTAATGAGTACAATCTGTACAATCACAAAGTGAAAAAGCAAAAAAAAAAAAAAAATAAAAAAAAAAAAGAAAATACAAAATGAGTGCTTCCATCTCCCTATTCAATATAAGTTGAAACTGTAAATGTTACCTAACCAGAAAATGTAAAACAAGACACAAACAGTTGAAAAATATTCAAGTTATTCACTGATAAATAAATAAAAAAAAACAGTCAGCAGTCTAAAAAGCCCATTTAATTAAATTAGGTAGTTCTTTAACTTTTTTTTCTTTCTTCCTCTCAAAAACAATAAATAAATAAGACAAGAAAAAGGAATGGGGGAAAAGAGAAGGAATGAACTAAAGGAAAACGTGTAAGTCGGAAGACAGAGAATGACACAAACAGCGCATTTTCCCGCAGTACCACCGCTGTGCTGTCAGAAAACATTATTGGGTTGGACATCAACCGTTTGAAAGCTAAAACATCCTCAAGCTCGACTGAAATCAAATCTGCCAATAGAGCAACAGTACCATGCTACAGCTTCTCACATTACACCATTGGACACAATGCTCACAATCAACGCAGGCATTTTGGCGGAAAGCGTGAGGGATTTGGACAGAAACTTTCTGAATCATCCTAAACCAGTCGTCATCAAATCCATGCCAGTCCTTAACAAACATGCAAGAAACCCCAGTTCAGACGCCCCACTCAAACAGACCTTGTTCTACGTCACATTTCATATACACACCATCCAAACTCACTCCTTCCTCGTGCATCACTTCCCTCTTCACTAATGTCCCACCTCAAGATGAATATTCTCAGCCCAACTTCATGCCTGGGCTGCACTTGGCCAAATTTCCTCAAAAAGTGCCAAGGCTAATATAAATAAAAGATTTTACCATTCCTACCCAAATTAAACTGACACACTTAACGCAACCGCAACATGCACAAGAGCCATCTTTACACTCAGAAAACAAACACCACATACTGGTTTTATTGCTAAACACTATCAGGAAATGTACTGCATAAATCAAATTTCCCTTTGATCCCATTTAAAGAACACTGTCCATCTCAACTCATTCAACACTCACCAGGTTTTCTCTACTATCTTATCAAGCTTCATCCAAGTAAATCCTCAGTCTGCAACCATAACTCATATATACAAGGATTTTTATGCTAATATCTGATTGGTGTACGAGTCTGTGATGGATGGATTTGATTTGTGGACTACTGTATTTCAGGAAGGAAAGTGAACATGACATTAGATGTAGCAAAGCACATTAGCACTCAAAACAAAATAGTATTTGACTTATCAATATCTGCATTCAAGCAAAATGATTGCTTGTTCACAGTCCTGCCTCGAAACAATGAGAATGTGCCGTGTCATGTTTAAATGCTTATTAAAAGGTCAAGCAAAGCACAATGGAGAGCGTGTCCTGTGACTTTAACATACAGTAACCCATCTGAATGAATCTGTATGGTCTTTTACAGCCCTTTCATTGGTGGAAAGACAAGCAACACATTTCGGACTGCTCACGACGGTGAAGAGGATAGTCAAACAGAGAACAACACGACACTGGTGTGAAAACGGAAAATAAAATAAAAACCATTGAAGACCTTTGCAGTCACCCATCTACATTCGTAAGCCTTTTTAGGTGCATTTATTTCATTCAAAAAAGGAGACTCAGAAAGCTTAACTCTTAATAAACGCAAGGACAAACAAACAAAAAGGCAAAAATAAATTAAATTTGCTTGAATACATTTTCTTTTTTAATCACTTATTTTCTTATAAAACAAAAAATAGTGCTTCCTGTCATTCTTTCCATTAATGCTGGCTTTTTGTTGTTGTTGTTGTTGTTACACTGCTTACACGATTGAGCATTGAGTGGAAAGGCTTTCACACAACTGTTCTTAAAACAGTTTGGGCTTTGGGGGAATTCAGTCTGATCATCAACTGTACGTCACAGCTGTGTATCGGTGCATAAAACATTCCACATCAGTCAAACGTGCCATTTTTCCATGAAACACTGGGGCAATGCTTTTAGGGAATGATATGTAAGAAATAAAGCCTTCGGTGAATACATTTGAGTGAGCTTTTCTAACGGGTAGTTTTAGTGAGGGTTAAGCGCTGCATAGCTCAGGTTCACAGGGCTTTGTACCGAGGAATACTGAGTTACGGAACAGTGAGGGGTAAAGCTAGTCCTGAACACAGATGTCCTCTGTGAAGCCTGAGTAAACCGTTTATGGCAGTTTTGACTTTATATAACAGAAGGTGAACCTTAAAAACAGTAACAACAGAAGCAGCTGAGACTGGAGCGGTTTTGAGTAGTTATATTACATGTACCTGGAATCGCAAAACCCATGTGAATCTCTAGCCATGCAGTTGGATGTATTTATCTGAACTAAATGGATGTGTCAAACACCTTGATACTAGTTCCCACTGAATAAGGAATGTGGAGCAACATCTCAAATCAGAGAGAAACACAATAAAGACAAAATTCCTAACAAAAACAGCAAAAGTTCTCCCATCCTGACCCAACCTTTGGGCTGGAGCTGTGAGGACGTTTGAGCGGGCTGGACCTCGGTTCGACTCGACGTGCAAATTCCCGTCACCCTAAATCAGAAGTTTCCCTTGGTCTAGATAAACGAATGAAAGAACCAAGATGGACGATGGAGGGTCAAAAGGGCCGGGGCTGTTAGAAGCTGAAGACCAAATTTGTTCCAGTGGTAACCTTGATGAGGATGAGGCAGTGTCGGCTGCGTGGCGCTCACTCTCTCCCGCTGGCGGAGTAGGAGAACTGGGGGAAGTGTGGCCGCCGCTCGTTGTCCATGCAGTCCATCCCATCTTCATCGACTGCGGAGAGGGGCACAGCGACAATACCAGTCATTTTCAACAGGCTCATGCAAATAAAATGTTTTCTGCAGTTTGCCGTGAAGAAAACTTTATCTGAGCCACTTTTACACTTCCCATCAGGTCACAAAAAGCCTGCAATATGCCAAAAAACTGGCACCCACACACTTACAGGAAACAAGCTGTTGAATATGGAGTCTGTGGAGGACTTAACCGTTTGCATGCCAAAAACAAGGTTGTTACTTTTATTCAAATTTAATTGGTCCTGCACATCCCAAATATCAACAGATATTTTACATTATCATATCATTTAATAAATGTGTATACAGTCAAGGTCGCTGATGGAAAAAGTAGTTCAGCTCTATGATACATGTTACCTCTTATAACCCAAAGGTTGCGGGTTCGAGTCTCGGTACTGGCAGGTAGTGGGAGTGAAAGTACTGCGCTCTCTTCCTCTTTCATTATCATGACTGAGGTGAGACCCTTGAGCAAGGCACCAAACCCGCAGCAAAAAATAGTTGTGTTCACAGCGTGTGTGTTCACTACTCACTGCTGTGTGTGTGCGCTTGGATGGGTTAAATGCAGAGCCCAAATTCTGAGTATGGGACACAATACTTGACTACACGTCACTTTCACTTTCAAAAGTAACACCCTTAGTTTTCAGGTGATCAAGATTTGTGCCAAAAAATGAGAAGATAATTAAGTCAGCACAATATCAGGCATGTTTTCTTGAATATGCTTTTGTGTCATTACAGAATTGTCAATGTATGCAGAGATAAACAACAAACATCAGACAAACTCACATTTTTCAGGAGGGGTTATTGTAATCGTCTGAGCTGTGAACTCTTCATCGAAATATCTGGTATCTGTCTCTGACGACACCTGAGGCTTGAAGGGAGGTATCAGCTGAGGAAGGAAGAGAGGGGGATGAAAAAAAAAACAGAGCACCTGTTTGTGCAGATCTGACACTGAATATAGTATGGAGAGCTGGAGGGCTCAATCTAACACCTCTGAACTGCACCTCCACTGCAAACCATTGTGCTATTTATGAAGGCTGTTCAAGTGACGGTGACCTATTAGTGCACTGAGACACACAGAACCCCTGTCTCAACATGTACTATTAGAAATATTTTGGTTGTGTGCACTTTTAATTAAAATTAAACAAAATTAAACACAAAGAAAAAAATATCACAAAAAAAAAAGTGGACTAAAAAAATGTGCTTTTCCATGATGTACGAAAATAAATACAAAACAATTAAAAATAAATATTAAATCCACACTATCACTTTTGTTATGACATATAAAGACGCAACTGTGAAACATTAAGGGTGCTTTCACACTAGCACTTTTGGTGAGTACCCGGGTTCGACTGACGTCAGAGTTCGGTTCGTTTGGATGATGTGAACGCTGTCTTCCAAACTCAGGTGTGCACCCGCGAACCGTACCCGAGTCCTGGGTGGTAGGGGAGGTCTGGAGTACCGTACCAAATCGCGGAAGTGAACCACGATTATTAACCGCATATTATTTAATAAAAATGTGTGTTTGTGTGTGTGTTTCACTCACTTTCCTGACAAGTGTGACTGACGCGCTGCAAACAGAGAGCTGTATATCTAATTTCTGTTAGCCTTCAGTGTTTTTCAGATCATTTGCAGTACATTCGTAAGACAGATGTAAGTGCCGTTATGTACCGAAGCATTGTAAACAAAACAAACGGTTCAAAAACATAAATATATAAAATTGCAGAGAGCAATGTAATGCATTTGCCGCCTTCTCCTGCGCCGTCGTTACTAAGCAACAGGGTAAAGAGCTGCAGGCTTGATGACGCAAACGAACCACGGTTCAGAACCAAATACCACAATATGAACACAGTCCAGCGGGGGCAGGGGGAGAGGGGAGCAATCGAACTCGGGTTCGGACCAGGCAAACGAACCAAGTGTGAAAGCACCCTCAGTCACAATTATAAGAAACAAGTTTACAATTACAATTTTTCTGTTTTAACTCGAGATGGACTTCAGTATACAGGTCATCATTAAAAAAATACTGAGAGCACCTTTATGTGTAGTGGTGAAGGCAAGACGGCATTAATTCTGAATTACCTTTTTATCATAGACATCCTGCCAGTCAATTCCAACAAAGAAACTATGGCGCATAATTTCCTTAGCATCATCCGGACCTCCACCAAGTCTGAAGGAAAACAAAAGAAAGCTTATGAACTTGCACTAGTTAGTTCCTTTCTAAAAAAGTGCTGTAACTGAAGTGAAATACAGAAAGACCAGTTGAAATGCATAAAGAATAAAGATCATTCAGATCAATATTGTTATGACTGTTACGGGGTTAGACCAGCCATGCAGATTGTACCTCTTATTGGGATCTTTGATGAGCAGGCCTGAAAGTAGGGACTTGGCATCAGCAGAGAGGGTCCTGGGGAACTTGATGTCCTCCATTAGGATGAGCTCAAAGAGCTTCTCATGGTCCTGATTGTAGAAAGGCAGTCGGCCACACATCATCTCATACATGACCACACCAAGACCCCACCAGTCCACCGCACGGCCGTAATCATTGTCCTCCAGCACCTGAAAACAAACACACATTTGAAACCATTTCTGCATGAAAGCATTCATGATCAACCCAAGAAATATCACAAGCGCAGGTACACAGATGAACCCAAATATGTATCAGGACAATTGTGTTAACCTATTAATCATTCTTGGACAAACACTCAAAAAACAAAAAAATATCTCAGCACCAGTGTTATGCAGAATTGACTCAATTTCAGTTCATGAGTGTGAATTTGAATTGAATTGGACACACCCCACAGGAAGCTGAATTGGAATTTTGGCGACAGAAAGAGGTATTTAATGACTTGCAATTTTACTACATTTAATCCACTCATTTATCCATCCAAGCCATCTATCTATCCATACATATATCCATCCATCCACCAATCTACTGTACCCATCCGATTGTGTCTTTCTACTCCTTCAGGCCTATAAACCTTCAAAAAGCACTTCAAATTTTCCCTTAAAAAATGCCTCCCTTCAAAAATGCCAAAAATATATCTAAAAATAGATCCTTTAATTAAAAAAAGGAAAGAAAAAAAACTGTGTGCTACCTCAGATCAAATTCAGGAATTGAATTGTAGTTTAAAAGGCATTCTCAATTCAATTCTGAATGATGCAGAAGAAGAGCTAGGTAAACGTATTTCAAAATAAGTTGCTCATGTAACTTAACACTGAATCAATTTCCTCTCCATAAGAGTCATTACAGCTAAGAGTTCCTAAATGAATGGCAGTTATGAACATCAGTGCTAATATATGAATATCAGTAGCTGATAATGGCAGCACTTCACACACTCTTACTGTAGAGCTTCTCATCACCAAACCCATGTCAGCGTGAGCCAGCTCCATCTCTCCGACCCATCAGTGCTAGACTGATAAAAGCGTCTAAACATTCATCCTGCGCTGGTGTATCAGGTCAAAGATCCAGCTCGCCATATATTTGGAACCTGGAAGCACAATCCTAAAAGCCTGATATCGTTGGATCAAAGCTATGCTTTTGGGCAAGCGTCCCAGGCCCCAATTACCAAGGATGCTACACACCTTACCGGTGGCTCTTAAAGTCTAGGTGATGGAAACAAGGCGGCTGGAGTTAGCGTGCAATGTAGAGGAGCTCTTCAGAGAGGAGAGTCTTGATTAATACATCTGACTAATGACAAGGCTGCCTGGCACAGAGCCAGGTAAGCATATGCTGGTGGTGTTATAATGATGTCTCCTCTCTGATCTTTAAAAACAGGCAGACCTGCATAAGTCAACAGCAGCATTCATTACTCTGTCTGATTAGAGAGCAAAATGTGAACGTCCATGTGTGAACACAGTGCTAACAACCTCCATGGGTGTATAGGACTACTCCACTTATAAATGTCAGAGAAAATCTTCTGAACTTTACACTAACATTCACAAGTTTGAAATCTGTATTTTATATTTCACTTCTCAAGGACACATTCAATTAATTAAAAGAGACAGTATATGGACATTTATAAAGATAAGATATAAAGATATCTTACAAAAGATATCTATTTCAATGTTTTTTAAACATTCTATTTATCAAAGAATCCTGAATTTTTTTTTATCAGTTTCCACAAAAATATTATGTAGCATCAACATAATAAAAAAATAATAATAAAACAAGTACCAAATCAGCATAACAGAATGGTTTCTGAATGATCATGTGACACTGAAGACTGGAGTAACAGCTGCTAAAAATTCTGCTTTGCTATCACTAGAATAAATTACATTTTAAAATATATTAAAACAGAAAACAGTTTTTTAGATTGTAATATTATTCAAAAATATTAATTAATATTGTATTTTTATCAAATAAATGCAGCTTTGATGAGACTTAAAAAAAAAAAACATTAATTTACCAATCCGTAAACGAGTGTATGTTATTTGAATGATTAAATCAAATGTGCTGAATGGTACATTTTGAATAGTTGATTTGAACTATATTACCTGTATTTATAACTAATAATTAATTATTTACATAACATGGTTATCTTTAATCATATTTCCATGGTAGCTGCTTCATACAGTGAAGTTCACATGCATTAAGTGCCATCCAAAATAAATGGCTGAACAAACCGAATGTATCTTTTGCAGATGTTCATGTGCATTACAGTGATTTTACCACAGCTAAGGGTGCTTTAATAAGTGTGAGTGAAAGTGTATTCAAATTTCATGGACAGAATGTGTGTGTTTATGCATGTCTAAATCCAGGACTGGACAGAACTGTGTGTTCTGGAAGCAAACAGGAGCGCAAGCGAGGATGAGGACACCGTTCATGTGTGTGCGCGGCACGTATGGGCGGATTGTGCTGTTTGTCCTGGGAGTGTACGTGAGCAGCTCGGCTGCAGGCGGGGATGCGATTAATGCACACAGAGCCAGTTGGGGTCTCCCTGTTCCAGAGCCACAGGCGAGGAGGAGCGGCCGCAGGGGAGGAACAGGCCCCTGCTCGGACAGCCATGTGGCAAGGCTGCTGCTCCCAGGACTGGGCCCTTGGCAAGGCTGGCCGGGGAGGGATGGGACAGAGAGCCTGTGGCTCCACCAGCCCAGTTCCCCAGCAGGGCAGTGGAACAGACAGCCTCCATGAGCTTATCCCACTTTGGCCGGGCTACACGAGGACGCTTGCACACATGCACACAGACAGGGGTGTGCAAAGTGCATTCAAATATATGCACACAGTATAAACGCGCAGATTGCCGTATGCACGCTTACCTGCTGCTAAGCACCTGTCCGCATCCTTCAAGAAGACGAACGCTAGCCACACCTGCATGCTGACAAAAACGCACATCCTGGAGGCTCATTCAGAAAAAGCTAATGTGCTCTGAATCACACCTGGAAACCAGTGATAATGTGCTTTATTGGTTGCAAACATGCTGTAGAAACGCTGCAATTACTAAATGCAAAAGATGTGACAGATGACATACAGCTTGTGAAAGCGAACTGTTATTAGAGAAGTATTTCTGTAAATGTATCTTCATTCATTCTCATTAACACTTAAAACATTTGGTGAGGGCCAAATTTAAGCGAAACTATTCCAATTTCACTTCTGTAACCCTAAACGAAAATCTTTTTTTCCTCGAAATATCTTTCACACTCTCTCTCTTTCTTCTTTTTCGCTCTCTCTCTCTCTAATCCCCCTCTACTTTGCATCTCCAGAACTTGGCTCAGGCTGTGCTCTGTTATTTTTACACCAGTACGGCAGTATAGATTTCCAGGTTTCCCAGCCACCTTCTTCCAACCTTCCCCATCTGCCACCACCATCTGCCTCTGTTTAGCATGTACTTTTTTGTGCAATCACATACTCTTGTGAAAAATAACCAACACTCAAATCATCTCCTGGCACAGCGGCCAGGCTGAGCAAAACAAAATGTTGCGCCAAATTGTCTTCCGTACTTTTTCGAGTGGAATCTACACCACCCCCCCCCAGTCTATAAATATGGATTTAGCCACTGCAATCTAGACACCATGAACACCTCTGGTTGGACAGCAAACTACTGTTAAAAGAAAATAAAAGTGATATTTATTTTTGCTATTTAAAAGACTCGATCTTTGCTCTGATTTAACAGGCTGCATTTATATTACTGATATAAATATCTTACACTTACAATACTTTCTATGAAGCCTATACATATAATATATATATATAATGGATAACAATGGTATTGATATATTAATATAGGATTTATTCAATACGCTGCCATTCAAAACATTTGGGTTCAGAGGGAGGAAAGACATGAATACATAATAATTAATATTTTCTATTCTTATATATGTATATATATATATAAATTGTTCATTTGAACTTTATTCATCAAAGAATCCTGAAAAAAAAGTATCATGGTTTCCATAAAAATATTAAACAGCACAACGGTTTCCAAAATAATAAAATTTTCTTGAACACCAAATTAGAATGATTTCTGAAGGATCGTGTGACTCTAAAGACTAGAGTAATGGCGATGAAAATTCGGCTCTGGGGAATAACAGGAATAAATTACTTTTTTATATTATATCAAAATACTAAACAGTTATTTCAAATTGTAATATTATTTTATCGTTTTACTGTTTTTTTCTTCTTTTTTTTGATCAAATAAATGCGGCCTTGGTAATCATTACAGATGTATTTATATTTATTCATAATATTTTATTCACAGCATTTTTATCATTTATTTATTTGTAATACATTTTTGAATCAGTTCAATCTTCTAAATAATCGTAACCAGACTTATATGACAAGTATTGCAACATATTAAACAGTGATAACAATTACTTGTAATCACTGTTTAATACAATTATTTGTAAGAACATACAACAGATTGTATAACAGTATGAATAGAATAGCAATAATGTATTTTATAGAGGCTTCACAGAAATTAGAAGCTTCTAGAGTTTGAACAGTTCACTGATGTACAGTTTAGTGTACTGTAGAAAGCTCCTGATCATTACTGTATATTTTAACCAAACAAGCTGTGCAAGCAACATCTTAATTCAGCATCACAGTATTTTAAGAGCTTGATTATTATTGCTATGAAAGCAGTGTTTTTTCTTTTTTGCTCTAAATCACATAGAAAGCAACCGGTTAAACTTGTATTGCAAAATATTTCTATAAACTTGCATGCACGACACTCCATGTCATGACAGCTAAAACTAAATATTTGAATAGGACCATTTAATCATTCAAGCCATAACTAGACTCTCATGATATGATCTGATATCATAAATTTGTTCATGGTCTCCTGCATATGCTCCATTGTTTAACTAGTTTTTGAAATAGTTTTGTTGCTCAATACAGGGTTTCTTTACCTCTGGAGCCAGATACTCTGGTGTCCCACAGAAGGTCTTCATGGTAGCAGCATCAGTGATTCCTTCCTTGCAGAGGCCAAAGTCTGTAATTTTGATGTGTCCATCTTTATCAAGCATTAAGTTCTCCAACTGGTAGAAAAGAAAAGAGTGTGGATTTGTTGACTTTTGTTGAAAACAACAAACACAGAACTTGGTAGTAAACACAAAAATTAGCTCTTTTCAAATCTGCATCAAATTAGCATTTTGAATTGATTGGATTTATTTCATTTATAGTAAGCGTGAATTAATATATGTCTGACATAATGTGTATTTTCCTTCCTTTTTCATTAAAGCACCTTAATAATACAACAAACACATACTGTATGGCTTTTACACGTGTTGACCTCATGATTAATAACATAAATTCCAAAAAAAAAAAACTTATAATAGTACCTACTTGTGTTAGTACTTGTACCTAAAGTGTACTAGTATCCTTAACTTGCGATGTTAATAATGTCTTTAAAAAAACTATAAAAAAGTAGACAACTACATGGATAACATATTTATTCCCTGGAAGTGGAAAGAAACTTCAAGCCACATTAATTTAACCTTTTAATTTTAATGGCTAAGCTGTTTGTCCAAGTTTCTTGGCACTTCCACAACCAGCTTGGTCCAAGGCTGCGAGCAAAACACTGTGTCATCATCCACAGCCGCCAGAGTTCGATGTTTCCAAAAATCAAAGAAAAAAAGCCCCAAACTCTAGAGCTTTTAATTACATTTTCCACGTCCCATGACATACACTCAGATAAAGGCATCGCGACAGAACAAAACCTTCTCTAAATATATGAATTATTTCCCCTTTTTCTGTTTACCTTCAGATCCCGGTACACAATCTTGGCAGAGTGCAGGTAGTCGAGGGCGGAAACGATCTCGGCGCCGTAGAAGCGCGTGCGGTCCTCAGAGAACACCCGTTCTCTCGACAAATGGAAAAACAGCTGCAGGGTAAACAGCAGGGACAGAGATTGCAATAATTACTGATTTATTGGAGGAAATTAACACAACACAAACTGCCTCACATCGCCATATTGAGATGATAGATGGCGAGGCCCTCGGAGGACGCCCAGCGAACCCAGACAGCAGCTGGCACATCATCCCCGGCTTTCCAGAGACAGGCCGGCGCGGCCTGTTAAATCAGCATTTTAATCAATACACCAATCTTGTTAAAGGCAGCGCTGCGTGCTCATGGGCTAACGCTCCATTAAAGAGGCAGGAGTGCCCTGTCCCCAGCAATCATCTCTGCCGTATCTTTTATGGAGTGCCCCGCACTTCCTCTTCCCTCCTGAGTCAGATGTCAAGGGCTTCTGTCAAATGTCTGGCCCTCAGCTCCACTTGAACCCGGCTTACAGAAATTACCCAGAAGCCCAATGAGAAGAGTCTGTCTATTAATTGCTGTGGGATATTTGAATATGGCTGTCCGGGGAGAGCTAACGGAGGAGGGAGTAAGCGGGTGGCGTGCCAGGGATTGGGGTGGCCGAGGACAGGTGTGCCTTCATCAGAGCACTGGCAGCTGTGAATGTGGCCAGGCTGAAAGGGGAGAGACTGATGGGCTCTGCGCAGCGTGTGCAGGTTAGAGGCTCTGGCTGGACCAGGCAGGGGGAGCAGGTGACATTGCAGGCTGAGGGAATGAGAGCGAGATTGCCGCCTCTCTGATTAAACAGCACCGTTGGTGGTGGAATTTCATTTATCAAAACTTGAGCCCCTCAAGATGGAATCCTGCGCTCTGCCATATCAACAGAGTGATGCTGGCAAACTTCTACCAAGCACATCCTGAGCAACTACAAGCATTGAACTAAACGTACAACACCACTACAATCATTTTGACTATTTATATCAGTTTGACTGACATTTTTTAAACAATATTCACAAGCAATTGATTGTTTAATATCGAGTCTGCTGATAAATGGCACCATTTGGTAAGTACTACTACAATCACCAACAAACTGTGTTCACAGGTAAAAACTTTATACCTTGTTTGCATAATTCCTCAACTTTTTATGTAACAGCCGTTCATTTTCAAGTGAAATTTAATTACACCTAGTCCAAATATTTCTTGCTATTGTTTTAAGTCATTTTACACTTTTCATCCATTTAGGTAGCAAAACTAATGTGCATAAAATAATTATAATACATGTTTAGATCGCAAAACAATAATAAGTAATAAAATAATGGAATAAATAAAAAGAAAAATATATGTGTTGCTATTGATTTAATATTAATTTAGTTTTTTATCCATGTACAGTAGGTTGCAAAACAAATGTGCATAAAATATTACATTTCTAAACATTTAGAATGCAAGATAACTGCATAAAATGATGTAAGAAATAGTAATAATAATTATTATTTTATTATTTATAAAGATAATTAAATAAATTGGTTATTAGACACTAAAATATAATTATTATCGGCTGTTAATAATATTGGATGATAATTTTGCTACTTTTTCCCAAAGGATCTTTAAACTGTGGATGCATCACAAGATATGATCTTGCACTTAACTTTTCCCTGATAACAGATTAACATTTTTAGCTCAGCACAGCCTCACAGTGAGTAAACAGATATTAGTGACGGCATTACTACAGAAATAGACTGTCTGCCAACACAGACGAAAAGACAGACATTAAATACAAATGCAGACGCACACGTACCTCTCCTCCATTGACATACTCCATCACGAAGCATAGGCGGTCTTTTGTTTGGAACGAGTACTTCAAAGACTGAAACAGCAGGTGGATACACCATTAGAGGAAAAACAAAAGCAAAAAAACCCAGAAAATTAAAACAAACGCAACGTGAGAGACGCTCATCAAAATGTATGTAATGAGAAAAGCGTTTGTCTCAAGAGAAAATGAAAAGATTTGCTCTTTCTCGCAGGCCTTGATGCTTACTTTGAGGGAAGGTGAAGTTTACGAGGGAACACCAGCTTGACTGACAGTGGTAAATTGTTTTGCTAAACCTGCTGTGTATGTTGCGTGGCATACAACAGCATCTGGAGTGTCAGAAAATTACCTCTCACTGGCGACTTCTCAACAGATGCACAGCTACATTTAGGCCGCTAATTTCTTACAGTTTATTCTCTACATTATAATGAGGCTCCAGGGAAAAGCCAATCATATATTCAAAAGCACTAGGAGCTTCAAGGTCTCTGTAAATCCACTCTGAATGATAGTTCATTATAAAATGTGCACTCACAGTTAAAAAAGGATGTCTCGTGTTTTTTAGTACTCTGCTTTCTGTAAGCGTGTGGGCCACTTCGTCCTATGGGAAGAAAGAGAAGGTGGATCATGAATTGTGTTTTCTCAAGATAAACCGTGTTTGCTTACAATGCATGTGCACAGTGAAGTCATGGATTTAATGAGGATTTTATTACAAAGCTTTCCAAAAAGAGCATGGGATTAAAATGACACTTTTATAACTATGTTAAACTGTCATTAACTATAACTCTATCTAAACCTTACTAAATAATGTACAGCACAAAATGCCTTATCCTTATTGAAAAGATCAAAACATCTTTAAATGTATTTAAAAATATTCCTCATGATTCTTACCTTTGCTATAATAACCTCTTTCTTTAAAATTTTCATTGCATAATATTTCCCGCTGGCCTTCTCCCTTACAAGAATGACTTTTCCAAAAGTGCCTTTTCCCAATAATTTTAAGTAGTCAAAGTCATTCATTGTCTGCAAAAAAAGAAAAAAAAAAGAAAAAAGCAATAAATTGTCAGACTTACTGAAATGCAATGCATATAATTGGGGTCTACATTTCTATTTTGTTATTGTAACTCAATCAGAATACGTCCACATCTCACATCTCTGCTGCAGGGATGTAATCCTGCTGCTTACAGACTTCACTGCCACCAACACACTGACAAGTCTGTACATTAGCTTGTTGTTTAAAAATGATGAAACTGCCAGAAATACACTGCTTTAAAAGACATTATCGAGAAAGTTTCCTAATTTTTTGCAACTGAGTCATAAAGTCTGTTTCATATATCCTGAATCTGCAGGGCTGCAGCTGTAGGCGTGCATTGAGCTTTCAATGCTCGAGAAAGAAAATGGAGTGAATTATAGGATGCTACATTTAGTATTTTTTTTAATCAATTACAAAACGATTATTTGGGATAGTGCCAGAACAAAACTTTATTATCATGAGATCCAATTTACATGAGAAGAGGACCAAATTTAAGTGAAAGAACCCAAACTCTAAAGAGCAGCTACAAACTGTTTAAATATCTGGAATTGAACAATAGCTGAGAAGTTTGTTTCACAACTTTATATTGCTTGTATAACAAAAGATCAGGTTTATAAACAGGTCATTGTCTTTGCAGCTTAGATCATCCTGTGATATTAGGTTCAGCATCCAAACTCTACTATCAGGCACAGAAACAGGCCATAAATGAATAGTTCACCCAACATTGAAAATCTGCAGAAAATTTACTTACAATTCACTGGTGGAAGCATCATTACAGATTATGGAGTCATATTTTGCCCAAAAGTGTCAGGTTAAAGTTAAATCACCCTGATGGATGTGTTCATTAAAAACATGCAGCTTTTCGCTTCATAAGACATTAATTGATGGACTGGAATCGTTTGGATTATTGTGATGTTTTTATCAGCTGTTTGCACTCTCATTCTGACGGCACCCATTCAGTGCAGAGGACCCATCAAAGTGCCGTAATGCTAAATTTCTCCAAATCTGTTCCAATAAGCAATCTTGGATGGCCTTTGGGTGAGTAAATTTTTAGCCAGTTTTCATTTCTAGGTGAACTATTCCTTGAACCTTTTGCTGGTTTCTGCCATTCAGCTTCCCAGTGTCCCAGGCTTATGATGTCTACAGCAAACATCAAAATCTGTATTTGAAGGCACCTTGCGTTTGTGATGGCTGATAGATGTGTCCATCTCCTCCTCTCCCATGTTGTCTATCTGTGAGGTGGGACTACACTGTATACGTTCCTCTTCCTGTCTTTGGAGTTTATCTGCCACCATTTGGATCGCCTCTGCCCACTCATCCCTTTGGAAACACACACAAAGCCCATTTTTCTAAAAAAAAGCCATTTATTAAAACAAAACAAAAAAACACTTCTTCATACTTCAAGAATACTCTTGAGACACACTAAACGAACACATGATTCACTTATAAATGTAAACTAGATGACAGTATAATCTAATATGAGTGGGGAAGCCGCCCCTCTCTGAGAATAGTGTCTCCCTCCATTGAGTTTTCATTTGTCGTGTAGCACAACATCTGTTGTGCAGAATCAGTGGTGCATTCATGTTTTTGAGCATGTGTTAGCTTAATGATGGATTCATCTGAGCGAAACTAGCAGTTTCTCACTATTTCACAGAAGCGGACTGAACTAGAGAGTAGGGCTGTGTGGCATAGCACAGTACTACAGTGGTATATAATAATATCATAATTTATCAAATTTTAGTACCCTGCTTAAACAACATGCCACTATTCGGCACATTTGGTAGTTCGCCATGCTGAAAAAAAAAACAAAACTTAGTTTAAAGGGAAACTCCAACCCAAAATGAAAATTTTGTCATTAATCATTTACCCCCATGTCGTTCCAAACCCGTAAAAGCTTCGTTCGCCTTCGGAACACAATTTAAGATATTTTGGATGAAAACCGGGAGGCTTGTGACTCTCCCATAGACTGCCAAGTCAGTAACACTGTCAAGGTCCAGAAAAGTAGGAAAGACATTGTTAACAGTCTCCTGTGTGTCTCTCCATATCACCGTATGCTCTTCTGTATCAGCCGCGCCACAAGGATGCGCTGTTTTCTTTCTAATCAAAGCTAAATACACGTAGAAACAGCGCATCCTTGTGGTGCGGCTGATACAGAATAGCATACACAGCATACGGTAATATGGAGAGACACAGGGTAGACTGTTGACAAAGGAATTGTTGAATAAAGTCGTTTTTTTGTTTTCTTCACTTATAAAAAGTATTCTTGTCGCTTCATAACATTACGGTTGAATCATTGATGGCAGATGGACTATTCTGACACTGTCTTTCATACTTTTCTGGACCTTGACAGCGTATCTTACTTGGCAGTCTATGGGAGTCACAAGCCTCCTGGTTTTCAACCAAAATATCTTAAACTGTGTTCCGAAGACGAACGTAGCTTTTACGGGTTTGGAATGACATGTGGGTAAGTGATTAATGACAAAATTTTAATTTTGTGGTGGAGTATCCCTTTAAGGTGGTTATCTGGTCTCCTAGCCTGCCCAGTCTAGCTATGCTGGTCTGTTTTGATGGTTTTAGAAGAGTATCAGAGGGATTTGCAAGAATTGCAAGAATGCTGTATAAAAACTGATATATACATACATCCTGTAAAGAAAAGCAAAAACAGTGTTGAGTAGTCAAAAGATGTTTTAGGCAACCTCAAGCAAGGAAAAATGTGCATCAAATGTCATTTGTGCCAACTGCCGTTAGAAATTTAAATACTGGGATCTGAGTGTGAGTAGGGGTGATAGTGTTACATGTTGTTTTTATGTGATTTGTGTGATGATGTTAAATGTATTTGTGTGGTGAAGCCAAAGACAAATTTCCACTTGTGGCCAATAAAGTGACTAAATTAAAAAGACTGGAGTAATGGCTGCTGAATTTACTGTATTTGTGATAATTTAAATGCAGCGTAACTACTTTAAAAACATGAAGAAATCTTACCGACCCCAAACTTTTGAACAGCAATGTATGCTACTAGGTGGAATAAATAAATTCATAACAAATGTGCTGAATGGCACTGTACATGGTCATTGTGCGATTTGAACTATATTACTCGGTGGAACAATTATTTATTGCAATTATTATTAATAATAAATTATATTTATGTTGCAATTGCTTCTTACAGTCACGTTTACGTGCATTAAGTGTCATCCAAAATGAACTGAATATTTTGACAAAAAGGTTATACTATTTTTGATAATATATAAATAATATATATTGTATATGTATTTTTCTTTACACAGAATTATTGCATTAATTGACAGACACAGTTTCATTTCATCTGTTGGCCAAGGTTGTGCAATTGTTGCATAAGGTACAGATTTAATATTGATACAGAGGTACCAGAGGCTGAAAAACTTTTGGTATTGATCCAACCCTTACAGGCAGAGTCTGAAAACTTGCACTCTTGTGCATTGCCATTTGTTAGTGGGGAACCCTCAAATAGAATAAGAGATGGAAATATTTATTATCTCCAACATAATGTATGGATTTCCATTCTGGCTGTTTTTTCAGTGCAAGCTACAAACCCTGTGGTGGATGTTACATTCCAAATGTGGTGCATTTGAAATCCCAAAACAAATTCAAGATCCATTGGGTTAACACAGTAACATCTACAAAGTGCCCTGCACAACCTCTCAAGGTCTTGTGGATGAATGGGTGTGGAGTGGTTTGGTGTATAATGAGCGGTTTTTGCTAATGAGAGATAAAGGCTTTGAATACAGTCTGGCATTATGCCAGCTGTCGCCACATCTCTCCTCCTCACATGTAGGCCCGCAGTTTCTGGTCCTCTGCCAGTACTCCATGTCCCACTCCTGTTCAGTGCTGTGTGTGTGTGTGGGGAATGGACAAAGTGTGCATTGGACTGCAATGTCCTGTGATAGATAAACAAGCAAGTTAGGAGTCCGAGGATAAACGTCTCAGTGTCTGTTCATATCTTTTGTGTGATTAGATGTTCTCTCAGTCTCCATCAAATGCTGTTATAAGATCTGCTCAACCTTTATACAGTGACCCCAAAAAGATACTGACAACAATAACAGGAAAATATTTCTCAGATTCTTGGACAGGGAAGTAAACAAATCCTAGTTATCATAGTTGAATGGTACAGTATCAAAATTAAAACGAATTAGGTTTACTTTTTAAAAAGAAAATCCTAAAACTCCTTAAAGTTATTGTGTTTTTTGCACTACAAATCAAGAAAAATAGCATATTTGTGACCCTGGACCACAAAACCAGTCTTAAGTCGCTTTTGTAGCAATAGCCAAAAATACATTGTGGGTCAAAATAATTGATTTTTCATTTATGTCAAAAATCATTACAATATTTATTAGAGATCATGTTCCTTGAAGATATTTTGTAAATTTCCTACTGTAAATATATTAAAACTCAATTTTTGATTAGTAATATGCTTTGCTAAGAACTTCATTTGGACAACTTTAAAGGTGATCATATCAAAATTTTTAAAATATTTGCACCCTCAGATTCCAGATATTCAAATAGTTGTATCTCGGCCAAATATTGTCCTATCATTTCAACCATACATCAATGGAAAGCTTATTTATTCAGCTTTCAGATGATGTATAAATCTCAATTTCGAAAAATTTACCCTTATGACTGGTTTTGTGGTCCAGGGTCACATTTGTCAGCCAACTGAATAATTGAAAAGTAATGTAGGTTATAAATAATACACAGTTCAACTTAAGTGGACACTGTGTTTGACTGTCAAATTTTCTAATATTCTGGTTCTTCAATACATGCAAATAATGCATGTGTGTGATGTTTTTCTGTCTTTCTGACAGTTCATTATCACTAACATATTTATGGGACATGCTTTGTTGTCTATCGATTTAAAAAAAAACTGACATCTAAAAGACGATCAGCTCATAATGTGAGCCAGTGATTCGGTAAAATACCTTTTTGGGTTGCCTTTTCTCTCGCTGATGGGAAAATTAATATATTTGTTTTTCTAAAGGCGAGCCTCACTCAGCATATGTAGGGTAAATTCACAAAATCCAATCATGTAGCTTGTTGAGGAAAGTTGTGCTTTTCCTTTTCCAAGTGATCAAACATACAGTTTACATACAGATACGGTCCAAAGAAAATCACAGAGACTTCAAATTGAAGGACTTAAGGCTCCAGAACCAGAATGGGGTCAGTAAACCATCATCCATTCACCCATTTATTTAAGCTTCACCACCTCTTCCACAAGCACTTAACCACTCAACAACTTTAAACCAAAATGTGTGCACACACAAACATGTTTACTTAGCTAACCTAACCATAACACACGCAGCATTACAGAAAACAGGGACATTTTTTTTTTTACTATTTTTATCTATTTACTTTTTTTATACTTTTTTTTTTTTTTTTTTAAATGAGAAGTTCCTAAAAGGATGTTTTCTCACACAAAACACAAACACATTTTACCTCTGCTTATTTCCTAATCTAGCTTTTTAATACACCTGGCATTGTACACTGTGATATATCTGTGATGAATTGCTTAAAGAATCTGCTAAATATATAACTGTAATCACTACATTATCAGCAAAGCAATTACTAATGTATATATTGTTTTCTACAATGGTCATTATTAATGCTTTAAATTAAAATGAGTACTGGAGTAGAAGAGTTTTTTGTAATTTTTGTAAGAGGTGGCGGCCGAATCAACAGTTTTGTTTACTTGTAGCAACTATATAACATTAAAAAAGGGTTGCCAACTGTACATTGTTGTTGGAATGGGCATATAATGATGCTCTGAAAAGATCTGTTTTCTACATTAGAGACTCACCTCTCTTCTAGTGTGTCCACGTGGAAGGTCCTCTCTATGACTGTAGTCCATTGTAGACATCTAATAATAAAAGTATTCGGCTTTGGTCGTTCAGTTTTCATCAGCTGGCATTCTGGAATGACAGACCAAAGGAAATTGTAGCCACAGACACAATATAAATATACAGGCAGGGAGAAATCTGACCTGAATACTAAAGTAAACCCAGCCCACTTTCTAACTCTCAGGCTGCAAGTCTTTGCCATTGTCAGAGTGTTTCATTTGATAAACAGAGTGGATCAGCGAGTCCAATGTAAAACAAATGGCCTTTAGCAGAGAGGAGGCAGCAGGTGGGAGAGTACAACGGTGAGATGAATGAGCGAGAGGTACATTTGCTGGAATGTGGTGCAACATTTCATATACAGCGCTTAGCTCTGCCACACCAGCCACTGGCCAGTCAGAGGGAAGTAATGCATTTCTCAGATACTTTATGAAAGTAGCAGGGGGCAGAGGTGATGTTCAGACTGGGCTCATCGCCGCTGCAGATTTTGGGGACAATGCCCAGATGACAGGTGAAACCCAACAGCAGTCCCATAATGAGGGCCCTCAGTCGGCCAATTTCAGCCACCTCTGAATGACGGCAGGGCCTAAATTTAGACAGGAAGGTTAATGATGACACCGCTAAGGTCATGAAGTCACGCACTGTACAGAAAATCTACCTGGGCAGTAGGGGAAAAAAATCGAGTCCCACGCTGAGTGCAGAAAAACAAGGTCACAGCAGCCAGAATGTGACACCTCAGGAGGAGAGGAGGCAGAGCTGACGGTATTGTTTGCTTTGCCACATTAGATCACAGATGACGAGCATTGCTTCAAGCAAGAGTCGCTAAGGAAAGCTAGCATGCCAATTAAACAGCCCAGAAGCTGTGACTTCCGCTGCTTGCAACATGCAACATCACTTAAAGGTTCTCTCAAGTCCAAAATAAGGTTGAGAGGGTGCCAATGCACAAAAACATCAGGAGACACAACATGGCATTCAGCTCTGTAAATGCTAGAGAGAACTGGCTTTGAAGGAAAAAGCTTAGAGTGTTAAAAAACAAAGTTTCCAAATATAATTTTTTTTAAAAAATCTATCTTAAATGTGTCAAGTACTTAGAAATGAACTCTTTGTATTCAAGTTGGTTTTCAAAAACTTTCATACCATTTTTAACAAAAGTTTCACATTTCCCTTAAACTTGAATACTACCGTTCAAAAGTTTTTGGTCAGTTTATTTTGAAAGAAGTCTATTATGCTCACTAAGACAGTAATATTGTGAAATAGTGTTACAATTTAAAACACCTGTTTTCTATGTTAATACATTTTAAAATGTAATTTATTCTTGTGATGGAAAAGCTGAATTTTCAGCATCATTACTCCCATCTTCAGTGTCACATGATCCTTCAGAAATCACTCTAATATGCTGATTTGCTGCTTAAGAAATTATTCAGGATTCTTTGATGAATGGAAAGTAAAAAAAAAATAGAAATAGAAATCTTTATATACATATACATTTATATAAACATATCTGTCACAATTTCCTGTTCTTTCTTCATACATTTTTTTTTAATCCAGCTGTACTTATAAGGCAGTGTTTACATCTTTGGTGGTGAAAGATCCAAACGGAACAAATTGGTGGATCTCATCGTGCAAAGCGATTTGTCATATGCTGCAATCATTGTTAAAAAAAGACAAATTGGTCAATATGGACTGTGGTATACTAGGGAGCAGATGCAGGGCTGGTCAGGCTGTGTACAGGACTCTGAGAGAGCGGTCCGGAGGAAGGCAGTCTGGTGGCAGCTCGTTGCACAGGGGGTGAGAGCGATGCCATTTCAGAGAGTGCATTAGGCTATCAGCCTCCCAGCACCACCTGGCCTCCCAGCTTTCTGCAACAGATGTGGCAATCCTCTCCCACTGCCAAGCGGCCCAGGCCGGATGTATGGCCACCCCTCGCTCCTCCAGCCTTTAGATTAAAACCTGGCTGGGCCTTTTGACGGATGGAGGGTTGGGGAGCTGCTCACATCACGTGTCCAGAAACCAGCGCTAAAAGCCACGCGCTTGAGGTTGAGTTGTGTTCCAGAGGAAATAAGTCAATGCTTTTGATGATTTTATTCCAATAAAATCATTTTAAAAACTAAGAAGAATGAGGTAAAACAGAGCTGTGAAAGACCGCAAAGAATTTAGGCTAAATTTATCACATTTTTGCAGATCTGGAAGGATTTGGCTGAAGTTTATTTTCAGTGATCCTTGAGTGGTGCATTTCTAAACTTGTTTTCCGAGCCTTTAAAATGTACCACAAACTTTGCATCATAACAAAGGTTATTTTATATGTCCGTAATTTAAAGGGACATTAGCAAATATAGCCTGTTTTATTCTAATGGGCAGATATGAGTTCATGAAAAATATAAAATGTGAAATTATCCCTACAGTAGACAATTCAAAATCACACTGTGCTAATTTGTGCTAGCAATTTTAGCTGTCAAATTAGCATATGGACATTATTTTGGATTCAGTACAGATCATTGAATCCACTCTTGAGTTAATTCATGGAGACTGAGCTCTCTGTTGCCTCACAAAAGAAAAAAAAGATGTACAAAACATGTCTTGCTTTGGAGACATCACTTACTTGCAACAGAGAAGTTATTGAGAGGGTAGGGAAGATCTGCATCCTGTGGCTTCTCCTTGTATCCGATAAAGGACCCGTCGGTTTTTAGCAGGAAGTAGCGAGGTCTCCAATTCTTAATATATTCACCTGGGGAAAAGAAGAAATGTATATTTAAATGGCAAAATAATAAAACACATGACCTCAAAATGCTTGTGCAAATACATGCACACTATCCATTCACACTTTTTCTTTTACATAGAACTAGGGGGAAACAAATGACCCGTTTTCATTAAAAACCCTCATTGTTTCGTGGGTGCATGCATTGGATTCACAAGATTAATATCCCAAACACAGAATGAACACGATTAGATGGTGCTTATCTGTTGAACTGACTTAATTCTGACTTTGCAAATGACTAATCACAGGATTAAAATGTTAACAAGTTTACCACTGCTAGTCCAGCTGTCAGCTACTGCATCATCTGCCTAAATCCGAGGGCAGGTGTTAGAACAACCCAAACCAGGGCTGGTGGCACCAGGTCAACTTACAGTAAAACGCGTGCGGAAACGCACCACAGAGGGGGTCAGAGAATCCTCACAGGGGGCAGCAGAGACACCTTTAACCTTTCTATGCTAAAGCCACAAAAAACAACATCTGCTGAGCAGCTGGTCATGCTATATTATCATGCAAAACTTCTGGTGCAACAGCCTGTAATAAACAACAATAAACAGCAGGATTACAAGGGTGTCAGCATCACCAAAAATCGCACAAACACACACACTAACAAAAAGCCTAAAAACAGACAAAAGAACAAAAATGCACACAACATCTGCCTGCTGAGTGATGCATGCTGGATGCTGAAACCAAACATACTTGTTCATTTGCAATTTCATATAGTGAACAATGAGAAGTCTGATTTTAAGATTTCTGAATACGAATACATCGCATTTTGTCTGTTGCTTGTCAATCACAACATGTGGCAAACACAAGGGAAACAAGGAAATTTCATAACATGTAGTGAATTTATACCTCAGGATGAGAAGATCAACATTTTGTTCCTTGTGTCATGAAAAACTAACACTACAAAAGCAGTCCAACATGTATGCTATATTTCAAGCATTCTGAAGCCTTATAATAACTTTGTGTGAGGTGCAAAGTTTAAGTTGTTCCCTAAAAAGAAGAGTAAATGAGAAAAAAAGGCAAAAAGCTAATTAAAAAAATCTTTTAAAAAGTTTGTAAAAAATAAACAGAAGGATATCAAAACAAAACACAAACGCATCCTATTTTTGTCAGTGTTTAAGCCATAACGCTACACAATCATTCAATAAAATATGCTGAATCTAACCTCAGGATTCAACTGTTTAAAAATCTGTTCCTGCTGATCATATTTATTAAGATAGACAATCTGGTATTCGTTCAAGCGCAGACGCAGGAGAATCCACAGTCATGTACTATCTGATTCTGAACTCCTGGTAATTAGCCACAATCTTCTCTAAGTGACACATGAGCCTCGTGACAGCTCTGATCACTTTTTTTTCAGCAGAAGAGAAAATAAACAACATGTTCTATTTGTAACATCCACTTAAAGCATAATGACACCAGCTTCTCCTAATTAACACATCAGAGAAAAACACCTGCTCATGTTAATTTGAGGAGACGGAGGTCTTCGCCGGTATGCCTCAATGAGGAAGAGGGATCGCTGGATAGGAGGGAACAGCTGAACAGAGGCATCCGCCTTCCAATTAAAAGGTACAAAAAAGAAAGGAAAAGGGGAGAAGGATAAAAATGGGCTGTGAGTCGACACATAAATAAATTGATGCATGATTGCTATGACGACCATCTATCATTGAGCAAGGTATATTATCTACAGATAAAACTTCAGTAAGAGGGCTTGTTCATTTTTTAAAGACAGCTTTTTTTCTATGGCTTATAAAGAACTCGCCAGGCATACTGTGGTGCTCAAATGGCAAATGTAGAATCAAATCCAGCCTGTGACATGTCATGATTCAATTTCCCCTCTCAACTGTCTCTAATTTTCTTTTTGATACTAAAAACTGACAAAATAATCATATAAAAATTATATAATAATAATATAATACAGGGGTTCTCTTTTTATCCACACACAACATTATCCTAGTTATTGGTGGATCAGTTACGGACAAACGCAAAGCAAAGAGTTTAATCAACGATCTGATCCTGGATCAGCCATGATGTCTTACAGTCACTGTATGGCTGACAGAGCCAGGGGTTGAACAGAAGGGGCTGCGTGACTAAAAGCAAATGTCGCTCAAACCCAGCCAGTGCTGTTTCATCAAACCATTTTTACTGGCTTCTCAATCGTGAAATTTGTTTCTTTAGATCCAAAACAGTAGGCGGACAGTTGGTCTGGGAGGCGCCAGTGATGCTTCTACCATCAAGTTTCCAGAGCGTTTGGTCAAAGTGAACAGTTGTATTAGTTAGCATTATTATAAAGCTCAAGGGTGATGAACACCTTTAGATGTGGAGTTCAGATTAGCGATTGATTAATACGGTTGCTTCTTAAATGATTACGCCTAAGAAATTGCACAGCGATACAAATTCTCTAACAAGCTTGCAGGTAACACCTGAGCGATCGCCGGCAAATATGCAACAGGACATCCAAAGTCCCTGCAGCCCCATTCCAATTAAGTTCTGAGATCCAGACAGCTCCAATTGAACAATTAAAATATCATACCGGGTGCCATTCAATTACAAGCCCAGATTAATTGTTCATTTGTCTGTGGTCTGTGACAGCCTGATGGCTGTGGGACGGAGAATTGGACGGCCGCTTTCGAGACAGACGCGATCCTGAGCAAACTTCCCCCCAAAACATCCAAGCCACTCCTGAGACTTCCCGAAGGCTCGCTGCCTCTGCCACGCTCGTTCCGACGTGATGGAGCTTTAGCAGGACAGGAGGAAAAAACAAGCCTACAGAACACAAAAAAACAAGGCCATTTGTTAATCAGCCCAAACAAGGATTTAATTTAATGCTTTGGCGGGAAGCGCTCTACTTTGCAGATGGCTTAAAGATGGGCATGTGATGGGTGCCCTGGGACCAGCGGGCTGTCGCGTTCCAGCACACGCCGGGCACTCCAAGCGGCACCAGCTCGCCTGGGCACGAGCGCCCACAGCCGCTACAGCGCAGCCTGGGCACGCCACGTGGTCCGAGACGTGGGCAGCATTAGGTTGTGCGGTACGGATGGAAAATGCGCAGGAGGGAGAGCTGGCCGCTTGTGGAGATTGGTGTGTTTTGTTCACCATGTACTGCAGCAGCTTGCCGAAGGAGAGCGGCTGGAGTCACTTTGTCAGTTTGGCAGAGACGGACGCAGCATGGACACACTCACACTCTGACTCATTCACACACATGCGCTTGCAGCAAACAGTTGCTCTGAGAAACTATTGTCAGAAGTATTGCTTTTTGTTTGACCCAAGGTTTAGTGGTTATTACTGCAGCACTTTCATGCTACAGATTCAGTAACCGCTATGATGACTTCAGTGAGAGTTATTTGGTAGACTGATGATGACTCAACTACAGCTACTTTCAGCTCTGTGGACCTTTTTTTTTTAGGGGGAAAAAACATACTTTCTGCACTCAGTAGTTTCATTTGTCCACTAACAATTTCCAACAGTAGACATACACATCACCGGAGAATTCAGTCATTTTTCTAAAATGTCAAACATTTCCATTAGTTCATAAATTATGTATTGTGTTGGACAATAAAAATATAAAACTTTATTAATTTTTGTGTCTTTTTTCTTAACACATATCACATATTAGGCATGGTCTTTGTTGCCTTGTACTTGGTAACCAAGTACACTGAATATTTAATGGCAAATTTGTTGGTTGTGGCAGAACTGATGTCTAAATTGTATTAAAAAATGTATAAGATTCACAGAATAAATATTAAAATAGATTATAAATATTTCACATTTCATTAAAATTTACATAGTTTTAAAAATATAAAACAATAATAGTAAATAATAAAATTATAAAATATTTTTATAACAATTAATACATATAATAGATATTGAACATATACTCACTATAGTAATAGCAAAAAAATTAAAAAATTTAAAAAATAAAAAAATAATAAAACATAATTAAATAATATTACATAAATAAAATAAAAAACAAAAACAAATAAATAGAGCACATGTATTTACTTTAACAGTATAAGCAAAATTACAAGAAACAAACCCTAAACCAAACCCTAACCCTATAACGAGTGCATGTTAAATTAACATTAGAATTATTTGTGTAATTACACTGTCCAAAAAGATTAAAAAAATAAAAAAAGGAACCTAACTTTATACACAAAAAACATTTAAAAAGTGTCAAAAACAATAGATACAACGTTATCGCTGTAATGTGACCTTCATGTAACGAAAATTTTTTTTTCTTTGTAATAAAAGCATATTCTGGGACACATTCTCACTGCTGAATAGCTATTTTCTGTGTGGAACCAAAAGTAAAGTGTGCCTAGAGCATTAGTCTGTGGGTGAGACAGAACAGTTATGACCAGAGTAAAGTGAGAGACTTTTACAGAGACCAATCTGGACAATGTCAGTGACTTTCAAATGACTCAGCCGTTCCTTTATGTAACTGTACGTGATCGAACGTGACCAACACCAGGACAGACTCAGACAGGCTAATCAGCTCCACTGGAAGGCGATGCAGCTGTGAAGTTGTCAAATGCAATTTCAGGGCTTAGCCAAGGTGGGGAGGAGTGGAGTAAAAACGGCAATACGTCTTGCTTAGAGTTAGATACTGATATCAATGTAAAACAATTTAAATGCAGATAAAGAGAGTGGACTGTACTATGGATTAGCAGACATACAGCATCTATATACCTTGAATACATTGTCCGAAAAAAAGTACAAACCCGTCTCCGGGGAAGTACCCTTTCAAAAGCTACTAATATGTACTTTTGAAGTACTAACATGTACATACCATTTAGGGGTAAAAAACATTTTAGCTTTTGTACATTATGATACCACTCCAGTGACAGTTTTGTACCTTTTTTTCTGAGACCATAAGATGCTGAAAAACAGCGAGATGTGACTTAAAAACAACAACTTGTGTAAATAAAATATATTATATTATAAGGTCTTTGACATCTTATTTAAAGGCTTTTCAGCAAGTAAAGATTATTAATATACCATTGATACACTGTTACGCATTAACAATTAAATTAGCATATCATGTAATTAATTAAAATGACTTTTTCCAATAAAAGCCAGCACTTGAAGCAGAGGTAAAGTATGTCTTCCACTGCAGGCATTAGTGTGTGTGTCCTCTTCTGTGTGTCCTCGGGGAGGGCAATAGGGTGAGCCAGTGGCGCTGAAAACTAAAATGAAATCCACAGACAACTCAAACCAATCCACTTAACCTGAATAAGTGTGCAGGAACTACCGCATCATACTGTACCTCTAAGAGTATGTGTGTAACAGAGTATGACTATGAACACCTGGGGTATATGGTCTTATGAACTAATGATAATATACATCACAGGATTAATATACATCACACTTACAGTGGAGACAAACAAATATACATCACACTTACAGTGGAGACCAGCAACTGTCCAACATCTGCTACTTAACTGCATACAGTACATTTTGAGTGTGAAAAACAATTACCATTCAGTTTCCATTGACCAACTAAATTTATAAACATAATACACAAACATGTAATCTCTTTTGATATCAAAATACAAATTATAAACAAAGCACTTTAATTAATTAATTGAAAAAGCAGCATCTGAAGCTGTTGTAAAATGCTGATAAATATACATCTGTGAGCGCACATTTATATTAACTGTCAACAGAAAACAGTTAATCTAATGAACAATACCATGTTGATTCTTATTATTATTAAGTTTCAAAAATTAAATTGGACATTAAATAAGCTGTATTATTAATAATAATAATAATATATAAATGTAACTATTTATTAAACAGTGACGTTTTAAAAATTTGCTATTGCTACTGCTTAACAAAAGCTTTGCACCCTAAAAACACTAGATTTTATCAATGTTAAATTAACACTCGGCCTTTCATAAGCTGAGTAAACAAACTTTTCTGTTTGTTTGAGCATGTCAACTTGTGGCTCAAGTGGCAGACGGAGGGCAGGCCAGGAGGGCCGATATGTTTGTTTGGAAAACACTTTTGGGGAAAAAATGTATTCTTGCAATTTCATTTGCTTCTCAAATGACACCATTTCACCTTTTTAGTTACCATGCATTATACAAAATAGAGACTGGGGATGAAACACCATGTACCTCAGCCAAATTTCCTCAAGGCCGTTTTGTCTGTTTAAGTGAGTACAGATGCCTGCTACAGATTCATGCTTGATGGAGGCATCAGACAATGGGCGGCAACAGAGAAGAAATGTCATGTTTGGGGGGGGGGGGGGTTGGGGTTGGGGGAGGACGAGGGTGCCCAGGGAAACCAAGCTCCCATGACGCCTGCACAGATTTCAATCCGCCAGCTGCACACAGCTTGCCCTCCTGGTGCTCCTCCAGCCCCCCAGCTGGTGCAGAGAGCTACCGCGCTGGGCCCGTACAGAGAGGCCATGCCGCCAACACACATGGAAATCACACACACACACTCAAATGTGTAGCAGGATAGTTCGAACATCAGCAATCTATGTGTGACAGCACTGCAAACACAAGGTGCTGCGTCAAAGATTTAACTCCCCATCTATAAACACATAGACTGTGCACAGACAGTGTTTCCATTCACAGGAAACTGAATCTGCTTTACTGAAATATGATTGCTTGCTGTTATTTACAACATTGTAAAACAGAATAAAACAATATGATTCTACATATATTAGATTACTATGTATATTTGATTAGATTACTGGGTATATATGAAAAAATAAACTGCTAATAAAAGAAAATAAAAATGTAAAATAATAATAAATTAAATCAGCTTCTGAAAAATAAACCGGTATTTAGCATTCATTAGAAGGAAACAAACCAAAGTTCATATCTGGACATACGCTGAAATCATGTAAACTCAACACTGTTAGCACCTTCAGCCACTAGATGGCACTGAACTACAGATACAGATAGTCTGATGGTTGAGCACAAGTATGAGAGAAACTAAGTGTTACTCCCAGTGTGTGAGTGAGTGAGTGAGTGACTGAGAGAGAGAGAGAGAGAGAGAGAGAGAGAGAGATGGGGTGGGGTGGGGGTAAAGTGAATGACAGCAAAATAAATGTTAAAGTAGTCATCCTGCTAACAAACACATACAGAGACAATTCATACTGCATTCTCAGTACTGCCACAAGGGCTGCTGTATCTTCTGATCTGTTTTCCCTCTCATGGGTAAGAAAAAAAATTAAAAGATACAAAACTAAAAACAAAAACAAAATAAAAATATACACACATTCACAAAATTGTTGGTACCCTTGGTAAATATGATCAAAGAAGGATGTTAAAATAAACCTGCATTATTAATCCTTTTGATCCTTTATTTTTTTTATTACAAAAGTCTAACCTTTCATTGAAGTAAAACAATGGGAAAAAATCTCATTATGAAATAAATGTTTTTCTCAAATACACATTGGACACAATTATTGGTACCTCTAGAAATTCTTATGAGAAAAATATCTGTGAAGTATATTCCCATTCATATTTACAATTTTGAGCACACCAGGGTGATTATGAACATGAAATTATCCAGCCATGGCTTCCTTTTTCACAGAAATATAAATATGAGGGAAAACAAAGCCCAAATCCCCTTAATCATCCATCACAATGAGAAAAACCAAAGAATATATTTCTGATGTGCAGCACAAGATAATTGAGCTTCACAAATTAGAAAGTGACTTTAGGAAAAGAGCTAAGGCAGTGAAAATCCCCATTTCCAGCATCAGGGCAATAATTAAGAATTTCCAATCAACAGAAAATGTTACAAATCTGCCTGGAAGAGGACGTGTCTATATTACCCTAATGCACAGTGAAGAGGAGAGTTTGAGTGCCTAAAGACTCTCCAAGGATAACAGCTGAAGAATTGCAGAAAATAGTTAAGTCTCATGGTCAGAAAACCTTTAAAAAAAAAAAAAAACACCACATGTTGTTTGGGAGGGTTTCAAGAAAAAAGAAAAAAAAAATCAAGCAAAGAAAATGCTCTCATCCAAAAACAATCGCCAGCATATTCAGTTGTCAGACACGACTGGAACCTCAAACAGAACTGGCTTCTATGGTAAGATGTCACAAAAAAATTTGCTTTTATTAAATTAGCAAACACTCAAGATGGGTTTGGTGCAGACAGGGATAAAAAGTACTCCTTGTGTACAATGAAATATAATCAGAATCAGAATTAGCTTTATTCGCTAGGTGTGTGCAAACACACAAGGAATTTGTTGTGTGTGTTTTTTTAAGGTGCTCCTGGTACATACAGTACATACATACACATCTGGCATGAGAACAGAAAAAAAAAACATTTAAATAGTAAGACTTAACAATAAATAATGTTTATGAATCTGGAACAGTATGTACAGATTTGTGCATTTTACTCTATATAGAACTGTATAAATAAAGAGATGCATATGTACGTATTTACTGCTATATACTGCTATATTTTTCATGTGTGAGCCTATATTTCTGCTGGAGGTCCTGGACATCTTGTTTAGACACATGCCATCTTTGATTCTATCAAATACCAACAGAAAAAAATCAAAAAGTGACTGACTCTGTTAAAAATCTTATAATGGGCCATGTTTGGATCATCCAACCGTACAATAATCCAAAAACAAACCTTAAAAACAACTTAGACAAGGAGTGTGGTGAACTGAAGAGAAGAAGCACCAGCATGGAGCTGTAAATCTGAAGGGTCTGGAGTGTTTCTGGATGAAGGAATGGTCTGATCTCTTATCAGGTGTTCTCTAACCTCATCAGCCATTATAGGAGAAAACTCAGAGCTGTTATTTTGGCAAATGGAGGTTTCAAAAACAATTTAATAAAAGGATACCATTATTGGAGATGCAAGGTTAGATATCACAATGCAGATTTATTTTCACAGCCTTCTTTGATCATATTTACCACAGGTACCAACAATTCTGACCATGTGTGTATATATATATATATATATATATATAATATATATATATATATATATATATATATATTATATATAATATATATATATATATAATCCTACACTTTTATATGTTCACTTAGGAAAGAATACCATGGTACTGCTCGTGTTTTAACATTACAGTAAGATTAGAAATTAACACTTTATCAAACAAGGCACATGAAATTGATCAAAAGTGACAAAGACATTTATAGTGTTACAAAAGATTTCAGATAAATGCTGTTCTTTTAAATGCTCTCTTCATCAAAGAATCCTGAAAAAAGATGTGTAAAGATGTGTTTCCACAAAAATACAAAGCACAATTGTTTTCAAAATTGATTATATAAGAAATGCTCCTGTATTATAGAATGTTTCCTAAGCAGCAAATCAGCATATCAGAATGGTTTCTGAAGGATCATGTGACACTGAAGACTGAAGTAATGATGCTGAAAATTCAGCTTTGCCATCACACCTTTTACTGTATTTTTGATCAAATAAATGCTGTCTTGGCGAGTTTAAAATACTTCTTTCAAAAACATTTTACAAATCTTAATTATGATAATGGTATTGTGTCAGGGTCACTACTGAGATGTATCACATGCACCTGCCATTTACCTCTGATTGTGTTTCCTACATAAAACATGGCTAATTAATGAGATTATTGGAAGAACTGGCAGCAACTTTGATTGGTTAATCAAATATCAGCAATTGAGCCTAATCAGGCCATCCGTTTTGCAATCTAATTTGCCTGTTGTTCACATTAAATGAGCTGCAGCATTTGCTGCGTAAAGTGCAGTCCTGCAGTCATGCTCAGCGGCTGCAGTCTTGTTAGAAGCACACCAAAGGTCAACTGAATTTAAAATAAAGAGAGAAAGGCATACCTTCGTATGTCATAAAATCAAATGCACATATAAAAAGTTCATCACAGCACATTAAGAGTTTTAATTAAATTTAATGCGCATTTTATGCCAATTAGACACAGTATAATGTGTGAGTGAAGGCAAGCGTAGCAGGTCACACCAAACAGAGGTTTGCTGTGAAAAGCCTGACCCATGAATCATTTAGAATAAGAGACGAGCGCAACAAAAAAGAACTTCCCAACTGTTGCCGTAGCAGCCAGAGGTCAGGGAACAATCTTTAGTGAAAGGCGTCTCACCCAGGAGCAGGCTGGATTATTTTACACTGTGCCATTGTGAGGGGCCGCACTGACAATACATCTGTCTCTCTGTGTGTGTGTGTGTGTGTGTGTGTGTGCGCGCTATGGATTACAGGACTCTCCAGTGAGAGTAACGCTGCTCTCTGTCAACCCTTTGAAGCTGAGACAAGATCAAAGGCATGAGGAGCTTTCTTGTCTATTTTACTGGTCCCATTTTAATGGTCAATTCCATTCATAAAACGGCCAAAACTGAATATCAACAAGTTTCCTAAAAACTTATCATCTGGGACTGTCATCATAGGCATAATTAATTAATGGAGTCAGGACGGTCTCGCAGGGTGACTTACACATGTTACTGTAGCCTCTGGAGCATGCATAATACATACAGGCTCCAAACATCTAAAACTCAGGGAGCATTTGAAATGTAGTTCGTATTCAAAACACACAGTCAACATTGCAAGCATCATAAATCAAAACTGGCAGCTAGTTTTGTCCTTTGGACTGAACTACAACAAGGATGATAATGAAATCTGGGTTAAATACAAGTTAATCTCTCTATTGACTGTGGCATGCTGTTAGTTACTACAGAAAATAATAGCTTCTCAGTAAAGAAATCAACAAAAATGTGTTGACAGTTATGCACTTATAAAAGAAGTCTAAGGGGCACCATATAATGATTGGCCTGTAGAAAAGGACAGGACAGGACAGGACAGGACAGGACAGGACAGGACAGGACAGGACAGGACAGGACAGGACAGGACAGGACAGGACAGGACAGGACAGGAAAGGAAAGGAGAAAGGAAGGACAGGACAGGAAAGGAAAGGAAAGGAAAGGAAAGGAAAGGAAAGGAAAGGAAAGGAAAGGAAAGGAAAGGGAAGGGAAGGGAAAGGAAAAGGAAAGAAAAGGAAAGGAAAGGAAAGGAAAGGAAAGGAAAGGAAAGGAAAGGAAAGGAAAGGAAAGGGGCTTTCAGGTTTGCTTTATAATAAAATAACCTAAAATATATTCAATTCCAATTTCATGAGAGATTTAAAGATTGTGTATGCTGAGAGGAAGTGATCTTCAGTGTCACATTAGTCTATACACATTTTGAAAGAAGTCTCTTAATTTCATCAAGGCTGAATTTATTTGCTCCAAAAAAAGTTTTTAAATATGTAATATTATTACAAATAATATTTATAATTTATTTAAAATACCGGTTTACATTTTTAATATTTTAAAATGCGATTTATTCATATACTTAAAACAAAAAAACATTTCAGAGACATTGCTATTCTATTCTATTCTATTCTGTATTTTACTATACAATACTATTCTAATGCTAATTCAGTGCTTAAGAAAAATTTCTTATTATCATCAATCACAATTGCAAATGTGACATTGATTTTATACAACACTTCCATAAATAAATATTTTAGACACAATATGGTCTGTTTTTTGCTCAGTTTTGCCAAATGCAAATATTACCTATATTAAATCCACAGCAGAACTGTTCTGTGTCTCCACGCAACACACAATTGTTAAATGAATACGAGTTTTAAATGATTCTGTGAACCAATGATTCAATAGACCATTCATAAAGAGATCCATTTACTTCCTGAATGAATCAGCCGTTTGAACAAATGAATCGAATAAATGAATGAATGACTCAATTATTCATTCATTAAGACAGTTTTACTTTCTTAGTTTAGAGTATCATTTAATTAAAATATAATTTGATTACATTATAATAAAAAATCTGAAAATAAAAAATCCATATTAATTAAAAAGTAATTAAAGGCATATTCACCCAAAGAAAAGAGAAAAGAAAATGTCTTTCTTTGTTGTTCAAAGGAAGAGCTTTATTTATAAGAGATTTATTTGAACATATTTTCTAATTTTATAAATGAATTTACTTTACTGATCAAATAAAATATAATAAAAGTATTAATTTCTTACAAGAAAATTATCCCCAGTAGTGTATATTTAAGTAAAATGGAGGGAACTTCATTAAAAGGGTCTTAGTCAGAGGGGAACAAAGGGCCCTAAGACAGGGGCCACACACAAGAAGACAGGAACAACAGCGCAGGTCTTAGAGGCTGCAGCGAGTCGCACCATCAGGCCAGTGGTGAACAGGTGCAAAGGCCTCTGAGGGTGCACTCCCCGGCCCCGGCCTCTGAATGGCCATTACAGCCGAGTGGCAGGGGTTTCTGCTATTATTTATTCAGCAGCGCATCCACCAGAACAGGCCGCTGCGCTGGGAGACAGCTGGCAATGAGGGACAATACAAGAACCCCTCGGCCCTATTGTCTGACCAGCCCCTGTCCCAGCCTCTGCTCCCACACACACACACACAAACACACACACATCTTTGTGAAGCATCCCAGAACCTCTATTCTTCCAGTAACCAACAACGCCTCCCATCTCCCCCAGAGACACACACCACAGCTGAAGTAAACAACTATAGCCATGTAATTGTGCCTGTACTTGATCATCCCACCCTCACACTCCCCCCCACCCATTCAACCCACCAGACATTGCCACACACACACCACGCCAAACAAATCCCAACACTTCAGTCTAGGACAAATACAACCAGCAGCTTTCATTCAGAACAGACCCATTAAGATGCTCAATGGAGGCTGGACAGATATGACACTTGAGTTCACAAACTGCTGTTTTACTCTGAGCTGCTGTTCTTGATGTGTTTGACTTTCCATTAGTTGCAAGTGCTGAATGGAGCCCTGTTAATAAAGTACATCACAGTACCAGTAACTACAGACAGAAGAATTATTGGCTAATGTTGAAGATCTGGAGATTGTAAGTGATAACTAACCATTTGGGCCAAAAAAAATTAAATAAATGATAAATAAAAAAAATATTATATAATAATAATTAATGTAAAATGTAACATTAATAATTAATATGAAATACATTCAATATAAAATTTTAAAATTAAAAAATGTAATATAATATAACATTTAACAATTAATTAATATAAATGAAAATTGAATCTTTAAAATTCATATGTATATTAATTACATTTTGACAAATATTACAAAATATTATTTTTGTATAAGTTATAATTATTATTTTTAACAATTTATTTTAAGAATAACTGTAATAATAATATTAAGAATAATTCATAATAATCATAATCTTTATTATTTATAATCTTTATTAATATTAAAGCATATGATGGGCTTTTCTAAATCATATCAATCATATGATTCAATAAAATGATGCATAATTTGCTAAATTAAAAGGACAACACAACTAATCCCACTCTCCCCTACTACAATGCCAAAAACAACAAAATCAAGTTTCAGTGGGTTTTCCAAAAGAACATTCTGATGCAAATGTCTCAGTCACAACAAACAAAACATCTATACAATAACAAGCATTCATGTAATTTTTAAATACAGTGAGGTGATGTGTACCATGCAAACACGACTCTGGTATCACACACACCAAATCTCCCAGTCTCCTCCTACACTAGTCATGCAAACAGCGGCCCGAGATGGAGTCTGGGGTTCCAGTCATTATGCCGTGCGACATCTGCATGTTTATGCTTCTCTTTCTTTCTCATTCACTTCTTCCCTCCCACCTCATCTCTCTGTGACACAGACTACTCAATACCCGGCTACGGGGAGTGCATGCATACGCACACTTTTCTTGATGGCAGATGGCAAGTCAACAATCAGTTCCAACAGCAGCGGTGGCTCATCACCCAATCAGAAGCATCCCCACCAAACATACACACGCACACACACACACACACGCACAAAGCCCCCGTCTCACCCCTCATAACACCATCTCACCACACACAAAAAAAAAACTCTTTTTTTCTCCCACAACAAAACAGCTCAACAACACCCCCTCTGAAAAAAAACATCCCCAAAAAACGTCCTCATGCACACACACACACCTTCTGTCAGCCCTGGTGTGTGTTGCAGAGGATGGGATTGTTGCACAGCTGGGCAGAGATTCTCAGAGAGGGTCTGAGTGAGAAAGAGAGGCTATTAATGAGTGTGAAAGAAAGACACGTACCCACAATGCTTAAAAGCGCTCATGGGAGACAGTGTTAACGTAACTGAAACAACCCGAACTGGAGGGGTTCTAAAAGTCTGTAACAACTTCGGAAGCTAATTCTAATGTGAATCCCTAGTCCTTTACAGTGTCACATTTCCTGCTTCTCTTCTCGTTCTGGCTCAGGAGTGGCACGTTCCCAGCATGCCGTGCAGGGGGCATGCGGAGACGTTGATGGATGTGGCAGGAGAGTGAAGAGTGGAGGTGTTTGACCCAAGGCTGAGTTCACTGAACCACAGCTGCATTGCACAGAAGCCTGCGTCCACCCCGCTGCAGTACGGGCCTCATCTCAAATGACCCGCTGTTCCCTGCTGGACAGACCACAGCCTGCATCACGATGTTGATGATAAAGCATGCGTCTCCTCAGAAACAGATTCAGAGGGAAGTCACGCAAGACTGGGAAATGACACTCGCTGATTCAAAAGCTGCTTTTGCTCATAATCCAATCATCATATTGTGATATTTACTGTACATTTTAATCAGACTGAAAGTATGATCTTCTTTACTACAGTATGTATCATTAATGCATGTTTTTTTTTTTTACTTTTAGGAGAATTGCCAACAATCTGATTTAAAGATTTTTCCCTTTTTTTTCTATTGAAATCCTCTTTCTGCAAATAATCTGATGTAATCTGGATGTTTTGCAGTCTGGAGGGGTCCAGGGAATGCTGTGGGATTTGTTCACAGACTGTATGTGGTACAAGTCACAAGCCAGGCTAATAGCATTTTAAAATAAATAAAATTATATAAATCCTTTTTAAAAACTATTTAATCTCTCTGGCTATACATTCAGTGCTTCATTTTCCAAAGTACAGCTGTGACTATAGCACAAAGTACAATTTACTGTTCAGACTGAATTTACCACTCAGAAGCATTTGCATTTATCTTAAAGTGCCCCTATTATGCCATTTTTAAGGTTCATAATATTTTTTGGGAGTCTCCTACAATATGCATTCATTATCACCTAATTTTCCAATGATTCGTTTGAAGCAGTTCTGATATCTGGTCTCTCTAAAGCTCTCCTTTCTGCAAGCGTACTCTGCTCTGATTGGTCAGATGGCCCCGTCTGTTGTGATTGGTCTACCGCGTACAGTGTGTGTCGGAAACGATATGCCTATTTCAATAGTTCCGTATTTTGAACTCTTGCTATAAAATATAAACATAATTTATTTATTATACGTACAGGTTGTGATTCAGTGGAGCCAGCTGGTCCAAATAAACTGCATGGGTACTGATACATCTTTCAAAAGAAAGCGTTTTTTATGAATCCTCTGTTGAACTCCCCGAGATATGAGAAGCAGTCATCAGTAAAATGACGGGAACACAAAAAAAAAAGATTGGGGTTGTACTGCTGTGGTACAGTGGAAAAAATTTATTTTTAACCACTGATTCTTTGCAGCCTCAACTTTCAGAAGTAAAAATAAAAAACAGAATCCGTCCGTCTTCATTTCAGACTGCAAAGCAACAAAATGCAATTATTTTAAATGAGGTGATTCTTTTCTATACCCACTGTAAACATAATTTTTTGTTTATCTCATTACATTTCAAATTTGAAAAATTATTTACAGGTAAAGTTTGAAATTTAGACAATGTTTAAATATTTTTATTATCTAGAGGTTGACATTGGTTTAGCTGCTGATTAGTCTTGATATCATTTTATGGAACTATGGGCAAAATTTAAAGATGTTTTAGAGAGGGAGAGTTTAAATGACTCAAGGCCACTCAGTGCCTCCCTGTTAGGAGTCCTGCGTAAAACTGCAAGTCACATATGCAATCAATATTTAAAAAATTTCAAACAAAAATGGTTCCATTTCCACCTAACCTTAAGTAATAGCCCGGTGTAGCAAGAAGCTGCCAGCCAGACTCTCAGGAGCTTTCATTGTGAGTTTGTGCCAGCACAGCTTATCTGATAATTTATGGTTGCGTGTTTATCATTCACACTCTCAGGGAACCGACTAGTCATTGGACAAGGGAACGTCAGCTTCCACCTCACCCGTGCAGCGAACGACCCCCTTCTCCATTAGGAACAGCAGTAATGAGGGGGATGAGAGCCGCTAATTTGAAAACTTGGACACGGCCAGCAGACCATATGGCAAGCATTTATCCCTCCTGAAAGCCATGCTAACTGTCATTTACATGGTTAGGGAGGATTCTTCTATTCCTCTTTCCCATCTCTACTCATAACTAGAAGCCAAACTAACAACTACTTAATTGGCAAGTGATTCAAGGAGAGAATTGTTCAGGGATTTCTGTATTCCACTCCACTTTATAACACTAGTTCGAACTTGAATGGGTGCATTAGAAGATAAAACCTGAGCTTTGTACACTGCTTTGCTACACTGTGCCCATAAAGTGGTACATTGATGGTTTACAATAGTGGGTGGGTGTATATATATCTCAGGTATAGTGCATGTCAAATTGTCAACTAATGCTTAACTATAGAGAGAACCTTATAAGTTGTAAATTGCACATAAGGCAGGTTATATCAACTTTTTCATGATTATAACTGTTTCTACTCCAATTCAATGTTGAAATATAAACTAATTTAAAAGAATGTACTTTAAAGTAAGTTGCTACAATATACAGCATACAACACTCAATTTGACCAGCCTACAAGCATCTCTAAATGCAAACATAAAAAACCAAGCCAGAAAGTGAGAATCTAAGGGTTTTTCATTCTCTGCTCGTCTGCTTGTAAAACTGAACTGTGCAATTTGAGTCGCAATCATTTCTAGCTGGGCATCAGTAAAGGGTGAGTGAATTCCTCTCAGAAAAGAGTAATCTGCTGCCTTACTAAGCCACATAAGCAAGTGAATGAGTAAAGCAGAGCACTTTTAACATGAGACAATCAATTTGGTCATAGTAGTATCTTGTAATGTACTAACTTATGGATATGTCAAGTCACTTTTATTCTCACTTTTATATGGATACACCCATCAGAAAAGCCTCTGGCAGAGCAATTCTGTCACTGAAAAGAGCACAGTCACCGAGACCCACTGAAGAGACACTTCAGTGCAGAAATGAAATGCTGCCTTACATCTACAGTAGAAAAGGAAGAGAAATAAAAACGCAGAGAGTGAGGGCAGGGTCAGGTAATGAATGTTACTATGTGAGAGTGTCATAGTGACCACCACTACTGTACTGGTCTGATCAGAATGTCCTGACAAGAAAAGAAAAGTATTCAGTGAGTGACAGGTAGTGAACGATGGGAAGTAGAAGACAGATAGCTAGGACAAAGCGAGAGATCTGAAAAAACTGGTTGGTATACTTGTTTCTATTTGGTCACATGCTGTTAAGAGGAATTCTCATTGATACTGCATATTTAATTTATTCAGGCTCATTTCTCGTATTTTTACATTTAGATGGCATTTGCCGTCATCTAATACTCACTTAAGTTCTTTAAAAACTATAATTAAAAAATATTTGAATAAAACTGTTAAAAGTCATCTTTAGCCAATCTCAAAATGAATACTAATTTTTTAGACAATAAAGATGTGGTCACATTTATCGTTGTTCAGCAAATTATTGTGTGTGTGAAAGCCACGTGACTGGGAATTTCATGAGATTAAAATATTTCCCCACCCAGATTTGACCAACAGAACGCTGCTTGGTTTGAAAGTGACTTCTATGAGGGCTGTAATGCATCACTACACTTTTGACAATGGAAATTTATTGTCTGCAAAATTACTAATGTGACCGCAACTTAATGCATGTAGTGTGTATATATAAATATACAAAGCTTATATAAATATATGGAGAGGTCAAAAAAATACACTTACTTTTAAATTAGTTCACCCAACAATGACATTTCTGTCATTATTTACTCACCTTCATGTCATCCAAACCTGTGTGATTTGCTTTCTTCTGCAAAAAAAAAACCATATTGGCAACCAAACAGTTTTAGTGACCACTGAATTTCACTGCACAGAGAGATAAAAAGACATTTCTTAAAATATATTTGGAATGACATGAGGGTGAGTAAATGATGACAGAATCTGTTTTTGGGTGAACTATACCTTTAAGGGCTAGACTGCTTGACTATGCAAATGAAAAATTGAAGCATGCCCCATGCTTAACCCTCTTTTACCTGGTTGCCAGCTACTAAATCCTGTTCCCTTTGGCCTAATTACTTGCACCTTAGGCTGGACCTACATGGAGCACCACACCTCAAATCAAATTATAATCAACACCAATGAGTGACAGGGTCAAATTTTGCTATGACAGAATTAAGGTCAGGACTGGGCTGTGCTAATCTATCACTAATGCTCTGCTGTGTTGCACTCAGGGGGCACATGTTAAATGTAATTATATTTACACCCACAGCAGCCCAACTGAAAACTGGCTCTTGTACTGAGGAGAAATTTCCGTCATCCTCCATCCCTAAACAAGTTTTGCATCCAACATGGAGCAGCCGGGCAGCATTAAACCTAAGGGCGATGTGCAGACAGTATAGCACACATTATAGTAAAGCTTCTCTGAAGCCCCTGCTTGATACTAAATCCCAGCGCCCACCCACACCCCTGCCCACCCCGCAGACGGCAGAACTGGCCGCTGCCCTTTATTCTGCTGCTGAAATTAGCCTGCTCAAACATCCTGGATTACCAGCCTCTCTGTGGTCTTTGCAGTGACCACTTTTTAGAAGGTTAAAAACAGATCCCACTCTCTTAATCTAGCCCACACAAACTGTAGCCATTTAATCCCAGGATTATTAGTAGCACAACCTCTGGTCCAGACGCCCAATGAACAGTGGCTCTCATATGGGTAACTCTTTCTCACATCATTTCCTGTTTTAACCTGCTTTCCCCTAACATTTTCCATCAAAAAGTGGCAAAATTGCAAAAGGGATAAGAAAAAGGTTATAGTATAATCTCAGGGGTATAATCATTGTCTTTTGGATTTACAGTATGGGATGCAGCCAAAGAAAGTGAGGGAGGAGGGAATAGTCGACAAAAGCCGAGTCTGCTGCGGTATTTCTGGGGTGAGCCAGCTGACCGTCTCATTCTTTTCTCCGAGCGGTCGCGAGACGGATCAGCAGGGAACCTTGTGCTAGAATAGCGAAGGGGTGGGAGCCGAGTCCTCTTCGCTTTCCCCATCTGTGGGCTTTGACAACAACAGTCATCTGGAGACCCCACAACAAACAGGTGTTCCATTTCACACACACACACACACACACACACACACACACACTCATAACCCATAGAGAAAGCTGTTAGGGAGGCCACTCTGTAAGCAGCTGCTGCTATAATTACCAAGAGAGCGGTGGCTGCTGGAGTCTTTGTGTAAAAGTTGGGTTAAAGATTTCAAGAAAAAGGGGAAGTGAATTATTGACAGCCAGCCGTGCAGGAGGAAAAGTACATACGCAAAGAGCTGTATGACTTGCTTGTGAAAAGAAGAATAGCATTTTGGAAAAGAGAATGAAGCATCTCTCATAGACAAAACAGCTGTATGAGCACCAGGAAGGAAAAAGAAAAGTTAATTATAATACCTGTACTGACTTTTTTTCCTACTAAAACAAAAACGACTGTGAATAATATGTTGTACCTTGCATGTAATTCATAAACACTGCCACATATTAAGTTTAAATGAGTCTGAATGTTTTTATTATTCATGTCCTTAAGCTCTTCCCACAAAAGTTATTACACTTAGCAGTAAACTACAAAACATGTCTTGCTGGAAATGTAAGAGGCATGTTCTCATCAGTTTTGTGAAAACTGGCATCTCTTGATGCGTAAAGTTAATGTACTTGTTAACCTCTATGCAACTATGTTGTTCAAAAGCAGACTTTTTTTTTTACTTTCCTACTGCTTCAAAGCAAGTTAGAATATTAATGTGGTAAATTTATAGAAAGTAAAAGATAAAAGCCATTTAGATTCCTTTCAGGGCTGGTAAGCAATGAAGCAGTTTTATTTGAATATTATAAATAATATAAAAATGTTTAAATATATATATATATATATATATATATATATATATATATATATATATATATATATATATATATATATATATATATATATATATATATATATTGTCAGCCAAATCACAAGTCAAGTAATGTGACCAAACAAAACTTAGATATTTAGTAAATAATAATTAAATTAAAAAATAATAATAATAATAATAATAATAATTATTCAAGTTGCATTTAAGTTAGCTTAACTTTGTCAAGGTATCACGGTGCGGTCTTATGCCTCTTTATGAAACTTGTCATGGCCACCTTGTTCGGCACTAGCTTTGCAGGAACAGCACCTTCTGTTCCAGTTCTTGTGCCCCATCATCTTAACGCTGCTAAACAGGACAGCCAGTACTATACAGCATGAAATGAATCAGCTGTCCTATATACACTGTACCAGTGAATGAGGTACGGCACTTAAAGGGCCATTAGATACAGCATCACACATCAAAGTATAGATCTCAACATCCTACACTCTATCCTGTAGGACCTTTTATATTCCTCAGGACAGGAACAGAGGAATCTGCGCGTCAAACTGCTAGACATTTTGGTTGACTAGAATAACTGTATATATTACATCCAAGGGTATAAAATATTATTTTGTCACACCTGAAAATGGCAGGTAAATTTACAGAACAGAAATATTTCTAACAAACCATGAAATTATATTTTGCATACTTTTTGTTGATTTTTATTTTTTTACACAGAATTAATTCATAATATCATGTATTTTATTATGCAATTATAATAAATGTATTAATATAACTACATACATGTACAAACATGATTGTATTAAGAATTACAAAATAATTATTTAATTATTATTATAATACATTTAGTTGCAAGTCATTTTTGGACCCTCAGAAAGAAGGAATGAATAAGACAAGAACGAGACTATTTTACATCATTTAAAGTGTATACCTTGCAAGTAAGTGACAACCGTGACACTATATAAACTGTATACTATATAAACAACTGGCAAGAAATTTCTCCAAGCATCTGACAAGCTTGCACACTTGACTCTCAGTAGTAAAGCGAAACACAGCGTGTCCCACTCACAGTCCTTTTAACAGCTTGGACAAAGCAGGGGTGATAAAACAGGGCTGTTGTTTCACCCCCCTCTACAAAAGCCGCTTGTCTGTGCACACTTAACCGCCATTAAAAGCACATTGACCCCTGTGTGTGGACGGAGGCATGCGTGCAGCATCAATGGCTGCCTAAGCAGGCGTGGGCCAGGGTTGAAGCCAGGACGGGTGTGTTTACCCACATCACCACATCCCCTCTCTTACACACTCAATGAAAAGGCCTCTCATTCCTCCACATGCTGTCAAACAGACCGTGGTTTTTGTAAATCAAACTGAAAACATTCTCCTTGCTAATACAAGTGCTATCAATATTTGCCATTAATCCTTTGGAAATGCTCATCTATGTAACTAGCACTTTGGCATATGTTGGTCAGTACTGTACCCAGTAATGAATATAACCTACATCTTTTATCTGTTTTATCTGCAGAAAAGTCACAGACAAGGGTGTTTTGGATGGTCACCAATGTGCTATGTGGTTGCTAAATCATTTTCACCATGTTGTTAGGTGGTTTCTAGGGTGTTTTGGGTGGCTGCAAACTGTCCCAGGTCAAATAAAGGCCACAAACAAGCCTTTAGTCTCTAGATGTAGCTCTAGTTCCCCATTCAATGTACTGTAAGTCTACTGCTTTTTTTGAAATTTCTGTCATCATGTCGTTGCAAACTTGTATGACTTTCAATATTCTGAAGGTCAAACGCAAAATAAGATCATTTAAAATATAATGAATATCCAGTTTAGTAAATTAAATACAATTTGACCAATTTTGAGACTTAATAAAGCATCAAAGTGCTTCTACTGGTTTTGGTGTAAAACAGCTCAATATTTAAGAAATTTTACTGTAAAATTGTTGCAGCTATCACTGCTCTCCTGCATTATTAAACACCACTAATGTACGACCCACACTGCTGGAGTTATTCTTTCTCACTTAAAGTGGTCAGCTACTTCCATTCCTGGACTGATGGTGGCGCCGTGCATTACTCTCATTGTGTTGGCTATTATGAGTCAACCTCCGTTTAGTTGTGGATGTAAGGTCGTGCAGAGGTCATGCAGCTGGCCTGTGGACTTTGCATACAGGAAAATACTGCTATGCTATCAATAACTGAATAATTAAGGGTTGCACTTATAATAATGTTAATGTTAGTGTGTGATTTCTTACATTAAAATGATCTGCACTAGTTCTTTTTGTGCAGGCTAGTATGTAGAAAAATAAGACAATGATGTAATAAAAGGGCTTTGAGTTTGAGACTCAAATTCTGGAAGAATGTTTGTGAGTAAATGTCCTTTTTGTTGCTTTGATGCTCAATGTCTGCTGATCTCATAACTGTCCATAGAAGCAAATTGCAGTGTCCTCAAGGGCTTTGAGTTTGAGACTGAGGTTTGAAGTTGGTTCTCACTGAAGGTCACGAGCAAACAAGAAGCTTCTGTTTGAGCAACTTACACGCGTCAATCCTCACTCTTGTAACACGAGATGCTGATAAGAGGGATCTCTTCACTAGCCGAGGAGCTTGTTTAGCCTGCTTTTGGGGGCCGTATTGAACCGAGACATATAAAAGTGTGGAGTGCCCTGTGACCACAACAGTGAAACACTAGTTTATTTGTTCATGAGGTTTTTCTATTGTCCCCTTCATTATAGTAAGTCGTCTAATAGTGGAGTCCCATTGAAAACAGGAAACCGTAATAGAGGCGTATAAAAGAAACGTTTGTTTTGTTGAGTTAGACTGGCACCACAGACTTCCTCATTTGCATCGCAATGACAAAAAAAAAAAACTTCTGTGAACACAAAGACAGTTGTGTGTGTGTGTGTGTGTTTTTTTTTAAGGGGGTGGAGTTTAATGGTATATTGGAAAAGGGAGGTAGGGGGTGTATTACAAGAAGCATCTCTGCTTTTGAACTACAAAACGAATTCTTTGTCTACTCTGCCCCAACCAATGCTCCAGGGTAGAAGGAACACCTGAGTCGAGCCCAGACATAGTTTAAAATGACCAATACATCCTTTTTTCAAACTGAAACTTTCAACTGAGCAAGGCCAAAATAACCACTTCTCATACAGTTTCCTCTTTGATGCTTGCTACATGTCATTCAGAACAATCAACATAACCACAAAGTTTACACAGCTTTGTACATCATAAAATAAGTCCTGTCTACAGCAATGATCAAAACATTTTTTTTTTCTATAACACCTCATCTTAGCCAATAGACTGTTATTATATGGCATTACTTTGAAGGTCACGAGCAACAAGCAAACACTTCTTTTTTTACACTCCCAGGCATAGCTTATGCAACTTTCCATATAGGACAGTTTAGTATAGGTAGAGTCTTTAGAGAATCTCTTCAGTGCAGGTGCGATCTATATTTAGATGCCATTATTATTATTATATATCTGAAAGGAGATTTTTTTATTTTTATTTTTTTTTTACCTGCGATAAAATACATAAAATATATCTGAACCCACTGAACTGTAACGATGCACAATTAAAAAAAAAAAAAGAAAGAAATGAATTGTTTAATTCAACAAGAAAGCATTAAGTCTATCAAAAGTAGCAGTAAAGAATCCTGAAAAAAGTATCACCTTTTCCACAAAAACACTGAGGAGCGCAAGTTTGCAAAATTAATAATAATAAAAAAATTCCTTATCATCAAATCAACATATTGGACTGATTTCTGAATTATTAGGCACATCATGCTGAAGAGAGATGATTTGGTGGTTTTATTGTTGTTACTTGTTGTTATTGTTAGGCAGACTTCCTTCACTGAAACTCTGAAAGCTTCTAACAGCAGTAACACTTCCTGTCATTGAGACAGTGAGGTCTTGTGGTTTCTGAGTGTTGGACAACAGCTAGTCCAAAACAGAGCAGCCTGACTAACAGGAAGTGAGAAACAAAGAGGTGCAGAGAGTGTTTATGAAGCAACATTGACGCATTCTAGTTTGTTGACCAACCTGAGGTTTCCGAGAACCTAACAACCACCCTGTAATCCAAACATCAATCTACTCAAGCAGCAATTCTCATGACAGTAGGACACATGTGACTTACAGGTTATTCAGTGAAAGCCACTGTATCTCAGACAACATTATGTTTCCTTGGTGATACCTGGAAACAATAGGTGAGGTGACTGCATGTGCGTCTTAGGTGCTAATATTTAACCACCTGGACTGTAGTGAGAATTGCATCTTGCAGGAAACATATTATTCTAAGAGTTACCATAAACATCCTCATTCTTTACATTACAAACAAAACACTTTTAATGATCCATGCAAGTAAAAATTACTATTAATAAAAACAAGTTAAAATAAGAAAGTCCATGAAAGAACCACAAACTACTACAGATCACTAGACCATCTTCATTTCTCCAGAGATCCTCAGCTGCCACCTGGCCAGCATTCTTTCCTCAAAACTGCTTTTGTGCTTTCCTCTCTAGTGTGCTGGCGAAAGATGCGTCTGGCACCCCTACAAGGGACACTAGGAAACGACAAAGACTGCTCACTTCAATGCATCTGTTTTTTCAGCTGCAACACTCACTTTAGCTAATAGCTCCAGTGATTTAAAGCCTGCAGGACCTTTAGAGGGCTTGATCGAGTCTGAGACGACAACAAAAATGAACCTGAAGAATTTGTATTTTCAACAACGAAGGAATATTTAGACATCAACGTCAAACCCCGCAAGACTCGAAACATGAGACGTCAAGCAACCCCAAACAATGCACAAGTGAAACTGTTTGTGTTGTGCATTCAGACACTTGAAGGGAACAATAGAGCCGAACTCTGGAAGACTAAGCATCTCCTTGGCAACGTCATGCGGTGCATAATGCAGCAGAATTCCGGGCACTTAATGCACACTTTTGGCACAAGAGTTGGCTGAGAGCAGATGTGCCGCGGCGCCCTTCGAAAGGGGTTAACCCCATCCCAGACACACTGTACAGGAGTGAAGGAGGCCCAAGTGGGCTTAATCCTTACAGAGGCCCAGCTTTTTGTCTGCTGTCCATTATTATTGATATGGCCCCTTCGCTTAGTGCCATCTGTGGGCTTTATACATCCGGCTGCCCGCTTTGTTCCTTGAGGAGCTGTTATACAAAAGGGGTCCACATGCAAGAAGCAGGTCGGCCCCTTCGGCACTAAGGGGAGCTGTCCCATCTCGAATCTCTGGGGGCCTACACACCCTCTCCAGACCTTATCCGTCGCGAGGCCACAACAGCACGGCAGCTGCCATGCTGCTCCAAAGCCAGGCCTGGGACAAGGTGACGTGATGGGGTCCCAACCTGCCTAAATGTAGCAGCTGGGTCAGCCATTAGAGGCAGGGTGCTCCTCATGGGCAAGTGGATGATAGAGCCTCGTGTTTATCCACACAACAGGATTTGTGACGGAACGGTTGAATAAACAACTGTGTAAATTAAGTCGGCACTACTGAATAGAACAGCAGGGTTAAACTGAACATCCTGTGCAGTTAATGCAGATTCCTGATCCCCACAGAGCAGTCCGAGTCTGATTTGCATTGCAAGAAATGAGTATGGTATTGTAGCAGAGCGACCTAGGAAGCATTTTAAAAGGAACAAGACGACTCCAAAGTAGTCAGTGGAAGTTCAGCATGTTCCCGACCGTGCTCTTCCTGATTCAGGACTCTGTACGTGAACACTTCAGTATTCCAGTGCGGAGTGAGCACTGCAGCACAGTATACAGCAATAATAATCCTGGCTAAAAATAGCCCCAAATAGACAGCGGCTAATATCAAAAGAGCTAGCTTAGTGTGCTTGATTAAAACTCCATGTCAAAATCCTTCACTACTCTACTCTCTCCATTGTTCAGTAGTTTAATTCTGTCAGTTCAGGCCGCTAGGGTCAATGCATTTGAAAAATAAGAGCAAGTCTGATTTCACGCTGTACATAATCTGGTTTCTGTGAAAGCTGAACACTGAACACTGGTGTACAACAATAGAGAAAAGCACCACAAATGCATGCTAACTTCAGTTTTCACTTTCAAGGTGAGCTCCTATAGTTCGTCTCATACAACAATGCACAAAGGCCACTGATAAAAACAAACATCTTAATCACACTGAATGCAAGATTCCCTGGGAATCGAACCCACAACCTTTTACTCTGCTAATGCTCTACCACTGAGCCACAGGAACAGGAACGTTAATACAAGAGACTTTTTTTTCTTCATCATTAACCGAAAGTACAAAAGTGTAAGTGTGAATTCTTAAATTCTGGAAGCACAATGGCAAAAAAATAAAAATAAATAAATAATTAATAATAATAAATTTTTCAGAAGAGTTGCTGTACCTTTTTTTTGCCATTCAAGCCCTTTGAGGAGAACAGCAGTGGTATATATTGGTGAATATTTCATGAGTGCTCCTCAAAATACTACCTGATGTCTAAGAACGCTGAGCTCGATGTTCCGATGTACTGTGATGTGTTTCAAATATACACACACCCTAAAGGGATCCGGCAGGCTTTCTCAGAGCGCTCTAGACTTTTAGGTCTACAGCAGATCCTTAAGTATTCAGAAAGCCTCCAGGCCACTGGAAACAACAGGGATCAGGCCTCACGATGCTGGGACAACAAAATAATGGAGATGATGAAGTCTGCTTGAGAAAGAAACGAGTCAAGCATTGTGACAATAATGTGTGACATCAGCTATTACTAGAACTATTCAGTTTCTTTGTTATATATATATTATATTTTTTTTTTTAAATTTTTTTTTATTTGGCACGAGAAATAATAACCTTGATGACAGTGTGATGCTAGCAGGGAAGTAATGACCATGAGTCAGAATAAAGGCACATCTGGTGAATAACCTTCAGCGGCACGAGACGCATGATAGAAAGTGACAGTGGATCATACCATGCTGTGACTGTGAGAGGAGTGACACATCACCACGCACGGCCCCTGCAGCCTGCTGTGATGGACACATGTTGGAGGGTCAAGTGACCTGAAAGTCCCTGTAGCTAACACTTCAACCATTAGCAGAAAAAGATACTGAAATACACGGTTTTTCTTAATCAGTAAATAAGGGAAGTACAATTTTATGATCTACTCATAAATCAAAATGACGTCTTAATTATTATATCTTAATATGTTGTTTATTTTGATTTATTACACTCTTGCAGCAGTAATAAAGAGCAAAACATTACACACATTATCCATTACATACCATCAAAATGCCATGAGAAACCTAAAAAAAATAATAAAACTTTAAAATACCTTACAGAAAATACATCTTGAGCTTTCAGTTCAATGCTTACATCCAAAAACCAATCATAAATCATAAGTCTTTAATATAAATATTGTTATTTTTTGTTATATTATTTTTATCTTTTATATCATTTGATTTTTATTTAATGTGTAAACATTTCAATCTTAAATGTCTTTAATATAAATTATAAAAGTATTAAATTAGTTTATCCATGGAACCTTTCCATTGCACAAAAGGTTCTTTATAGAAGTAAGGTGTTCTTTAGGTTATTAGTAAATTGGTCTTAATGAGTCTACTCCACCAAACTACAGTTATAAGCATGAGCCCCGTCAGACTGGTCATGGGGGAGGTGTTGCAACAATATATCGTGATATTCTCAATGTCACCCAGAAAATAAAAAGAAATCTATCATATCATAGTGCTCCTGTAGCTCAAGTGGTAGAGCATTGCGTTAACAAGCAAAAATATCTCTTGCTCTGGCTACTGTGTATAGTCCACCAGGGCTGTATACAGAATTTATGAATTTCTTCACTGATAAAATAGATAACATCAGAAATACAATAACAAATGTAGATTCTACAGCGTCTAATACTTCAGTTTCATCCATCGCACCCTAAAAGCAGTGATAGGACTTATCTATGCCACTGCATCTAAACCAACAACATGTTTATTAGATCCTGCACCCACTAAATTACTGAAAGAGTTGTTACCTGTAACAGAAGAACCTCTTCTCAATATTATTAACTCGTGGTTATCTTTAGGTCACGTCCCAAAACTATTCAAGTTGGTGGTTATTAAGCCTCTTATTAAGAAACCACAACTAGATGCTAATGAATTGGCAAATTACAGACCCATGTCAAATCTTCCGTTTATGTCTAAATTTTAGAATTTTTTTTAGAAAAAGTTGTGTCTGCTCAATTGTGCTCCTTCCTTCAAAAAAATGATCTCTATGAAGAATTTCAGTCGGGTTTCAGGCCCCAGCACAGAAACTGCACTTGATAAAATTACAAATGACTTGCTTCTTGCATCAGACCAAGGCTGCATCTCATTGCTAGTTTTACTTGATCTTAGTGCTGCGTTCAACACCATAGATCACGATATACTCATAGATCGATTACAAAATTATACAGGTATTCAAGGGCAGGCTTTAAGATGGTTTAGATCCTAACCGTCCGATCACTACCACTTTGTTTATTTAAATGGGGAGTCATCTAATTTATCACCAGTAAAATATGGAGTGCCACAAGGATCTGTCCTAGGTCCTCTGCTATTTTCAATATACATGTTGCCCCTTGGTAATATTATTAGAAAATACGGGATTAGTTTACACTGTTATGCCGATGATACTCAACTATATATCTCAACGAGACCAGATGAAATTTCTAAATTATCAAAGCTAACAGAGTGTGTTAAAAATGTAAAAGATTGGATGACCAATAATTTTCTCCTATTAAATTCAGATAAGACAGAGATATTACTTATTGGACCAAAAAACAGCACACAAAATCTTGTAGATTACAATTTGCAATTAGACAGAAGTATTGTTACTTCCTCTACAGTCAAACATCTGGGTGTTATATTAGACAGCAACTTGTCTTTTGAAAATCATATTTCCCATGTTACAAAAACAGCATTCTTCCATCTTAGAAACATTGCTAAGCTACAAAACATGTTATCTGTTTCTGATGCAGAAAAGCTAGTTCAGGCATTCATGACCTCTAGACTGGACTATTGTAATGCACTGCTAGGTGGTTGTCCTGCATCTTCAATAAACAAGCTACAAGTAGTCCATCCTTACCGGGTCAATCAAATATGATCATATTACCCCAATTTTACAGTCTCTGCACTGGCTACCTATTAAGTTCTATATCAGTTACAAAATATTATTACTTACTTATAAGGCCCTTAATGGTTTAGCTCCTGCGTACCTAACTAGTCTTCTACCACGCTACAATCCATCACGCTCCCTAAGGTCACAAAAAACGCTGGACTTTTGATAGTACCTAGGATAGCAAAGTCCACTAAAGGAGGTACAGCTTTTTCACATTTGGCTCCCAAACTCTGGAATAGCCTTCCTGATAATGTTCGGTTCAGACACACTTTCTCTGTTTAAATCTAGATTAAAAACACATCTCTTTGGCCAAGCATTCAAATAATGCATCTCATAATTTTGGGCTGCAGTTATATCTGATCAAATGCCGTTTTTATTATTTAGCTTGGGTTAAACTAATTAATTTTACTTGGTTGAAACAGCAGCTACGCTAATTATGTCTCTATTTGTTTCTCTGTTTTTTAATAACTACTTTCAGTCTGGATCCAGAACACCTGAGAAGAGATGATGCCAACCCCTTAGAGGACTTCAGATGATGCTAACCCTGAATCAACATACAGAACTACCAAATTTTGCTATAAGTTTGATTGTATCATATAATAATTGCTGTTAATAGTGTTCATCGTCTGTTTGATTACGACTTTAATTGATTTTACCATACATTTCTGCCATATGCACATAAACTGACAGTCACCACTGATAAGCTACTACTAAATATTGTAGAAACTTAATTTTCAGTAATGCAAGTTGTTTTGCAATGATTTGTATCATAAAAAGCACTATACAAATATACTTGAATTGAACTGAATTAAGTTCTTTTTAAGAACTTTTCCATGAAAGTTTTTCTTTTTCTTTTTGCACCACCCAAAATGGCATCATTGCAAGGTTAGTACTCGGTGTCAGACTAAAAAGGAGACAAGTGGTATCACACTTCCCTAATCTGTGTTTTCTACTGTACATTCATCAAGCGCCACTCACCATATTTAAAGTAAAAAAAAAATACAATAAAATAGTGAAAAATCAGTTTGAAAGCATTTCTGTTTCATCTCCGGCACAGGAGGAAAACAGCTTCCTGATGGCTTTCATGATGAGTTCATTTCCTCTGCCCTTTCTCCCTCTTCATCATCTCACTCTCTCTTGTGCTTTTTCCTTCCTGCCAAGCGAATTAGATCAGTTAAGGAGGAGGCGTGGCTCCCTCAGGCATTGCCGTATGGGATTCTGAGGTTTCACAGCTTAATGGACTCTCTTCCTTCTGCCTAACCTCAAATGACTGCACATTTCTAGAAAAAGGGATTTCCCGAGAAAGCTTTCCAAGAGAGACTATGTCTGCTGGAGCAATGAGAAGGTGAAGGCAGGATGAAAGGACATGAGTTGTCTTGCACCTGTCAGCAGCTTTAATCTTGCTAAATGCAAATAATCGGTGTGAACAATGACCTGGGATGTTCCTTACATTAAAAATAAAGTGTTCAGGAACATCACTTTAGGATGAATGCAATGCAATGCATGTGGCTCATTATTTCAGATGTTCAAAAGCATGATAAGGCTGCATTCACATACAGCAGCAGAATATGGTTGTCTATAATCAGTTTGGTTATAAAAGACAACCACATTACATTTTCTAAGTGACCCCTTGAAAGTTCCAAGACTAAGAACCAAATTTTGAAAATGCTGTATGAATAGATTCAGAATCAACATGTTACAACATTTAACAAACTACAGGAGTTCTTTTTTGTTGTCGATCTGAGATGATAGCTGTGAGTTCAGGTTGGGAAGCACTCAAGAGCTCAAGCAAGTAAGGTGAGAGGAGCAAGTAAACAGATCCTGATCTGTAGGTTGACCAGGGTCAACAATTCTCCATCACATGCCTTATGCTCAGATGAGGGGTTTGTCCACATAAAGAATTCCAATGTGAACTGTGCTCAGAGCTTCCCATATGCCATACATGCCATTAATGTGGTCTTGTGCATATGAGGTTTTATGTTGATCATTATGATACAAAAAAAAAAACATACAAGCAGTCCCCCTGTTAATTGAGCTAATTAATTAAACCTATTGTTGAGCAAACGGTAATGTGAGTACGCCTCATTTGGACTTTAAGCTGCAATGAATTATACACTAAGTTTTTTACAAAAATATTAACGTGTCAAAAAATGAAAAGGTCAAAAAATGCTTTCACTTTCTCAAAATATGCATTTAATATTCTCAGACGATTAATTCAAAGCAGTTCTGATATTCAGTATCTCTAAAACCTTCCTTTTCCGTGAGCCTACTCTGCTCTGATTGGTCAGATGGCCTAACTTTGAACGCTTGAACTATTTATGGTGCACTTTCTGCTTTACAATTTTGCAGATCGTTTACATTCAGATACACCTACATCACTTGAAAATATAAACATCTATTATTTCTCATACTACAGGTTGTGATTTAGTGGAGCCACCTGGTCCAAATAAACTGCATGGGTACTGATACATCTTTCAAGAGCAAGAGTTTTCAGAATCCTCCAGTGAACTCCCCGAGATATGAGAAGCAGTCGTCAGTAAAATGAAGGAACACAAAAAAAAGACTGGGGTTGTACTACTGTGATACAGTGTAAAAAAAATTTTTTAACCACTGATTCTTTGCTGCCTCATCTTTCGGAAAGTAAAGACAAAACGAATTGTCTTTCACAGCGTAATTCACAACATCTTCTCAACACAAACAAGTTATAGTTTTTGACACTGGGTTAAGTTGCTCGCAGCCAGCCAAAGTAGAACACACAGGCGGACATTGTGCAAATGTGTTATTAGGATTCAAGGTGCACTTTCTGCTTTACAATTTTGCAGATCGTTTACATTCAGATACACCTACATAACTATTTATGGTGCACTTTCTGCTTTACAATTTTGCAGATCGTTTACATTCAGATACACCTACATCACAAGCAAAACTGCTTTCAACATTGATAATGAGAAATGTTGAGCACCAAATCAGCATATTGATAATACCTGAAGGATCATGTGACACTGAAGAATGTAGTGATTGCTGCTGAAAAATCAGCTTTGCCAGCACAGGAATAAATGACATAAATGAAGATATATTGAAATACAAAACACTTAATTCAAATTGTAATAACATTTCACAATATTACTGTTCTACTGTATTTTTGATCAAATAAATGCAGCCTTGTTGAGCAAAGGAGACTGCTTTCAAAAACATTTAAAAATCTTTTTGACCCCAGACTTTTAAATGGTAATATATGAACCCAAAGTGGTCAACCACTATTATTTTTGCTGTCTTGCAGTAAGGCATTAGAGTGACTACATGAAAATAAAATTGTGTGTGTGTGTGGAAATATTAGCTAAGTAAGAGTAGCTGTTCTGAGTCCTGGTGCTCTATATTGAGCGTGTGGTGCCAGGGTTGCCAGGGGTCAATAAGGAACAGGCTGAACATTCGCTGCCCTCTAAATCAGAGCAGGACAACTGCTGACGTAAATGGAGGGGCACAGGGAATTCAGCATTAGCCTAAGTCCATGGTACCTTTCAGTGACTGCAGCATGTGAACAATGGCATGTAGCTGAGTGTTTGTGTAAGACCAGACACTACAGAACAGCTGCGCTCATTAACCTGAGACATCACAGCTGGAGCCTCCCCCCCGAATCAATGTGAAGCTGAATAATACGGCACACTCCAGTTTTTCAAAACCCTCCAGGCATATTTATGTATGTATGTATATGTGAGGTGGGGATAGGAGAAAGAGTTTATATGTATATGAAAAAAGAGAGCCTGCTGACCCACCACACAAACATAGATGCCTCATTAGGGGCTGTTTCTATGGGCCGCTATACTGTACGTAAGCTGTCTGACATACTGTAACAGTCAAAGCTGGTCCATGAACACTCAAGAGCAAGTTGACTGCATCTGCAACTATAGTTATAAGCATGTATGAATATCTAGATCTGCAATAGACTTCAGCTGATGGTTTTGGTAAACTAACACAATAAAACAAGACAAAGGTGTTAGCTAACACAACATCAAAAGTTACCATATAGCTTAAAAACCTGTAATATTAAGTTAATACATATAAAAACACAAACCAACACATTCTCACCTGTGAAAAGTTATCCCAATTCTCCAAGAATTTAAATCTCAGCAGTTTTTACAACCAGAAGATGTAAAATGTTGTGACATCCTGAAAAACTATTTTGACCGTTTTAAGATGGCAGACGTGGTGATATTCCTGGAGTGGTCGAATGTGTCATCTACCTACTTTATATAACTACGGTTTAAACTTCTTCCTTTTAAATCCAAGTATTTTCACATAGCCACTTTAAATCTTTATTTTCTCCACTATGTTCTTTACTTATAATCCATCCTTTACTCTGGGAATGTTTCTAAAGCTGCGAAACAATTCCCTAAAATTCAATAAAATTTAGCAAATGACTGAAAATATCTCTGTGGTCAAATGTTCATGTTAAACCTCTAGCCAAAAAACCCTATCCAATTGTTAATTTTATAATAATAATTATTATTATTATTTAATTTATTCAAACAATTTGGATAAATTAAATTTAAAAACTGAAATGTTGTCAAAGACATGGCCTGATGGGTAGTGTGCGTGCTGTGACATTTTGCATTCATTTCGTGATGCCACTTCACGATCTTGCAAAGCCCAATCTAACCAACTGCAAAGCACAAGCACCAACCTGCCAGAAACAGAAAGAAACCTGGCCACCTGACCAAACATGTCCCTCTAGATCGGTGCTAAGGTTATCAACTTATAACATGTACTGTATCTGCAGAACAGCAAGTGTCATAAATTTGACAGGTCCCTCAATCTCTAATGACCCTGTGTGAGTTCTTCTGAACAGCAGCCACCAGGCCAGTGCCGTGATGGATGTGTGTGCGGCCTGAGCTCTTGTTTTGTGTCGGGCTGCCTGCAGTGGCAAAAGCCTGCTAGCAGGGCCTGTCCTTGTACCTCGAGTCATCATTTCAGCTGGTGCGTAAACAAGCTGACAGGCATGGCGAGTGGGCCGTGCTGCATACCCATGCCCTGCTGAAACACACAAACACCCACCAACAGCAGCACCAGCAGCTGATTACGTCCTTCCGGATGGCTGCGGCTGCCCTATAAATCGATGAGGCCCTTGCCGTCTGCATGCTGATATGAGGTCTGGTCCGGTCCAGTTGGTCCCTGTGTCGCTCTTTACAGAGGAAATCTGCCTGCCACAGTAATAGGCCAGTAAATTTTTAGTGCTCTGGTGACTGAAAATTAAACCGTAGTGTGTATAAGGGCGAGAGCTGGAGAAGTGAGGAGTGATGGTGAGCAAATTTTATACAAGAAGCTTCCATCTAAATTCTATTTGCTGACCAGGACTGGAATAGAAATTGCCCTCTGGATGAGAAGTGATGAAGGTAGTTTAATGATGATGGTCACAGCAGCCACCCAGGCGACTGAAGGCTGCAGCTGAGATAATGTGTATTTTTTGCGCAGTCATATATTCAAACTCAAACATAAATATGTGCTGGATGACTAATAATAAAACTTGTGAGCAACTGTAGCCCAAAGGAAAAAGAGACAGCAGCCATCTTGGCACACATGAACCACCATGAGCATATGAAGTATTCAGCTTGACAAACAGTGGTCACGGACTCTGAGAATCTGTCATCTGCTTACTAGTCGTGAGCTCCTAACACTATTATCCTTTTGCTCTCTGAGACCTCTGCAGTCTTTAAAGGTAATGAGGGATTCCTCCTCTTTCAGGACACAGACATTACCACAAACGGAGCATGAACTGTTGACTGAGTGTTGACCCAGAGAGGTGTGTAAAAAACAAAGGGATCAGGCTAAGAGGATCACCTGCTGCTGCTGAAAAGTCAGTGCAGCCAGTGAATGCTTCATGATGAAAAGCACATGCTGGGGAACTCTGAGCTGCAATTCTTGTTTTTCAGTCTGACTTTTAGGACTGACAGTGCACCCTGTCATTGTTCAAGAAATAGGATCTGTTCAGACTGTGTGGTCAATATGTATATCTACATCACTTGCCATTGTAATGACTTTAGCTTCATCACAATGCAAAAAGACAAGTGTCAGACGCACTACTGTACCATCTACACATTTATGCATCGATATGTCCAAAACTATTTCCCTGTTATTTATTGCTTAGTGAATGCCACCAGATGCAAAGGCGCCACAGAAAAACTGCATCTGAAGTAGCACATGCATACCGTTCAAAATCTTGGGATCAGTCAGATATTTTATTTATTTATTTGTAAAGAAATGAATATATTTATTCATATTAATATATTGTTCTTCAGAACTTTCTACTTACCAAAAATCAAAACATATCACATTGATCAAAATATATCATTATCAAATGTATTACTGTTTTTACTGTATTGTCAATTAAATGCAGCCTTGGTGAGACTAAGAGACTTAAAAAATATCATCAACCCAAACTTTTAAATAATAGTCTTTTAATCTATACAGGTATTGATATTTCATCTAATTTAAATATTTACAATTAATAAAAAAAAATGTGACGTGAAATTAAACTAAAATAAAAAAAATACTAAAAATAAAAATTTTAAATTATACATGCTGTACTGACTATACATACCATTTGCTTAAAATGTGAGAGCTGATGGATCAGACCAGTTTTATCTCTGTATAAAGACATCTTATGTTTAATAGACATCATTTTTTACACCACACTGGATCTGCAAAGCAGACCAAATTAATTGACACTACCTGTTAACCTATGACTAAGCACAGATCAGCATCTAAACAGTTAAATCAAGCTATTTTAAATGTAAAGGTGACCAGCTGTGATCTTTATGCACTGCTTTTGACTGAATGGCCTCTGATCATTCACAAAAGAAAGAATAAAAAAGTATTGAAGAAGCGGTGACTGTCTCCACCGTTGAAAATGAGTCACCCTTTCAACAATGGCTGTAGTTAGTAAAACACTGCAATGAATCCTTTCCTCCGGATGTGAGTGTGTATAGCGATGCTATGTGTGTGTGCTATTGACTACAAAACCTCCAGTGTCTGCAGCCTTGGCTCAGGCCGTGTGTGTGCGGTGGGCCCACATGTCTCAGCCTATGTACAAGCAGGACTTCATGTATCTACAGTATGTGATTGCAAGCTAGCAGTCATGAGACTGCGTAAAAGAGGAAATGGAAAGAGAAAAGAAGAAAGGAGAGGTGTTTTGACAGGTGATGTTGCTGAGAGGAGAGGAGAGGAGAGGAGAGGAGAGGAGAGAGGAGAGGAGAGGAGAGGAGAGGAGAGGAGAGAGGAGAGGAGAGGAGAGGAGGAGAGAGGAGGCAGTGGATTGCCTGCACTCACTCCCCTTCATTCTGAAAGATATAGCAGTGATCGGCGCCGGCTCCGGCAGCAGTAGAACTGAACCCACTGAACTCTCTGCGGCCCAGACTTGAGTCAATGATTGCCTGCACTCACTCCCCTTCATTCTGAAACACACACACAGCAGCATTCACAAGCAACCACTAATATGTGTAATTATGGGCAATAATGTCCCAACCTCCAGCTTTAGGGGTTTTGTCTGTTTATACTGAGGCAATCTTAGAAATACTTGCCAAATATCCTTTGCATGTTTTTATGAATCCTGTGGAGACACGACGGCTGACTAATGTCAAACACTTTTATTAGACAGCTAGATGACAACATGAATGCTTAATGTCACAATACCTGTCATCCCCAAAATAAGAAATCATTATGCATCATTATGCCAGTGAAGATTTTTTGAGACAATTAAGCATAATTTCCACCTCTTAATTCTCAGTTACAGAATGTGTCCAGAAGGACATGTGCCAAATGTTGTTTTAAAATATGACCTTTACACCGTATCCTAACCAGACACGTCACAACGCCTTGACGCACAATAAATGGTATCTCTTCCATGTTAATTCTGAGTTTTTGTCCTAACCAGTTGCAACAGCACCACACGACAAGCAGTAGGGGAGTCTATTTTACAAATTGTTTCTATTTCTGCAACATCGCGACTGGAACAACATACAAACTAAAACCATGATAATCTCATGTACTGATTATGTGCTTTATTCAATGTCTATTAACTAATGTGAGTTTGAATATCATTTTTGTGACCTTGTATATATATATATATATATATATATATATATATATATATATATATATATATATATATATATATATATATATATGTAATGACTTATTAATAATAATAGCATGCATAAGAGCCTTTGTGTAAAGGTCTTTCTTTAAATTTTGATGAGTAGACTGTAGCCTAAGACTATCCTATTTTTTAATGGCTTTTAAGGATGTTATAATGTATATTATAATGTTATTGTTGTTTTACGTCTTCCTTTCATTTTACAATTACATTCAGTTCGCAAATCCGTCCCTTTGCGCCACCTGGTGGTAGTTTCACGAATGATTTCAACAAGCGACTGACTTGCAGTTAACGCCGCGGCCCTGCGGCGGTGGTACGCGCAGCGGTAATACCCATTTTGGTTGTCTACCTACTGTACTTCGTTACATTTACTTGAGTACATTTTTTGGGTAACTAATACTTTTGGAGTATATTTAAAGATGGTTAGGCCTACTTTTACTCTTACTTAAGTAATTTTTTGGGGGAAAATCTGTACTTTTACTTCATTACTGTGGGCCACGCTCCTCTCTTTACTTTATCTTAATGTAATAAAAGTTATAAATGCTTCAGTTTATTCCAAAGGCGCCGTCTACTTTTCTCTGGGCAATTAGCGATGCTATTCGCGAATGATTCATTCTTTTCAAAGGCTTGATCAAACCAGTTGGCAAACCAGTGAATTGGTTTGTGAATTAGTTTGAATGATTCGTTCAGTTCCCTGCCGCACACGCTGAGCGTCTGAAGCGGTTCTCATTTAGAATTGTAAAAGAAAGTTTAAGAAAATCAAGAGTGTTGAAGATGTGGCTTTGGATCTGAACTGAATCTCCAAAGGCTATTGTTTGCTAACGATGAAGATCTTTATTAGATGAACACCGCGGGTACGGTCTACGGTTCGACAGGTATAACTTAGGCTACATTTGATTACAATACACGATACCACTATGACATTAGTTTGTTGTACGTGAAACTTATAACAGAGGGGAGCCAAGTTGAACAAAACATCCAAAAAACAAAAAATAAACCTAATAAAATCACACATATTTGATACAAACACACAGTCCTTAAAACATCAACTGCCAAATCAAAACATCAGCTGCTAAATCCAAACATCAAATTGCTGGCTGGCACTGAGCCAGAGACAGACGCGTTTTTTCAGCACTGTGCATTATAACCAATCACACAAGATTCTGGTGAGCTTATGAATGCAATGGCCAATCAAAGGTGTTCCGATGAGTCATCACTAAAATGCCGGTGCTTCCTTCACTCGCTCGCTGAGTGAATACCTCTTTCTGGCGAATTCCCTCGTCAAAAAACAACAAAGTGCAGATGTGCGTACGAATCTGTAAATAAGATTTTAACATTTTTAGTGATTTTAATGGTAGTTTTTGAGAGTGATTGAACTCTAGATTGTCAGTGAAAATGTTCTTTGATAATGCAGATGTTATTTGCTGTACAATGAAAGATTAGTAGCTGTTTTTAAATCACATTAACTTTCAATGTTAAATTCACATTTAATATAAAGTCAGTTGTATTAAAAATATGTTATGACATGACACCCATATCTGTTACTTAAGTAAACAGACAGGTTTTTATGCATAATTAATAGATTACATTATTAGGCTACTTTGACCATCGCATATTATCGAAAATAATCTATGAAGCTGAGAATCGAGATATTTCATGATATAGTTCATGCGTCTGGGAATGTTACTAAAATAAATAAATGAATAAATAATGCTTAATAATAATTTGGCAATATGCTGTTGTGGCTGCTGTGTATCACATGATGAACCCTCCCCCCCACCCCAACTCCCCACTCGTGCTCCCTCAAAAATAATGAGTGCATGACTCCCCTGCTTATACATTAAATAAAATATTCTTTTTACATTAAATAAGCTGTCACAGGGTATGAAATAAATACCCTCCAAACCCGCGTTAGGTCTGTTCCAGGAGGAATGCCTTTGCCTAGACACAATTAATATCGATATTTCCACAATATTTACGCTTGCATAAATATACATTTGTTCACATTTTGCAGAACAGACAGAAGAAGATCCGTCAATGTTCATTTGGTTTGTTATGTTCAGATGTTCGGTAACTTAGCGGTCATGTGAGGAGTTTTCACTCTTCTCTGTGTCAGAGGTTATTTATACATATATTAGGGCTGGGCGATATATCTAACGATATGATCATGCGCATCTAGTCAGTAAATCTGGTTCCGTGATTACCGCTAAAAGGTACGCAATATCGCGTTGATTATCGAAGGCGATTCATCTGGGAAAATGAACGCGATATTGCGTAGCTTGTCAGTGAACTACGGCTCTGTCTATTAAATGCCGCTCCATTTGAAAGCAGGTGATGGCGATTTAGCTGTAATCAAGGAACCAGATTTACTGACTAGATGGCGCATGATCATATCGTTAGATATATCGCCCAGCCCTAACATATAATAATACATACTTTAAAATATTTCAGTGATGCAAATCAGAATTTTCATCAGCTGTTACTCCAGTTTTCAGAGTCATGATCCTTCAAAAAATAATTATAATATATTGATTTATAACCAGTGCTGGAAACAGTTTTGCTGCTTAATACAAACCCAATTCCAAAAAAGTTGTGAGTAAAAAAGGAATGGAACAATTTACAAATCTCATAAACTTATATTTGATTCACAATAGAATACAGATAACATATCAAATGTTGAAAGTGAGACATTTTGAAATGTCATGCCAAATATTGGCTCATTTTGGATTTCATGAGAGCTACACATTCCAAAAAAGTTGGGACAGGTAGCAATAAGAGGCCGGAAAAATTTAAATGTACATATAAGGAACAGCTGGAGGACCAATTTGCAACTTATTAGGTCAATTGGCAACATGATTGGGTATAAAAAGAGCCTCTCAGAGTGGCAGTGTCTCTCAGAAGTCAAGATGGGCAGATGATCACCAATTCCCCCAATGCTGTGGCGAAAAATAGTGGAGCAATATCAGAAAGGAGTTTCTCAGAGAAAAATTGCAAAGAGTTTGAAGTTATCATCATCTACAGTGCATAATATCATCCAAAGCTTCAGAGAATCTGGAACAATCTCTGTGTGTAAGGGTCAAGGCCGGAAAACCATACTGGATGCCCATGATCTTCGGGCCCCTTAGACAACACTGCATCACATACAGGAATGCTACTGTAATGGAAATCACAACATGGGCTCAGGAATACTTCCAGAAAACATTGTCGGTGAACACAATCCACTGTGCCATTCACCGTTGCCGGCTAAATCTCTATAGGTCAAAAAAGAAGCCATATCTAAACATGATCCAGAAGCGCAGGCGTTTTCTCTGGGCCAAGGCTCATTTAAAATGGACTGTGGCAAAGTGTGGCAAAATTTTCCAACATGACAATGCCAGAGCACATACTGCATCAATTACAACATCATGGCTGCGTAGAAGAAGGATCCGGGTACTGAAATGGCCAGCCTGCAGTCCAGATCTTTCACCCACAGAAAACATTTGGCGCATCATAAAGAGGAAGATGCGACAAAGAAGACCTAAGACAGTTGAGCAACTAGAAGCCTGTATTAGACAAGAATGGGACAACATTCCTATTCCTAAACTTGAGCAACTTGTCTCCTCAGTCCCCAGACGTTTGCAGACTGTTAAAAAAGAAGAGGGGATGCCACACAGTGGTAAACATGGCCTTGTCCCAACTTTTTTGAGATTTGCTGATGCCATGAAATTTAAAAATCAACTTATTTTTCCCTTAAAATTATACATTTTCTCAGTTTAAACATTTGATATGTCATCTATGTTGTATTCTGAATAAAATATTAAAAATTTGAAACTTCCACATCATTGCATTCTGTTTTTATTCACAATTTGTACAGTGTCCCAAATAAACTTTGCTACTGTTTGTATTTTTTGGAACCTGTGACATTTTGTTTAGGATTATTTGATGAATAGAAAGCTAAGAAGAACATCATTGATAGTAGATCAACATATTGGAATGATTACTGAAGGATTATGTGACACTGAAGACTGGAGTAAAGAGCTGATGAATATATATATATATATATATAATATATATATATATATATATATATATATATATATATATATATATATAATATATATATATATATATATATATATATATTATATATATATATATATATATATATATATATATATATATACATACACACACACACATAACATACATTTGATCTATATATCTAAATAAAAATAGACTATAGATATTCAGTATATGACCCAAAGTAACTAGTAACTAACTACTTTAGTAGTTTTTTTTATCCAATACTATTTTACTTTTACTCAAGTTACTATTATTCAGACTAGAACTTTTACTTGAGTAAATATTTCTATAAGTACTTTTACTTTTACTTGAGTACAGTTTTTGGGTACTCTACCCACCTCTGAAGACTAATGTCATGTTTTGCTTCAAAATCACTACATAACATCAGTTGTGTTTGAAACAGATAACATCTGTGGTTCCATGTTGCTTCTTATCACAGTGAGACAGAAAATATTCTTTATAATAATCTTTAATGTGATACAAGCTATGTCAACTGCAAAAGCTATGCATTGCAATTGGGTGTTTATTGTCTTCTACATTTCAGTCAAAGCATCTCTATCTGCATGTTATTCAGCTGTAGTGATATCTGATGCATTTGTCAATATAAGGGATTTCCTGGGTCTCGCTTGTGAAACAGACATTACAGTATATGAGTGTTAGGATTAGGGTTAACCCTGCTCCATAGTGCTCACATCTGCTCATTTTGGGTAAAAATAAAAAAATAATACTAAACTAATTTTTTGCTCTTACTTGATTTATATTATTTTTCAGTATATTTACTTGTACTCAAGTAAATTATTCCTTAAGTAGCAATACTTTTACTTAAGTACAATTTCTTAGTACTCTTTCCACCACTATCTACTGTATGAGGCAAGGCCATATCCATTGTAAATGCATTATTTTAAACTTGATTTTTGTTTTTAAATATCAAAATCCAAAGTACTGCCTGCAATAAGAGAGATCAATTTCTCATGAATGCGGAACATGACATTACCCATGTTTAACCACCCAATGCTGTGCTTTCTAGTGGTAAAATTCACAATTCATGTTGATGTGCTTGAGGGACCTGCCACATGAAAGTCAAGTATTAATCATAAATATGATCTGGGGCCAGCTGTATAAACATAGACATATACTACAAACTAGTTTGACCAACTAGCAGTAACAGCCAAGGGGTAATCAGTCCTACTTTCTGAATTCACATTAGACCTTCTACCTCAGATTTACCTTTTTGTAACTGACTTTTAAAAGTTATGACCAATCTTGAAGAAAATAAATTAGATGATTAACTTTTTAAGACTAGTCTAAGCAGTTTAAGCAACCTGCCATGGTCAACCCTCCTCAGTCTGTATACAATTTCACATAAAAGATTGATCAAACTCAAAATAAAGAGAAAGGGAGATAGGAGGATGCTCCAAAAGCTCGGTACAGCCATGTGTCAACACTGGGGTGATTGGCTGACTGGCTTGGGATCCGTTGCAGGGGGTAAGATGATCGCTTGCAGCCATAGGACATGTGTGTGAGAGTATGCAATTGGCATCACCAATGAGCAGCTCTGTCATGCTTTCCCAATTTTCCTAATGGGCTTGGGCTCATTACAGAGTTATGAGAAACATTACCCTCCAATTAGCAACACAGGAGAAACCCCCACACAAGCGGACAGAACAAATTTAAGACAAACAACCATAGGGCCCTATGAAATCCGGTTTATTTATTTATTTCATTTTTTAATTTGTTAATTTATTTTAATTGTTTTCATTTTTCTCGATTCCGTTTTTCCATTAAAATTTTTCTAGACTATTTAAATGGTTAAATTAAAAAATATTAATCAAAAAGCATGTCTAATTAATTGAAATCATGAAACTTACACAATTTAACAGCAATTGTTATTTATTTATTTTTGCTGTGTTTTATATTAATTTTCTAGATAAATTCCAATTTAACAGTTTCATTAAATTTAAATAATCAAAAGCATCTCTAATTAACTGATTTTAATTAAAAAATATATTTTCTTACTTTCTTTCTTTTTTCAGAAATACTGTGTGTATTTACATTTTTCTGATAAATATTCCTTTAAATAAATAATGGTTTAATAATAATTTTATTAGTAGTAGTAGTACTATCAACACATCAAACAAAACACCTCTAACACAAACCTAGCTTTTATAAACCGAGCTTTTATTTTGACGGGTTGTTGTGAAGACCTGGCTTTAAGTTTCTGTTTGTATATATGACGATAGTTTTTCTCAAAAGAAATGGTAAAATGCTAATGAAGTGACAGTTCAAGAGATTATGTTTATGTGTTCATGTACTCAGTGGCGGAGGCTGAAAATACCGCAAGCATCACGCACGCTTCAGTAAGGGAAATTCATTCACACAGAGTGAATGAATTTCCCATACTGAAGCGTGCGTGATGCTTGCAGAACATGTAGGATTTATATTTAAATAGTCTTTTTGCAGCTTAATATTCACAGAAACTCCATATCGCGTTTTGATTTAAGTGTAATGACCTACTTTTGATTTATTCATCCAAAACTTGTCAAATTCCAAGACATTCCGCATTATACAGTAAATTCCTTTTTTCCGTCCGTGTTTCCCGCATCGCGGAAATCAGAGGGCCCTAAACACACTTATGTGAGCACACAAACACACATTTACTGATGTCTACGCAAATATACGTTGCAGACAGATGCCAATGCATCCCACATTCAATGTATATTTGACAGTATTGCATCAGCTTTTCTTCCTTCAAAGATTCTTCTTCTTGTCATTTTTAGTTTCTTCTGACACTTTCTCTTGATAGATGAGTAGGCTACAGCGATGAAAGGAAATAATGCTCTTCAAAATGTAATTTTCTTAATCAGTGTTTTTGTCTTGTTTTCCATTTTAAAAAATGAAACACTCCTAAAACAGGGTCAATTTAGACTGTTTTTTTTTTAAGTCTCATCTCATACTTTTACATTTATGCATACAAGAAAAACAACTAGCCTATTTGCAAATGTTCAAGATAGTAATGAATAAATGTAATTCAAGATATTCTAATGCAAAATATTTATCTAATATCTTTAGCAGTTGGGCATCTCATGTAAATCAGTTTTATTATACTGTGAACTGCAGTATGAACACAAATAAATGTAATATTTTCCAAAGGTGGGGATGGATTATCACTCCCATATTTGGCACATAATGGAGAAATCTCAATCCAGCTGATCTCCATTATGATACAACAACGCTTGGATCCAAGGTTTGCTGGAGACACAGCCTAGTAATGAGCTTCATCTCCATCCATCACACATTCTTGGAATGCAGATGTGCTGCTGGAATTCTGAAGGGCTGATCAGGATTCCCCCTGCCTAAACATACACATACTCCGCAGGCACTCCTAAATTCTCAGAGGCACGCACACGTTCACACGCCCCGTGCATCACTGCCTCATCACTAAAACATGCGAGATGTGAGACAGTCAAATAGATCACCGCAGGGCTTGGAAAAACGTTACCAAACACAGTTCGCAATTTTATCTCTCCTCTCCTTCTCTCTCTGCTTTAGAGGAACCATATCAGGACCACAAATATAATTATCTAGTACCCTCAGTTCATGCTTTAAAGGCAGAGTTAACCTATAAAAAAAAACTTCTGTCTTCATTTTGTTCCAAAACGGAATGACTTCCATTCTTCAATGGAGTACAAAGGGTGAACTGAATAACTGAAGGCTGGATGTTTTTGCTGCTCTGTCCCATAGATTGAAAGTGAAATAATGAGAGGCTGTCTGTCAGTCTCCAAAAATGATAAAAACACCATAAAAGTATCCATACGGTTTGTGATAAATTCTATGTCTCCTGAAGTCAGACAATATGAGAAAAAAACAAAGTCATTAATGACTGAAAATCTTCCTCTCTGCGGAAACACTAAAAACTTATTCAATCTCATTAGTGCAATTTGAAAATCCACATTTTCACATCACACATATCCACATTATATCACATTTTGTCATGACACATATAAGAACCAATGACATTCACTATTGATGTCAAACCTAACAGGACACATCTTTAAATGCCATATCTGTAATATTTTATATGGAAGTGAACAAGATTTAAGAACTTTTGCAAAGATGAATATTATCAGTGATTAAATGTATGCACTACCATTGAAAGTTTGGGGTCAGCAAGTTTTTTTTTTTAGCAAGGATCGAAAAAATTATTACTTTTATTGAACAAGAATGCTTTAAATTGATCAAAAGTGACAGTAAAGACATATTGCTACAAAATATTATTATTTAAAATTAATATTAAGCAGCATAACTGTTTTCAACATTGATATTAACAAGAAATTTTAAACACCAAATCAGCATATTACAATGCTATCATGTGATACTGAAAATTCAGCTTTGCCATTACAGGAATAAATTTAAAACATTTTAAAATACGTTAAAATAGAAAACAGTTATTTATATCATAATAATATTTCATTGTACTGTATTTTTGATCAAATAAATAAGAGACTTCAAGACAAGAGACTTACTTCAAAAAAAAATAAAAAAAAAAATCTGAACGAACCCAAACTTGCAAAAAACACTTAAAAAATACAAAATACAAAAAAAATTTAATTAATTTCTGTCTTTTTCTCATAAAAGTTCATCAACTTCATAAGAAATATGTCATCTTTGGACAGTCTCTGCTGGTCACCATTTACTTTCACTGTATAGAAAGGAGCTGCATTACCTTTTAACTAAACCTTTCCTTTTTTTGATCCTCAAAGGTAAAAAAAATAAAAAAATAAAAATAAATTATATAGGTTTGTAACAAAGTGATGGTGAGTAAATGCAGAAAGTATTTTTTATTTTTGAGTGAACCATTTATTTAAACCTCTGTCTAACTTTCTCTTAATAACTTAGAGCCTAAACCACTGCATCTTTTTCTCTGTTTTTGTTCTCTATCTGCCTTTCCTTACCTCAAGGTCTCGTTCTTTTTCTCTGGGCTGGGTCTCTGCACGATTCAGAAAGATGACTAACTCTGCAGTCAGTCGTCAGTCAGTTGGAGGCATGCAGTGAGTCAGCCAGTGACCCCCAGCCTGCTGCTACAACACCGCCTGACCCCCAGACCCCCATCCCCTCTCTGAGCACGTCATCCTGTCCTTGTTCTCAAAAACACACACACACACTAATACAATAACCAGAAAAACAACCACACACAAATGCCACTGAGTCGTGACTGAAGGGGCTGCAGTATTCTCTTTATATGTGCTGACGCTAGTCTGAAAGGCACACTGGCAGGAGAGTGGAAAAGGCAGCCGTTAGCGTGTGAGAGCGCGCATTCTAGAGACTGTGCAGGTGCGCCTCCTTTAAAGGAGACAACAGATCTGTTTGGGTATGTGGAGGCTTTTCCCCTCACTGCTGAGAGGGAAATGGGACGACTTAAGACGGATGACTGTGAAAAGCTGATGTGAAATTAAAAAGCATCAGGATGATACAGGAGTGGCTCATGATCCTCCACAGCTTTCAGACTCTATTTGGCACTCGTTTGATTACAAAGCTTGAAGCGAGGAACTTTTCATCAAAATTTCCCTCAACTGTGCTACTAAACTGTATAACACAAGTAAATAGCCATTTTAAATCTGAATTATCTACAGAGTAAATCACACTCAAACTACCAACATTTTCTTTTTAAGGCAAAAAAAATCCTTTTTGAATCTTTGAATATCATATTAATGTGTTTAAAATTTTACCATTTACCTATATTAAGCTTCATAATTTTCTAATTCAAGGGTGTAAAATTTGACCTGTTACCTATATTGTGCTTCATAATTGGTTGAATCCTAACTGGTGGATGACACATTATCTTTTCTACTTTTCTTGGCTGAAAAGTGAGCACTGCACACTGAATGAATGATCACTTCATGTACAGTAAGTGACTGGCAGCTGGAGGAATCGAAACTCATCTGACCACTGGACAACTTTATTGCCCAGCCCTTAAACCGGCATACATGTCAGAGAAGATAGCTTGTATTAGGGGCTACAAATGATGATTTAAAAAAATATATTAATAATAATTATAATAATATGCAGGTATAAATCATTTATGGTAAACACTGCAACATTCCACAAAAAATTATTAATGGCTATTTTGATTTCATGGTGGCTTTGACCTTCATGAAAAGCTGCAACAGTTTTGATTTTAATTAAATCTCTCCCTTCAAGTGGTTCTGAATTTGTTTGTACATGCATTTATATTACTGATAAAGTTGCAACAAACTCACTATCTAAAACATTTTTTCCCTAATGTCCAACTACAGCATTTGTCATATCATAAGTTATCATTTAGTTTTATTTGGCCATTTTCCAAACTGTGAATGGAATGAAGAACGATGTTCTTTATACAGTACTCTATGTGTAGTCTACAATATGTAAAATTACCTGAATTATAATTGGCTAATCTCCACACACCAGCACAGATCACACCACCATTCAATAGGGATTTTTAAATTATTAAAAAAAAATTGGCTTATCAAAAGTTGTCCATAGTTGAAAGTTTAATTGTGGTGGATTATAAGATGGGTTTTTATTTATTTATTCATTTTATTTTATTTTTCTCACCTTTATATCCTGGAAGATGTTTAATTGTCTTTAATTAAAGCCAAGTTGTGACCTCAAAGCCATAGTTGGGGATTAGTTTGGGGTGGGTTTGTTAACAGGGTAAAAATGTTGATTCTGTTCAGATTTATTGTGCTGTATTCTAAAATATGTGTGAGAATCAAATAAAATACTGTTAAATCTGTAAAAACTGGGTGATACTCATGATTGTGACCCATGTTCAATCCAGGTCTGAAGAGTTAAGAATCCAGAAACAAATGTTCTGTCCATGCTGAAAGAGAAAATGCTGTGTAATGATGGTCTGACCGGACTGAGATATATCTACAGTACATTAACCAACACCAGCTACATCCCACAAGCATCAGAAAGACTCTCTGTTTGTATCTATTGACCTGCACGTGGATGCCCCTGTATCAGTACTTCCACTGCAGTCGGAGCTGATCTGGTGTGTACTCAGATGCGCTTTACATACTGGGGAGAAAGAGAGAGAGCTAGGAGGACAGGAAGAAGATAATGAGGTCATCTGAGAGCAGGAGATTGCTGGGTATGAGAAAAGGAACAGGAAGTGAAGGATATGACAGTCAGCAAGGTCAGAGTTTGGTGTGGTGTAATCCATATGCTAGTACTGTATGAGCGAGTGAATGAACAAGCACATCGCTGGTCATGTGATCATGAGGGAGAGAGAGTGAGCGAGCGAGCTTCATTCATGCGCCTGTATCCTTTCCTCAGAACAGAGTGTTCCAGCGGTCCTGCGGGAGAGAGCAGTGTACCATGTGACTCCTCTGCACTGCTCTTCGCTATGAAGCCTGACAGCTAACCTCCACACACACACACACACACACACAAACACAAACATCAAAAGCATTTTCATCAACAGGTCTGCTTGCAATCAGTACTAATCTACCGCGGACCAGCGATCTGGAAAACCAAACTGCATCAAATTAAAGATTTGGAAATAAAACTTCATGCTATTTAGTTCCATGACATACCAGTGTGTTGCGTTTTGCATGATTTTGCAGATGCAGTCTCTGAACAATCAAACTTTGGCTGATGCATTAAACAGGCTGCGGTCAGTGATGAGGGGATTGTTTAGACAATGAGACTTGAGAGGGGGGTGAAGTCAGAAACAGTGGGTTTCAGTGTCTTAAGCTGGTCCTTTTCTTTGTGATCCATTCATTAGTGGAGTAAACAGGAAATGATGTCACCCTTTTGGTTATCCTCTTCTCACACAGCTCTTTTCCCCTAAAAAGTCACAGCTCGGAAGATGAGGAAGAGGGGCAAAACTTGTACTGAGACACAGGTGCTCTAGAGGGAGGGAGGGAGAGAGAGATGATGAGACAGAGAGAGACAGCAGCAAAATGGAAAAGTAATAGTACAACAGACAGAGAGACGGGGGATAGACAGTAAAAGCTATAATGGAAACAGAAAGTGGCTGAGACAAAGTGGAAAAAGGAGAGGAAAAGAAGAGGGTGATTGGGGTCATCCTGGTCGGCAGCCAAGGCAAACAGAGTGAAGCCAGTTTCCCAGCCCAGGGCTCCACCAAACTCTCCCACTACACACACACACACACACACACACACAATCCCAAACACTAACCTCTCCATCCTCGAGCCCAGCCCAGACTGCACACACTGGAGGGAATTTCAAATCTGACTCAACGTGGATGCTGCACACATGAGTTCACAAGCACAACACTCACTATCAGCTAAAAGGATTCCAACAGTTTTGACTGATTCATTTTTGACCTTTCAAGTTGTTCATGATTTCTGGAAAAAGACGGGGAAAAAGTAACTGCTTTACAGCTGAATGCAAGATAACAACCTTTAGAATTACTCACTGTTAACTACAACAAACTATTAAAAATATTTTTTATTATTGTAATAAAGCTGAAATAAAATAAACATCAGATAAAAAAAAACTTAAGAAACCAACTTTAACAAAAATGTGAATTATATGTTGCCTTGGCAACTAACTGAAATAAAATAAGTTTACATTGAAGTGTTAAAATTACTGAAGCTAAAACAAAGGAAAGCTAAATAGAAAATACAATAACAACCACAAAAAATAACTAAAACATGACAAAATTACTAAAACCTAAAATGAAAGCTTAAAATATATATAAAAAAAGTGTTTCACTCATATAGAATTTAATAGAACTTTGTAAATATCATGTATTAAATGAGCCATGGCTGACTGCAAATAAGGTATTTCTACAGAATTTCTTTTTCGTGATGCTGTATCTATGCCAACTGAAGTCATATTAACCAGCACAACATAAACACAAAATTATTGAGTGAGCTTTAAACAGTTAAGACTGGAATACACTACACAACTTTTTAATACCTGACTGAGGATCACACACTACCAGACTTTAAAGTTGTTTCAATCACAACAAACTCATGCTACGTTTACAGTAGTGCCTTTTCGTTTTAAAATGCATAACGTTTGCTATGGTTACGCCTGTCGTTTACACTACTCCAGCATTTTCGACCTTCAAAACGTTTTCGAAACTTTTGAAAACGCTGCAGACCCTGTTTAGTTTAAAAACTCCGGGGTTGCATTTCATTGTAAACAGACCAAAAGGGAGACTTTTGAAAATGATGGCGTGGATTCCCACATTTGCTCTGCGTATCCTTGATGACCGTGTAAACAATAACATTATGCTCATTGTTGTACCTGCAAGAATGGTCATGTGACCTGCGTTTTCGTTTGTGTAGTGTGGACAAAGCGTAAGTTAAACGCAGTTAAAACGTAAGTGTAGACTAGGATCGTTTTCATTTTAAAACGCCTTTTTAAAACTCAAGCTTTTACTTATTAGCTTACAAATGTCTCCAATAAGACCCTCAAAAAACAGATCAATGTTATGATGTTAGTTTGGGAGCAAGATTTACTCTATATCCAGCCAACGCAATACTTTTTTTTTTTTTTTTAAAGAAAGAACAAAACTTTAGAAATTGCTTTTCCATGACTTTCAAAGAGTACCAGATGTCAGATCCCATGATTACTTGCAGTTATATTTGAGTGGGATTTCGCATAGTCTAGTCTCAGAACTCCCCTGTCTGTCTAAGTATACAAGACGTAATCAATGATTAATCAAATATTTGGAGGCTTAAACATGCATTCTGTGCCACATCTTTATTTCAGCTTAAGTCCATCACCCAGCTCAACTGTATACATTCAATTAATGTGTATCCATGATGGATGAAAACATGCTCCAATCACATTATCTGACAGTCCGACTTCATGAAAACCAGGTGGGTTCAACTTCAGTCAGACTAAAACATTTAAATTACATTGTAAGGTGACAAATTACTGCTTTAGTCCAACTGAAATATAACTTTTAAAGTACTTATTACAAATTACTGTCTGCCCTCGCCTTGCCAGCCACCGCAAAATGTTGCTGCTCATATCCATAAAGTCAAACTTTACTGAACAATCTTTCGCCAACAGCTACTTTTGCTTGCATCAACAAATCACAAACTTTCTCTGAAAACGAGTGACTTTTGGCCACTGCATATCTCTGTCAGCTGACATATGTGGATAGATACACATATAGGGAAGCTACAAGGCACGTGTATGCCTTTACAAGCGAGTGAGACAAGCAATAACCTGGTTGAAGTACCCTAGGTATAGAGTCCAATGTCCAATAAGGACACCTAGAGCAGCTTCTCACATTGATTTCACATTAACTCTGACTTACAAGAGAGTGAGTGTTTATCTGTACACCAAATCCCTTGCAGTCCACAAATTCTATACCAAAAAAGGCATTATTAAACATAACTTGTTTTCCAGATGTACTGATCAAATAAATTAACATCACCATATAATCTACTCAAACCGAGCATGATACATCAGAATGAGTGCATGTACCAAAAAGCCCCTCAAACATAGCACCCCGGCACGTCAGAGCAGTGCATTGAGAAATGACGGATACCAATCTGGATGCAGTTGCTCCTCCAGCAGACGCACATGAACACACACGTTCTCTGAAATGCCACACCAGCACTAAACACAGCTCACGAACACACGCGTAAAGAGGCACACCCACATGCCGGCTTCCACAGACAGACTGAAGCCACGCGTGGCCCGCCCTTGACAGAGAGAGCCGTCTCTGGAGACACACGCTTACACGAGTGCTTCCTCCACCCGGCCAGCTGACCAACACGCAGGCAGAGACAAGCTACTCACCTCTCTTCTGGACCCAGCCTTCCTTAACGATGGTGACATCGCTCATGTTGCCTCAGTCACACTGTACTCGCCGCTCCTACACACCAGCTCCTGAAGGAGTGAGGAGGGGGGGGAAGGAGAGGAGAGATGAGGAGAGGGGAGGGGGGTCAGCTCTCCCAGCCTCAGCGTCTCTCTCCCTCCCTCACTGCTGCGCTCTGTCTCTCTCTTTACGTCGTTCTCGCTGGCTGCCTCTCTCTCTTGCTTTGCTCTCAAAGGCGTTGTGTAGCGTTTTTCCCCTCCTTCCGTTGCTTTTCTCTCGCGCGCGGTCTCCGTGATGCTGTCTCCCTCTCTCTCACGAGATCTTCCCACTCCTTGACAGTGACTCAGCCTGAAAGAAACAAAAAAAAAAAAGGAGCGTGTGGATTTTTCACTCTTCTCTTCCTTTTTACTCCCCCCTTCGTTCTTACACAATCTGACAGACAGTCATTATAAAAGCAGACATACAAGCCCCCTGTCGCCTCTCTGATTTCCCTGTCTGTCTGTTTTTCTCTCTCATTCTCACCCTCAACATGCACAACTGTTTAACACTTACCAGCAACACAGACACTTGCAACAAAGTCTGATGAGGACGACTGTGAGAATAAATAAGCAAACATGAAGTCCCATGGTAAATGCAGTGGTATCTGATGGAGGACACTAGGCACTATGAAAATGCATGGTTAGGTTTCATCCATCAAATCAGAAAGTTCATCAAAAGATATTATGAATATACTGTATACTAGTGCTGTCAGTCAATTAAAATGTTTAATCATGCATAATTAATTTTAGCTTCTTTGTATTAACGCACTTTTAACAAGAACAAAACAATATATATAATTATAGTGTAATTATTGTGCCTACTGGGTTATTTACGTGCATAGTGAAATAATGACAAAGCTTTCATTTTTGGGTGAACTATCATTTAAGAAGTTGTTAATGAGTAATAACTGAAATCTTGAGACGTCAGATTGAAAAAAAAAAACAGTGAAAGCTGAATCATTTTTAGAATGAGGAAAAGGACTTCAAATTACAACACTGATAAATGTGGCAGAATGCCGACACTTACTATCATCCAAGAGAAGGACTAAAAGAGAATGAAATAACTACAATTACAATGTGAATACCAAAAATGAGTCCTATAAAGTCTTAAAGCGGTCTCAAATATGGCAAATAGCACACTATGTAAATCTGAAGCATTACATCAAAGCAGTTTCATGCACACTACCAGTTTTACCAAAAAACCCAATAAAGCAAAATATGTCCCTCTGACAGAGAAGTCAAGCAGTAAAATAAATATACTGTGTGAAAGATGAGAATTCTGAGGAGATATTGGTCTGCATTTCCTTACCTTTAAAATACTAATGTTAATCAAAATGTTTTGTTTTTGCAGAAGCAGTCGTACGAGTCAAATCCAAGCATTCAAATGTAAGCGAGCAGAGAAAAGGGAAGTCAGCATGTTAGGATCACAAACAGGGTAAACCTCCAATGACTAATCAGATCAGCTCAGAATGAAAGAGTGAGTCAAAAGAGCGAAAGAGTGAAACCATGAGTCTTAACCTGAACTCAGTCAGAATGTGCCAACATTTGACAACCATACTCTAACCAAAGAATATGGGAAGTAAGAAATCACTCAACACATTTGGGTGAATGCACAATTGTAATGCAGTGGTGTTGTGTCCTCTATAACAGAAAGACAAATGACTGAAAGGCTCCTATTTTCCCTTCGGAGATAATTAACAAATGATGCTTGTTGCAGTCTTTTGGACATGATGACAGAGGATATCACAGCTACTGGATAGACTGCAGCCCCTAAAGATATGGAGACCAAGGCAGCTTCCTCAATGTCATAGGGCCAACAAAAGACCATCATCTGCAGGGCTCCCTCACAACATAAATACTTTTTTTTAAAAGCAGATCACATGTGGGTCAGACAAGGAATATTTAGCATCCATCAGTCTGTAAAGGGCCTCTGGAGGCCACAGTATTTGCAGTTCCAACTGAAAATTCCTTGTTGTGTGCATTTAGCTGCAGCTTTAATCTGCTGTTAATATTGTAAGCAGAGTACATGGGTGATTCAAGGTCCAAAGAGATATCAGTGAAGCCCTTAATCATTTAACACAAGCAGGAAACCCTGTACGTGACTCACAACCCTGGAAGACCCCACTTGCCAAAAAAGTAAGAACAAATCCCATTCATTTGATCCATAGAGAAATTGATTTTTAATGTTAATGAATAGGCTAAATCTTTCAAGACAGACATACCTTAATCTCTGAGGAAGTTAAGTGATGATATGCTACTGTAGAAACCCCAAGTCAAAATCATTACAACTTTAAAAACCGTTTAATAACAACACATAGCTCACATCATCCAGCAGTTGGAGTCTTTTTCTATTATTTTTTATTCTATCTGTCTGATTAGTTTTTTGACAAGACACTCAAAAGTGAGTACCACACCATAAAGAATCAGCAACGGACCTATTTGTAAATATACTTATACTTATAAACCTATTTGTAAATATGTTTTGATGCTTGCAATGGGGATGCTGTAAATAAAGTGAATTAAAAGACTAAACTTCTCAGACAGGTTTTTAACATGCTGACTGAGAGCATGTTAAAGTACAGCCCGCATCTCTCAATAACTTGACAATTGTTTCACATTTTAAATGCACCACCACTAAACAACATATTTGTAATCTGAATATTTTGGTTAATATAATATAATACATATACATAGTCAGCAAATCAAATTAGAAAATGAAAGGGAAAAACTTCAATACAAAAATACTTTAAGACAGATCAAGGCTGCTGAAAAAGTTGGCCATCATTGTTACCCTCTATTGGATTTTTACAGTCCCAGAGTACCTTAAGTTTAAACTTTAAGAAATTAACTGTATTTTTGTTATTATGGAATGGAAAGTTTCGGTTTGATTGTATGAATGTATATTGTTCATGGGGGTGACAAATATTTCATGCAAACAAATCAACTATAACACTGGCCAGTTACAATAAAGCAAAAGACGCAACACACTAAACAAGAGACACGTTGTGTTTCAGTCCCATTAAGTTATCATTTTCAATAGGGCTGCTGGGCAATTCTGCTTTACCAACCAAACCCCATCCTCTACATTCTGGCAGCAGCACAGACTCTCTGTTCCTTTTGCTCCCTTTTGAGTGACAGGAGACACAATTCCACTGCGTCACTGTCGCAGTCAAGCATCTGTGAGCCTATCGCCACAGCACTATCTGGGGATGTCCCGAAGCTGCCACACCAAATTCAATTCTTCCATACAAATGAGGGGAGCACCCTTGAGATAATCATTTAATTTCTGAGCAGGTCTGGGAAGGAGGGGCTCTCCTGGTGAGCCCAGACAAACACAGAGACGCAGCATCAATCATTCTCAGCGTGCCACGGAGTAATATTCTAAACATCCGCCACAAGCCTTCAATGCAGAATGTACATTTAATTTTATTGAACTATTTTCAGATGTATTGTAGCAATAGCCATCAGTTTAATGAACAATATGGAAAAGCAAATAAGCCCACATTTTCTTGGTAGTATCATTCTGAATTGTTAGAAAAAGAACAATGTGACTGCTTATGGTAACAATACTTTTATTCACCAAGAATGCATTAAATTTAAAAGTGACAGTAAAGGCATTTCTATTTCACATAAATGCTGTTCAAATAAATTTGAACTTTATATTCATCAAAGAATTATGAAAAACAAATATTAAAAATAAGAACAAATGTTTCTTGAGCACCAAATTAGCATAATAAAATTATTTCTGAAGGATCATGTGACACTGAAGACTGGAGTAATGATACTGAAAACTCAGCTTTTCCATCACATTTTAAAATATATAAAAATGGAAAACAGAATAGTAATATTTCACAATATTACTGTTTTAGTGTATTTTTGATCCAGTAAATGCAGCCTTAGTGAGCATAAGAGACTTTCTAAAACAATAAAAATATCTTAAAAACCTCAAACTGCAACTTATGATGTTACAAAAAGGTGCAAGAGAACTCCAGGCACTGCATCTTTAAATTATTCCCGTGACAAGATAGATATCTACTGCGAACACAAACTGGCATCATCCAAAGTTCCTAACGTCCCCTGAAAGAGTTTGCGACTGATGGATATTTTCTCTTCAAGTAATCAGAGAAGAATCCCTGAAGGTGAAATCCAGCCCTTTCCAAGCAACACTTTCAATTTCACTAATCGGTGCTAATGTTACCCTGAAGCAAAGGAAGTCTGTGAGCTCCCATCACAAGTCCCCTACATCAAGACTCATTCAAAATAAGTCCTTCTAATGTTGTTTTTCATGAATCTTCTTTTGGCGACAAAGAGCAAATTCTTAATGTGGCTTTGGTTTGCTCTATCAACACTTTACCATGCAAAGACTGTGATGCACCAGCATCACAAAAATAATTAAGCACATTATTTATATATACATTAAGGTTATATTCAAAACAAGACATAGTTATGAATATCCTAATCTGAATATGTATTTAAAACTAGTAATTTTAAACAATAATATGCCACCACCCCAGTACAAGAGAATCACTGCTCTTAAGGATTCAAAAGCAAACCACATTTCTTTTAAGTAACTGAGAGCTTCAGCATCTCCATGAGGTTCTGTGTGTTTGTAAGAGATGTATGTTGCAGAAAGAGACGTGAATAATGAACGATTTCTCTGCAGACAGCCACCAATGCTGCAGCCGCAAACATTGTAACAGAAACTGAGAAGACACTGTGGTCTATCTAAAACCTAAGAAGAGGAAATGAGAAATTTGTGAATGAATACTGGCGGATGAGGATGTCTGAGGACCTTCGCTAATCTGCTGCAGTCATTATTCAGGAGAGCTCTTACTCTTTCTCTCCACAGAGCTGGAGAGCACTTAATGTGAGGTCAATTTAATAATGTCTTTTGTTCTTGTTTTATATAATCTACTTAAAGACTTTCTTAAAAATAATTCTTCCATTAATAAGGCTCGCAGGATGTTCAAAAATTTCAGTCAAGCAAGTCTACGCTTTTGGGTTTTTCATGCAAAGCAAACTGTAGACTTAATTACATGTTAAGAAATGAATTCTAAAGTGATTTCTTAAGTTATACTTATGTTTAAAGTGAAAAAATATGAATTAGTGTCTTTCTGAACAACTGTCAAAATCAGTTTTGACTTTATTCAGTATTTGAATCAGTCAAACGTTACAGGTTGTTGAATACACATCCAAGAATGTATAACACAAAACTTCTAAAACCTGAGAAATGTATCATATAAAAGTGATAAATAAAAACAACCAGCAGATGTATGCTATGCACCAGTGTTTAACAGCACACACAGCACATTTGTTTAACTCAATTTGAGTGAAGCGTTAATCTAAAACAGCTCTTTTCAGGGTGTCTGAAGAATCCAGAATTGTCAAGCTGTGTCTGTAAGCAGTAATTTCATCTCAACTTGCATCTAAAGAGATTTCATCTTTTCTACCGTTTCCTGAAAGTTTCAGATCTAAATTACATGAATGGGGCATTGATATACAGCCAAATAATATGATCAATAAGGCCAACTGACACTATTGATGTGACAAAAAGTTATAACCACAAAGCTATAACTGAGACAGACTGGTTAAGCACAAAACTGTCAATAAAAGGCAAGTTATTTTAGTGAGTAAATTAGCAAAATGGAGCGGTGCAAGACTAGATTAAATGAAGCAGAAGTAATCTGTAAATCTGTAATTCTGCTCACTAAAAGTCAAGTAGACTGACGTGATGCACACATAGATTCATGATTTTCTTAGCTATTTTACTCTCTGAAGCAAGTGTTGGACCACAATAGATAGCCTACTAAACACAAATAAAAGAACAAATGATCATCAGCGACATGATGCTCATGTTTTTGATCCAGATAGCTTTTTAAAAATACATGAAAAATGCTATTCATACAAAAATAAATGACTTGAATATGATGTAACTATATGGGGAAAAAAAGAAAAAATATCTAAAATTCTTGAAATGTTGGCATAATAAGTTTTGGCATTATAATTTATTTTAAAAACAGAAAAATTTTGTTAATAAAAATATTATTAATATTTTATATATATATATATATATATATATATATATATATATATATATATATATATATATATATATATATATATATATATATATATATATATATACCATTTTTGTTAGAAACTTCATTACTTATGAAAAGTAATCATCCAAGTAAAAACAGCTGAGTGTAACATATTATCAAAAGAGAAAATAATTACTGTAGGGCAGGGACTTTTAGATAAACATTAGCCTGTCTAAAAGTCTGGAGATGTCCTGTAGACCTCACCAGGCAAAGTCCGACGTTTCAAAGGAAAATCCAGTTATGACATTCTGATTAAACATTACATTAAACATCCCAGACAACCTTATTTGTCACTGACCCTCATGTTAGGCAGCCTCACAGCCCCACATGCAGATGGTCCTTCACAGACAAGCTAGAGTCTGAGGGAGGTGTTAATGTAATGTAAACAAGAGGGCGTGACACCTACAAACATCAACATTAAAGCCTATGCGGGAAATTGGATTTCCACTTCGTGGAAGTTCGTGTAACACCCGCGACCTCAGCTACAACCTCATTTACCTGATCTATCAGGTGCGAATCTGTCACCTCAAATGCAACGAATAAGCTGGCTAAAGAGAATAACAGTACGTCTTCCTGCGCCAATCGTGACTTACAGTAATTTAAACAGATATTCTGTATTGTCGAGGCTTTTGCATTACTAAAATGAATTTGCCAGTGGAAGGTGGGGCTGTCTCGGGAGCTAAAAGTGGGAATTATGCGAAAAACACGCTAGGCCATAAGCAGAGCTCATTCCCCTGCTTCACAGCCTCCACGCCGCAGCATCAACTGTTTATATGCGCTGAAGGATCGCAGGCTGAAATAAACCGAAGCAACATCACCGCCAGCCACGCGCTCCGTCAAATGGGACATTTAACATTGGTATTACAGTCATATAGCGGGCCGGCCCTCTTTTTTTTTTTTTACCTGTCGCTGGCGTTGGTAGGGAGACCAATGGGCTTCCCTCGCCTCCCTGAGTATGTGCGCGTCCTCCTTACAGGCTCGACTGGAGCGCGGATGGACGGGATAATCGGAGAAGAGAGAGAGCAGAGAGAGCACAGACTCAAGTGGTCACTACTAGAGTTTTGTCTCGAAAGGAGGGGTTGTATGTGGAAAGGCTGCGGTAGTTCCTTACCCCGGGAACCGCAGCTCAGACACACCACAGCGACGTCACAGGCAGGTTACCCTCTCTCACCCCGCGTCTCTTGCTACAGTCCGCGCAAGGTTCGGTTGCTCCGTCTCCCGCCTGCCCTCACTGCTCCATAGACGCTCCTGCGTGTGCTGCTCAGCGCGAGGAAATCTCGCGAGAGCCGCTGTGTTTACTAGAGATGCGCCGCTTCTGTGGCGCTCTGAGTGGAGGGGAATTCTCTTGGAATTAACAGGATTTCCACGGTCAGGGGAAACCTAGAAATATCAGGATTTTGTCGCGGAAATTAATACAATCAGTCAGATCCTAAATGAAATAATGGGCTTTTTTTACTGTAAATATACATGTATACAGAATTGTTCAGGTAGCCTGAGAGTATACACCTCTTTTTCAGAATACATGGTTAATCAGAATCAGTGGTTCGCTCCTTTCGTTAATTGAAATAAAACTTAAAATAAATAAAAAATTAAATTAAAAAAATCCTGAAAATATAACAATATAATTCACAGTATTAATACATATTATATAAATAATACAAAAACAACACCGATAGACCTAAATCAAAACAATTACGTGTAAGTAGCCTAAATGGGATCAATGTTATGTTAACCCACGAGCACATGGACCTGGCCTGCAGGCTATGAATTGGATTGAAAGTCCAAATAAGCCTTGTATGTTGTTGTTGTTGTGCTAGATTTTTAGTTGCGTGTAAAAATAATATTTTAAAAAAAGAAATAACTAAAAAAGGTCTAAATAAATAAATCTGATACCAAGGAAAATTATTATTGTTATTTCAATGACTATTTAATAATTCTGAACTGCCTTTTATTATTATGCTGAAATATGTACTGCTAAAATATGATTACATCATAGCTAAATGTGTCTGGACTTCTAACAATAAATTTCCCTTTTCCACAAAATACTTCCCACTGTGGTTTTGGGGAAACTGCGCCAAAAATGTGACTGTTCAGATTTGGAACTGCAACACTTTAACATAGAATATTGAAAAAAATTGTTGCTGCCAGGGCAAGTTTCTATGTTAGTATTTATTTATTTATTCTCCATATATGTTTGTAAAAGAAAGCTTCGTGATATTAAAGTGACAATCCATAATAATGCCAAATGGCTAAATGTAAATTTCCGTTCCTCTTCATTAAGTACATAAGGGCCCAGGGTAATTCTCAAATCAGACCTCTGTACTTTTCAGAGCATAGCATGTTTACTACAGCTGCTGTGGATTGTGTTTGGCCAGGTATCACCTGGGCATCACTAAAATTGACTATTTTTTCATCCCACCGGACAAAGTGCACAGGATTTCTGTATAAAGCTGTTTTGTGAGTCGTCAATGGCTGTGGCCTCAGTTCGGCCCCCTGGCCACACTGTCTGTTCCAGATGGCGGATGGAGGTAGAGCAGAGGTAAGGGTCCTGTGCTGTGACACAGGTGGGGAAATGTCCTGTTTTTTAAACCCACAGGAAAGCAGGCCTGGCAGGCGCCCCTATCCCTTCATCAGCTGTCCATGCCTACAGAGAGAGACCACAGTTTCCACGCTGCACTTGGGACACTGCATACACAAAGGTTTGCTTGAAAAAGTCAGCTACACCAAGAAACCATTGGTGAAAAACTTGTTTTACATTCCTTTCCTATGTGTCATATTTAATTCGGACGGACAGACAGACAGACAGACAGACAGATAGATAGATAGATAGATAGATAGATAGATAGATAGATAGATAGATAGAAGGACAGACAGATAGAGAACCGTTTGTAGGTCAACACTTTAATCTAGGTGGATCCTGCTTTTCTTGTCATCTATCAATCTGGGACCATATTAGCCACTTGAATGCTGTTAGGTGAAGCAGAATGGGCATTTCTGGCCGTATGTTTCCCCATCTGAAACAGATAAAGCTGTCCTGCACACCTTTGACTGTGGCTACAGCTGCTCTGCCTGATCTCATGTGTCCTTTCTGCCTACAGCTGTCCCTCTCTCTATCCAGGGCCACATACTTGGAGCTCCAGCGACCACTGACATGGACACACATGAAAGCGTCCATGGATAAATCTCCTGAGCTTCTCTGTTGTCCTAAAACCTTCTCAGGGTTCAGCTGGCAAAGTGCCCTCTCGTCCATTGGGATGGGTCAGTGTGAGGTGGGGACTGAGATGGTCTGGGAAGGGGGAGCGATTAGGTAAGGTAAAAGTGCTGTCGGAGGTCTTCTACCTCAGTCTTATCCCTCAGGACGGGGGAAGGGTTTTGCGTCTGTGCTGCCCACCTGGAATGGGGGGAATGCTAATGTGTATCTGTGTATGTGAGAAAAGAGGATTTGATATGAAATCCCCATATTACCTTCCCCTGGTCAGATGGAGCCATATGGGACATGTGTATTTATATGTGTGTGAGCTTGACAGATGAATGTACAATTGCATAACTTCAATGGATTTTAAAAGTTTTGTATATTTTAATATGTTCTTAACTGTTATTCTATATAAAATATAAAGAATGATCAATGCTCAGCATAGTCTTGACCCTTAAAATTCTCTGGCAAAAACTCACCATCTTTTTCTAGAAGTATCAGGCAGTAAGCTGTGAGAAGACTACTGAACTTACAGTCACCCTGCTACAGCATTTTCATGAGTAATACAAACCATAACAATTAAAATTAAAGTAATCTAAAATAAAAACATTAGTGGATTTTATATTTTAATGTGTGTAATATATTGTATGTGACATGTCTCAGTGTATTTATTTTAACTGTATACTGTATATTGATGCACACTGAATGGACTTTAAAATGCATGGGACCAATATAAATTACGTTTTTTTTTTTTTACGTTTCTGAGCTCCCAAATATCAAGCAAAAAAAAAAAAAAAGACAAAATCTTGAACAGCTTATTTATATTTGGGGAAATTATTCATGTAATTATTTGATAGGAGAAAAGAATATTAACAATACCCATTTTATTTACTTAATAATACTTATTAATGCCATATTTCAATGTGATGTTAATTATAATATATGCTAAATGGGGCAAACCAATAAAATTAATATGAAAAAATGCTTAATTCTCCAATATTTATTTATTTATTTATAAGTTATTTTTAAGTCAGATCTGTTCTATATTTTCACATTGAGAACATGTAACAAAAATAGCTGTTTAGGCCCAAGAGCTATTTGCATGCAGATTCATCTGTGTTCATCTGAGATTACCCTCAAAAATATATATACTTTTCAATAAAACACATTTATTTATTCATTCATTCATTCTCTTATAGAAACCATCAAGAGACAGTCTTTACATTGTCATGTTTTTCAATGAAACCTTACTTTTTCATTTGTTTCTTAATTTCAAATTACTTGCAGTGACTGACTTGCCCTGACTGCAGTTGGTCTACATGTAAAAGAATGCTTATGATCTGTGTTGTTTGGCAGGATGGAGAACCCAGGTGTGAGTGTGAACATGAATATTCATTTAAAACGTAGGTCAAACTGTAAATATACTACAATACAGCTTGTCAAGTTCACTCCAGGCTTTGTATGTGAGCCAGTGTTCTGTGTGTGACAGAGCCATGTCTGCCCATATCAACTGAGCTGGACGGACTCAATAATCCATTTTATTTTTCTAACAGAGCTTTAACTCTGTATATTTTGTTAAGCAGTGACACTTCTCTGCTGTGCTCTGTGTTGGATGCGGTGGCCTCTGGCAGGTCCGCTGGATGAGGAAGTCAGTCTCTCACTGCCCCCAGACAGTGCAGCTGTTACTTGGGTGCGACATCTGGGCTTGATAGATGTAGTCATGATGCCAGCGGTGCCCCAAACACCCCTAGGTGCCACACACTGCATCCATGCCACACCCCTTGCACATCCCACTTTTCCAGATGCATGCTGGGGTACCATAGGGTGCCATCTAACCTCACCACCTCACAGCCAAGGCTCTCAGAACTGGCAGCCAAGCCATGTCAAGGTCGTATCTGAGTGAGAAAGAACTATTGTACCTCCACTGAGAGCACTTTGTAGTTCTAAAACCCAGAAGGGAATTAGCATTTTTAAGCCATGGGAATTTTGTTTTTAGCATAACAGTTTCTGATTTAGAAAAATACCCCAAAAAGGTCTTTGGTTAATGTCAGTGTTATAGATGAAAATTTGCTGAAAATGTAGATGAGTTTGTTTTTCATCAGAACATATTTAGTGAAATTTAGCATCATATCACTTGATCACTAATGGATCCTCTGCAGTGAATGGGTGGCGTCAGAATGAGAGTCTTAACAGCTGATAAAAATGATTCACTGCATGGAGGAAGCCCATGCCTAGATCATAGTAAAGTCAATGTACTTTGCAAACTGAAACTTCAAACTGTTCCAGTTTTAGTATAGAACAGTGATTCAAGAGTCTGTGTTAGATGTTATAAGACATTTTTAAATAGTGATGCCATTTCAATCTCTCTTGCATGGACTGTTTGTCACACTAAAATTGTTTTCAGTCATTGTGGTATGTTCTTCCTTGGGATGAGCACAACTGGGAACAGCTGGACTTAACTAAGTTTAGCGATGTTGGTTTTCATTTTTCCCTGAGGGCTCAATGCGCCTATACGGGGGACAAAGGGGCTGAGAAATACACATCTGGAAGCACAGACTGTATTTGCATAACAACAACTGGATGACATAGCTTCTCTCCTTTCTTTTCTTCATGTCTTGAAGAATGTTTGTTTTGGCTCATCTTCAAGGTACAGGCATAATCGCGTGGAACCTCCCAGGATGCAGAGAATCTTCTCTGTAAAGATTCTTCAGCTGAATCTTGGTGAGTTACCAAGTGCATTTTCACACAGGAAGTTGATCACAGTTTTTTATGCTTTGTTACAGTATAATGAGATATGAAATTATTTGTTAACAGTGTGATTGTTGCAAATGTTCCATAAATGCATTTGTCACAAGGAAAAATTAGCAAATTAGCATCACAGTTTCTTCAATATCTTTAACCATTTAATGTTCCACAGAAAACGTTTTTATTTTAATGAGACCTGCATAACCAGTGTGTAGCTGAGCAAAGAAATTTGCTACATTTTCAATATTTGTGAAAATTAAGGGTTTAGTTCTAATTCTTTTGTTTTAGTAAGTGTAGAGCATTTGAAATGTTAATAATGAATAAGTGTCCATCCAGATCCTTAGTAAAATGGTAAATATTTGTTTATGTTTCTGCATCTGCAGAGCATGTCATTAAAGGGTGTGTGTAAATTTGCTTACTGTACAAATAGTAAATATGTACCGTGTTAATATATGTCTCCATACAGTTCAGCTATGATTAAAAGCATATTGGAACTCAAACTGAAAAAATATTTAACACTTACCATGATTCCTCCGAATATACTCTTTTTAAACCAAGTTATATTTTTCATATTTTTTAAAAAATAATTTTCTAGACACAATGGATGGTTAATACTTGTTTGAAAGCTGCTCTTTAAAATAATATGAGTACCTGAAAACAATCAAAGTCAAACCACAACACTTTTTTTAATACAATCTAACACAAAATTAATAAATTATTTTGTGCAAGTTTTCTGTATGAATATTCTTATGGATGTTATTTACCTATAGGCCTATATCAGTTTGTATAGTTTCTTAAAACAATAATTTCAAGAAACAGAAAATGTTTTTTTTTTTAAAACAATATGTTCAAGAGACAGAAGCTGTGTTTGGCAGATTTATGAGAAAAATAATAATGTCTGTTTAAGGAACAAATCTTTATGAGTCAGATCTTTTGAGTGAATCATTTGATTCAGTTCACAGTTCAAGCCTGAGTGATACTTTCTTGAATCAAACGGATCTCAAGTTCAACTCAGGTGGCTAGCTAGATAACAAGCATCATATAAATATTTGAAATATCTGAGTAAAAAATAGACGTCCTAGGACACACTATAAGGAGGCTAACTTTTCAAAAAGCTTTCCCATAATCTGCCAAAATGTCTTGAAAGGCACATCTGCAAGCCCCTCCTTAGACAAGCCCACCACTGCATCTTCTCACATCTTGCTCTCTCTGATGGATGGTTTGTTGTAGAGTGAGCCGGGAAAAAAAACAGCCACTTGCAATTCATCAGGCCTGGAATAATGAGCAGAGAGCTACACTGATTTAGCCCAGGGCTTACAGCTCGAACATCTGGCTTGGTTGGCAGCCACAGTCAAGGCCAGCACTATTGGAAAGCTTTCTTTGGAGGGTCCAGATGCAGAGAGAGGAGGATCGGTACAAATGCTACAGATGGAAACGCTGGAACAGATGATGTGGTGGGCAGCTCCTGCCACCGTTGGCACAGGTAGCTTGTCTCCAACAGCTGGCACAGGTTAGGCATTCCTGGGAATTGGTGCCACAAGGCAAATGTTCGCACTGGCAGAGGTTGTGGTTGTGGAACATATACACACTGTTCTTACAGGTATCATCAATCAGGCGGACTGTGGGACTGAATGATAATAGAAAAATTGTTTATCTTTGCTTTTGTTTATGCAATTTATTTCTCCTGCTAATCTATTTATAGCAAACCATTTAACCAGGTAAGTCTATGTATTTTCACATTTTACATTTCAAAAAATTATAAACCACTCTTTTTCCTCTGTAAATGGAAATAATTCCAAACAAAGACAAAGCAAAACAAACCACTGAATGTCTCAAAGTCGATACAAAGTAGTGATGTTTCATTTCTGAATGTATCAGTAATGAGTTTTTAAACGAATCAGTTAACTCATTCAGTGACTCATTCATAACTTAATTCTCAAATAAATCAGTGTTTTTGAGCAGATTAGTTGAGTGAGTGATTCAGTGACTCTCTCATAAAAACAGTGGGTGTGTCTCAATAAGCTCCCTAGTTAGTGAATGTGTATATCGTGTACACAAATTCAGACACTGGTGAGAACCCTGGCTCACTACACACTGGGACACTGATGACTGATGAGTTTCTGATGACATACTCTTATTGTAAAACGTCACCACTGTTATTTTTCAATAACAGCCAGAGAGTATCTTTTTGACATTATTTTATTTTATTTTATTTATTTCTTTGCTGTTTAATGTACATTATGAAAAATGCTTCAACATTTCAGTCATTAATTAATTATAAAAGTTAGCTAGATTATATTCAGTACTGAAAATTTGATGTAAAATATGATGTGATCTTTTTGTGGTGCATTGTGGGATTTTCTAGGGAGTCTGGTTCCAGTGCACTGGAAAGATTTTGCGTTTGAGACCGGCTTAGTTGGATGGCTCTGCATGCATATGAATGGAAGTCAATACAATGAAAAGTGTAATATAACTGGCCATTGAGTGCCCTTGGAATGCCGATCAGCCAATCAGAATCAAGGACTGGATCTAAATCTGTTACATAAAACATATAAGATGATGTGAAAAATGTTTTGCTTTGACAAAAGATTCTAGAAAAATCTTCTATTATATAAAGTATGGTCTACTTATAAAGAAAAAAAAACATGCTTCACACTATAAGTGACACTTATACACACACATTTGGTCATACTGAGGCATGCTTTTGGATTCACAGACAAAAAAATAACAGATTGTGTGTGGGGGTTGAGTCTGAGACTGTGAATATAATGGTCTTGCCCAGATGTATGTGTCTGGACTGCTCAGACTGGCACAAAGCTGGCCACTGCTCACTGATGGACATCTGGATAGCAAATTGGTTAATGGTGCCTCCAAGCCAAAAGGTAGTCAGCCATCTCTTCTCCCAGCAATGCAAGAGCTGCCTCGCATCTGTGTTCCACCTACCCCAGGAAAACATCCCCCTACAGCCCTGAGAAAAGGCTGGAGAATGAGAGTTATGAGAGTAGTGCTTAGTCCAAACCCGGTCTCTGTCTGGAGGAGACCATGTCATGATGTGGGTTTTAAGACCACTGAGTATCCTATCAAGTTATAAATGCAGCATGGACTAAGATCTATACAATGTATATACATTGTGGGTCTTTTTTCTTCTGCAGGTTACATTTACACCAGTAGGTAATGACAAATGTTGACAATCATTCAATTTTAAATGATTCGTTCAAAAATGCTGATTCATTAAAGGACCAAAATGCTCTGAAGGTCACATTTGTTATTTATGTCTTACAAGAAATAAAGCAATTTCATTATGGTTACTTTTCTGAAATGAGACGTCCTAGATGACATATGCGACTATAAAAGGCAACTTCCATAGAGTGCAGCTTTTGAAATAAGACCTAGCCAGACAATATCAGTGGGTCACTAAATCATTCACTCAACCAATTTGTTCAAAAAAGCTGATTCATTACTGTGGCTTTGTTTGGAACTATAATCGCCAGAGAACAAAAACTACATAGAGTAACTGGCTACTAAATGTAAGTCACTCAGTATCAACTTCTTATTTATGGAAATTATTGTATAAAAGTAACATTGCACTTGCAATCAAGATATTGGTCTAAATATTAGCAGGGCTGTGCATACCATTTATATTATGATAATAGTTACAAAAGTTTCATTTGTTAACATCATTTAACTACATTGGTTAACATTAACAACAACACTTCTACAACCTTTATTTAGTAAGCTTTTAATGTTAATTTATACATTTAATATTACATTTTATAATAAAAAGTTGTGTCTGAGTTGAGGAAAGTTATGTTTAAAGGCAATGCATTACAATATTAAATATACTCCATGAAAAAGTAACTAATTGTGTTACTTAGTTACTTTTTATGAAAAGTAATGCAAGTTACTTTAGCGCTTTTTGCCACCTAATTAAAAAAAAAAAACCCTAGTTCTATTTTTCAACTGTAATGGCCCTTTCACACCAAAAGTGAAATTTCTAAGACTCAGGCTGAAAGAAGTGCCTCTGCCTCTATACCTCACTCCCAATTTTCCTCAACACTAACTCAGATATTTCATTGTAATGCATTACTTTAATTGAAAAATGTAACTCGTGTTTCTTGTAAAGCATTACCCCACAACACTGCTCTTAACATCAGTTAATGCACTGTGAACTAACATGAACAAGCAATTAACAAATGCATTTTTATTAACTAACATTAACAAGGGTTAATAAATGCTGTAAAAATATACCGCTCATATTTAGTTCATGTTAACTCATGCTATAACAAATGAAACCTAATTGTAATGTGTTACCATTATAATATAACAATGTAGTCAGCTACTGAACATTTGAATTTCAAAGAGTTTTTCAGTGTTGCTGGAAGTGCTGGACTACCAATGGCACATCACACCCCACACTGCTCCAGATTCAATTATAAGCAGATGTGATTAGGCAAGCAGATGTGGCTGTGTGTTAGACCTTGAAATCATAACACAACACATTACTATCTTGGTCCTATAGTAACGTTTGGACATTTGGGCATTACCATCAAAACTTGTATAAGTAGGTATGTAAGAATTGCTCAACAGACAGAAGAAGCATTATGAAATTAAACTAAAGCTTCCTTTTTGGGGCCTGATCTCCACCATCTGTGGATAAACAAATTAAACACACAGCAGTTTCCCCTGATGCCTGAACCCTAGAGGATGTGTCCTCCCCCCCAAACAGCTGCAGCACCTCCAGAGGCTTTGGGTGTGCTGTGGGAAAGAACAGCTTTTCCACTGCCTAATAAGAGGGCTGTAAGTGAGACAGGTAGGTCATGAATTATTTACTTGAAATGTTATTGTTCTTAGCTTCTGTTAAAAATGTCACTGGATCCTCTGATCTGCAGGAAGTGATTTTTAGGGAATGTTTATTAGACTTAACTATATGTTGTGAGGGTGCATAAATTCACTTGACAACTGCAGTATTGACTTATTTCCTATTTAAGCTCATAGAAATGCACCTTGACTGTAACGTGAATTGCTTTAGATTAAAGCTTCCAAATGCATACTAAAGCCAATAAGCTTTAGTATGACACAGGTTTTATTAGGGGGGGTTAGAACATCCTCTTTTTGGAGAGCATTTGATAGGATAAAAATCTTTGTAGCCAGGATGAGTCATCAGTATTTTTGGTACACTTTCTATAAGAGAAAGACTGTACATTTTATCTGCAAAAGATGCAATCTGATAAACTTCACTCAGTTCTTAAGACACTAGTGTACAGACGCCTCAAAGGTAATAGGAATGGGCAAAAATATATATTTATGTATATATGTATTCATTTATTTATTTAGCAATTGATTCAGCCTAATTCATAAAACATTCTAACTTTGTTTTGTAGATAATGTCAGTCAGTCTTAGGCATGCTAAGGTTGTAACTAAATACTTTATGAAATTTAGAATATCTCCCACTGACTCACATTAATAGAATGTTCAGCTTTCAGTTTCCATACTGAGTTTCGCATTGTTCTATTTTCTTACAACTGTTTGCATACTGAAATATGATAGCTTTTGTTTTCATATTCCACTTTTAAATGGAAATTATTTGCAATTTTCAAGAATAAAATTGGTAATTCATTCATTCTTGCCCTTCAGATCTTATGATATGAAGCTCATGTTAAAGAAATAATACAATCATTAATAGAAAAAAAAACCTTTTGATAGCACATCAGATTAAGAAGTATATCTTTCTGCCTCAAAATATGTGGTTATATATGAACTTCTTTTTTTCCCTTGTTATGTCTTTTGCTGTTGTTGAATTTGCCATGTTGCTTTGAAATGTTGTTCTGAATGGGAAAACATACCTATTATGAACAACTGATAAAGTTATATAATACATTTTGCCCCACATTTGTATTTCAGCACAGAGCTATAGCCCTTTTTCCAGCTGTGTTATTTGTCACCCAGCATTAACCTTCATTTATTAGCATGCTTTCACCAGTTAAAGATGGATTCCTCCATATGGTTGGGTGCTTCATTAAATGCTAATTATTATGAGGTATAATAATTGTGAGGCTGCTGTGTGCACTGGGTGACGTGCTGCTGCAGTGTCCCAAGAGAAGAGTAATAGACTGAGCTCCAGATAAACAATCCCACTGTTCTCCCGAGACTGTGATCGCCCATCTGATGATATGGCCGCATCTCTCCAGCTTGTCCTCTCCCCTGGGAGCACGTCTCTCTGTTGTCTGTCTGTGATGGGTGTGGAGTAAGACTGACATTGCTGGGCTGATGTTTCATTGTGCCTTCACTGCAGATTTCTTAGTTGTATCTGTGTATATTTATACACTACTCTTTCTGCACCTCGATTTGCAAGAAACATTTTTTTATGGTTTCTGTTGTGCCTCACATTTTTCTATGCACAACCCCTAGAAGTGGTTGTGTTATATAAATACACGCTGTTCCTGTCTGTTTTATGCCTCCTACTTTTAGGTGCTGAGTTGTCTCAGTGCTGAGAGCTTGGCTTACTATCACACCTTAAGATCCCCACATTATACAGTCATTTTAAAGCTGGCCTCTTATGTCAAAGAGTTTGATGAAGATCTGCAGAGTTGTTAGTTGGATGCTTTCTCTGGGTTTACTATAAATATCACAATCCTACCTTCTGCCAGCCGGAGTTGGATACCTCTGCAGTGTTGTTAGTTGTGAGTAGTACTGAGTTGGTATGGATCATATTATGATGTTGCTGTCCGGCTCTTCACCATCATAAGCCACTCTTGAACATCTGTTATTATGATGGGTACATTCTGGGAACAGGAATTAGAAAAGGTACGAGAAAACCTCGTTCTGAATGTATAAGCATGTTAATATCACAATTCTATGCTATTTTAATATTTAAATAAGTCTAAATATATAAAAAATAAAAAATAAAACTAAACACAGATGTTTTAAATGCCACAGATTTAGACATCAAAACATTACAATGTCCAGAATGAAAATACACTAATTACGAGATTTGTAAAATATAAACATTTAATTAGTATCATTAAAAATTAACATTACATGATGGTATAGGTAAAATATAAAGTAAAAAAACAGTAACAAATAATGCAAAAGATTATTTTGTTAAACGGGTCATTAACTGCCTTTTTTATTATTTTGTATTGTTCTCTGAGGTCCACTTATAATGTTATCAAGACTTTATATTTATTTAGAAGTAATATCAGAACGGTCTGTTTGAATAGGCATAGCTGATTGTAAACTCAGAAGTAAACGCCAACTGCTATGACTATGGCTAACAGTTGTGTATGTTTGACAGCCTACATCCTTGATGGACTCTGCTGTGATTTAGGTTAAAATTGCATAAATACTCAGTATATCAAACAATCTGTAATAACAGACAAAGCAATAGTGACCATGTAAAAAAACAGTTACTCACACTTGCGTGGTGTGACATTACTGTTGGATCCTATAGTTGGCACAACTTTGTCTTTTAGTTGAAATCTTTTTGAAATTGAATTGTGCCTTATTTGTCCCTGGTAAAATGAAGTGAACAAAGGACCAAGTTCTTACTGACATGGTCTGGAACTTCATTAAAAATAAAGTTCATCCACTCTTTCCTAATGCTGGGATCAGAAGAAAGGTGATGCAAAGACTGTGTTTTTCTACAACTTGGCACTGAATAGCGACTGTGAGGGATAGACTTACAGTTTTTATAATGACACACACTGTATAAAGGTCCTAGATCACATAACTTTCACAACTTCCAAAACATTGTTTTCGTTTCGACCAGCGGAGCAACTGGAATGTTGTTAAACAACAATACATTTGAACGTTGCGGGTTTGATTCTCAGGTCTGGCAGGAATTGTCGTGGGGGGGAGTGAATAACCAGTGCTCTCCTTCACCCTTAAAACCACGGCTGAGGTGAGACCCTTGAGCAAGGTGCCGCACCGAACCCCCCAACTGCCCCCTGTGCACCACAGAAACATGGCTGCCCACTGCTTCAGGTGTGTGTTTATGGTGTGTGTTTGTTCATTACTGTGGGTGTGCACTTGGATGGGTTAAATGCAGAGCACTAATTCTGAGCATGGGTCACCATTGACCACATGTCACTTCACTCATTACACGCACTGCACATCTAAACCTCACAGGCTCGTTTTCATTCCTGTCAAAAATTACTACACACTACCTTAAATGAGTAGTTCACTTTCAGAATGAAAATTTTGTCATCATTTACTCACCCCCCACTTGTATGATTTTTTTCTTCTGTTGAACGCAAAAGAAGATGTTCTGAAAAATGTTGGGATCCGAACAGTTGATGAGCACTACTGACTTCCATAGTAGGGGAAAAAAAAAATACTACGGAAGTCAATAGTGCTCATCAACTGTTCAGATCGCAGCATTTTTACAGAAGAAAGAAACTCATACAGGTTTGGAACAAATGGGGGGATGACAGAATCTTCATTCTGAAAGTAAACTACTCCTTTAAGGTCTCAAGTTCTTTCTTGAAATCGAAACTAAGAAAGTGCCCAGTCCAGAGGTTAGTGCCAGACCAGAGAAGGGACACATCCCTTTGCTCTCTATGGCTTCAAAGTGAGAGTAAATGTATTTAAGATCTGGACACAAAGCCAGTATTGTTAACTGTAGAGCATTTAAACTGACCACTATTTTCAAGACTTTGAATTCATACATTGCTCACTGCTAGGATGACATAATTCATAACTGTTTGTGTTTGGGGTTGTACATTGTTCATTGTCTTTGTTGTAGTTATGCAGCTGGACAAACTCTCTGCTCTAGTGCATGTTTAATCCAATCATAAAGGTCAGAGTACTTGTATAAACATGTGTTTAGATCTGTCCAATAGCTTATCTCCAGACGAGCTTTCCACCATGAATATTCCAATTTTCCCTATTTTTGAGAAGTGAGACATATAATCCTGTGCATGTAAGAATGCATAAAAGGCTTCAGCTACCATATTTGTGTTTATGGTGAAAGCTGAGTGAATCCAGTAGCATCCACAAACATGGATTCCACAGTGACCTCAAGAGGTGGGGATGCAGAAGTACCTGATTAAAATAAACTGTCAAATGTGTATTCAGTGGCTCTCCTGGCATTATAGCCTGTGTATATATACACATAAATACAGAACATAGTCTTGCTTTGTGTACACATTTTCTTAAGCATAACAATACAAAAACACCTAAAAGACCTCTTGCAAATTCTGCTTTTGTGCTTTCATACTGCTGAATGGCATATCCTCCATCTATCTGAAGGCAGCTGTAAGACGTAATTATATGGATTTGAATATATTAAAACTACTGTAAAATATACACTTAACAGTTATCAGTTAATAAAAGCAAGCCAAGTAACAATAAAATTAAATGACTTTTACTAGCCCTCTATCGCTCTTCAGAAAATTCCTTTCAGTTGCACAGAAGCGAGGCCTCACATCTTTGACTTCAGTCTGAACAGATGGAGAGAACTCCAGTAAATATCATTTCAAACATCAGCCGTGCTTTGCTGATGGCACAGCCATATTCAAGGGACTGTCATCTCCAAAAAACATTTGGGATAAAAAAGGCCTGTTGATTATCATACTGGAGTAGAGAACTAACAGCAGTTATGCTAATAGTTGCAACGATGTGAAACGCACATTTTTTTGCATGAAATCAGTTTTGGAATGGTGTATTACTTGTCTAATAAAGGTGATTGTTTGGTAAAATGTATATTTTGTCCATAACTGAAATGTTAATAGCCTATATTGGCTAAATACCTGTGCATTCAAATTAAATAACACTTGCATTTTATTAATACATACCCTTAGATTAATGAAAAGCTAAGTAGGCTTATGAAAACTTGGAAACACACCATTTCATTTGATTTATTTCATTATAATTTATGTGATCTTTTGTGAGTGAAGATAGTCGTGGATAACTCTTGTACAAAACAAAGAATAGATTGTTGGGTGACGACATGGAAAACACCAACACATCACATCATGCCTGGACTCATTTGCCACATTAGCTTAATGAGGCCAGTATTTGCATTAAATTATAATGTTATTACGTCAAGATTCCGGTACCAGTAGGACAGTGGTTTGTTTTGAAATGTATTAGTAACGCCAATTAGTTTACTGGGACGCATGAGTGTGGGAGCGTGGATGCTGATGGGCGGTGCGTTCAGCAGCCAAATATGCCAAACACGTGACTGTGTTCACAAGCTCCTGAGTGAACTTAGCGCATCTGTGGACCATTGCACATACTTAGCATTGCAAACGTTCACCTGCTGACCATGTGAACTCACACACAAACTGTATATATGGCACGTAAGCGCAGGAAATTTTATTTAGCGCAATTTCTCATCAAATGATCCATTCGTTCATTCATTTGCATTTATTTGTTTATCTAATTATATTTCTTGATCTAAATACCCTACATTTCATTTATGAAAAATTATTTATAGATTTATTTTTAGCGGTTATAGTGACAGCACAAAATGTATGCAGCCTAACCATATTCACTGCGGCACACTGCATTAAAATTTAACACAAATTAATCTAGGCCTAATTAAATAAAAAACAGACTTTATGGGACAATGTGCTCTTTTAACTTATCTTCAATACGGCAGTAATGGCGTTTGCCCGCGAATGAAATGTGAATGAATGTATTAGTAATCTCGAAATTACAGCTAAAGAAAACACCTTGGTCACTTTTTTAAATAATAATAATAATAGCCTACTACTACTACTACTACTACTAGCCTACTACTGCTAATAATAGGAAAATAGTCAAGAACAATAACAATATAACTAATTATAATAGCCCAAGTATTTTTTCATCCGCTTATAGCCCTATTTTGTACGCCAAGTATTTGGCAATTATAAGCCCTTCTCAAATGTAATGTTTCACTTTCGACTGTTTCTTTCAGTTTTATTTTGTACAGTAATAATTTTAGAGTTACATCAGACACTCGTGCCTCTGTTCCTCAGTTAGAATATATTTTTTGAGTGGCCCTGTGCCTGAGGAAGTTGCAGTGCACCTGTTCTTCACCGCTGCTCGGCCCGTGACTACAGTACCCACGTAACATTGCGCAATGTCCCTCGATCCGCGCGCTGCGCCAGTCTGCTCGAGGAACCCGTCCGTTCGCTCTCTCGCTCGGCCTTTTTTTTCTGCTTTCTCACTGTTGCCTGGTGTCAACCTACGCCGAGAGAGACACATCCCTCCCTCTTCCCCCCTCAGCGGCAGCTTCCAATTTGCCTTCGCTTTTCTTTTCGCCTCTTCCATTGGCTTGCGCGCTGCCAGTCAAGCGCTTCCTCTTTACAGGAGAGTTGAGTAGCAACAGCTCGGAAACATCTGGCTGCCGCAGCTCTCGTCGCTCCGCTCGCCTGCACCGTCTTTCCTGCCACCGCAGGTTGTTATGGAAAGCTGTTGAAAGTCAGTCGAGTTGTTTTTCTCGCTGAGAGGATTAGACGGAGGAAGCAGGAAGACGCTGGACCTGGTTGTCTGTAAGTGCCTGTGATACGTGGTGCTCTTTAAGGAGATGAAAGGGGGGCACGGACTGGATTATTATGGGGAAAAGTAACGATCTTTTTCACGCGACTGTCGGTCTTTACGCGCAGAATGAGTTGCTCGAGCGCGTGGCATCGCGGCCTGCCGCAAAACTGTAACACTGTAGGTCGAATGCTTACTTTTTATTTGTTAGCCACACAAGCTAGCTTTTCCTGAACGTACGGGGTCAGGATCCAGAGAAAGACCGTCGGCGGTGCTGTGTGTGTGTTTGTGTAGGAGTAGCCTGTATTAAACTATTTCCTACCTATGCGGACTCGTAGTTTGTTTTATTTTATGTCTAATTATTTTGCATCGTAGCCTTTAAGTTCAAGAAGGGGCTAACTTGGCACCGTTCGGATAAGTCTTTCAGGACAACTTCCCAGGTTTGAAAACAAGTTCACTTTGACGTGTCACGGTAGTGTGCGCTCAGTATTTTCTTTTACCTTCATGTTTAATAAATGCTTTGTAAACCAAACTGCATAGTATTATTAATAAGCAAGCCTAATCGTTCAAGTGCATATTAAATGAAAAGCTCTTATTAGTTTAAAACCCTTCCCCGAGACCAAGTGTAATGTACGTGACAGATGCAGTAGCTAAGCTCTTCATTCTTGTAGCTTTTTATGCATTTAAAATATGCATGCATGTCAGTGAGTCTAAAAAACTAAATATACTGTTCCTAATCATGAGTGTGACATCCTTCAGAAGAGACCTTCAGATTATATTTGAGTATCTTTGTTTTGCTGGTTTTGGTGGTAAACAGGAAACTCTTGTTAGGCTCGCACTGAAGAAGTTTCTGAGTATGTACACAAATATAAATGTGATGCATAAGAAGTAAGGAGGTTTGTAAGTCCTAATGCGGAATACAATGCCTTTGTTTGAACCGTACTTATAAGGCCTGTATGATTGTTCCCATTGTTTCTTATTTCTTTTTTTCCCCCTCCTCTGTCAGTTGTCCAAAGGGTCAGTAAAATGAATGACGGTTATGGCGCGGCCAGTGAACCATAAAAAAGCCGAAAACAATATCAGCTGCGTGGATCTGTCAGTTGCAAATGTGCTGTGCTGGCCTTTGTTTATGGTTACTGGAAGGAGAGGGGGAAAAACTAAGGGTATTTAAATTCTCAGTGCAGGAAACTAGGTTAGAAAAAAGTGTCGGCTTTCAGACGGACCCATTTCCAAGTACTTCTTTGCTGAGAGATTACAACTAAAGGGGGGGAATTGGCTAGTTTTCTACAGAATCACCTCACAACACTTCCCTTCCTCCCGTTTTTTAAAGGGGGGAAAGAGAAACAAAGTTGTATAAAGGAGAGGCTGGTGGCAAGAGTGTAGAGGAGTAGCATATGGCACTAAAAGGAGCACAGCTGGAGGTAGCATTTCCATCTGAACATGATGTCAGAGCAGCTGACAGGCTGCCATCCCCCAGTCTTTTCTTCTAACGCACAGACTGGGAGTTAGTGTGTGTGCGGATCTGTGTGCAGGAGGAGGCATCGCATTCCCCTCCAACATCTCCTCCACTTTGCATCTGTCCCTCACAGTTTGATTTTCTCTCTCTTTTCTCTCGCGTCTCTACCCTTTCATTGATTCGGCGAAGGGAGTTACAGCCGGCGCTACCACAACAGTGGACTTAATCAAGTTGATGCGTACTGCAGGTACTGTACCAGGGGGGTCTGGGCAACTGGGATGTGTTTAGAATAGGGAGCTCTTGTTAAGTCTTTTTGCGTGTCTGCCATCAGCCGTCAGAGTGTGAAATGGGAAGTAAAGGATTTCGAGCTGGTGTAGTGTAACCAGGCTGGGGGACAAGTGACACTCTTTGTTGCCATGAAGAGGTTTCCAGGCAAGCGTTTCATTATTCTGTTTGTTTGCAGGTCTTGTTTTCAGTTGCTTCATTCTCAATGGCAAATTGTTGCTTTGTTGTGACAGTATAGAGTTGGGTTGTTAGGGTAGTTTGTTATAGTTTTGTAGATTTAAAACTAGAAACCCTTGTGTTTATATGCTGTTAATCTGTTCAAATCAGTTTTTCTTTTAAGTAACAAGATTTTCAGTCCATTTAAACCAAATTCCTAATCTTCTAAAGCGATTGAAAATGCCAAAATGCTTTTGGCCAAAGAAATCTGCAACTTTATATAATCGTGCGTTCTTCAAATCGTCCCCTCGTCAGGCTTTTGCTCAACTCTTTCCATTTTTTCTTGTTTGTAAGAACTAATTTAGAACTTGCAGATTTGAGCTGCCTGAATTGGCTAGACAGCTGTAATCGCACTCCTCCTAGTCTTAATCTCTTTATCTGGGCAGCAGCTGCCATATGGTCTCAGTCAGCTGGATCAGATGTTCATAAGTCCCTTCTCCGTCCCTCTCTGTCCTCCCAGTCTCCTAATTTGATCGCTGCTACCTTGTGAGCTGTCCTGCAATCTTTATTTTTAGCCATCTTAAGGATTAGGATTGATGTGGACTACGGGGCACTTAAAGTGATTGTATTGTAAATCTGTTGTGGACCGCCTCTTTGGGAAGGATGTTCCATTTCTCCAAAGATTTGGGGAGGGGAAAAGGGGGAGGAGAGGGCTGGCGAGAGGTTTGTTATCCCCCCGTCCCCCTATAAGCCCCTCATTAATGAAGGTCTGAACGCTGTTTGGGGTGGGGTGGGGGGCTTTGGCTTGCTATCCCAATCAGATTTAAATGAAGATTCAAATGAGTTCATTGAAGTCCCCTGGTTGAACATGACGCTGGTGCATTTTTTTAGACGGGAACGATCTTTGCGGTTAACAGGTGCGATTTTCATTTTTTTTTGTGTGTGTGTGTTTTATTTTACTTTTAACTTTTTTAGTTTGTAAATTGTTTATGTGTAATATTTTTCATATAATATATTTTTTAGTGTGTAGTATGTTTGCAGACTTTCTGTCTTTGATTACGCATGTCACAATATTCTGATGTTCTGCTATCTCAGTTTTCGTAACCTTAGAGATCATGGTACTTAGTATACTTATGCAGTGTGCCCATGATGGTGAGCTGTTTGTGTACCTGTAAGCCTGTTACCTATACTCAGCGTCCTGGCCAAAGTGGGTTATTATAAATAACTGCTCCAGGAGCAGAGTGAGGAAAAACAGATAAGATTCTCTCGCGCAGGCATCTGTGGAATCAGGACTTCAGCTCCTTACATCACACCATCTGATTATACCCGAATGATTCTGATGGGATGATCAAGGCTGTATTGCTTTAAATTTAATTTACAATTGGGATATTTTTCATTTATATTTTTCCTTTAATTTCCCAGGTCTCATGCTTTTACACTTTTAATTAAAAGGGTTAGTGTAACATGTAATAGTAAACACACTATTGTGTATTTTAAAGTGCACATTTGAGGAAAATGCAATTAGACTAATATATAATCTGTGATGTTATACTTTTTGCATGTGCTTTTTTTAAATCCTTTTATGTCAGGAGTGTGGTGAACATTTTTCCAGTGTTCCCACAGGGGTGGAGGGAGGGAGGGAGGGAGGGAGAATTAGAGTGTGAGAGTATGTCTGTGTGCATGGAGCGAGAGAGGGAGAGGGGGGACGGAGCGGGTGGGAAAGAGAGAAGTTCCACACAGAGCTGCAGACAAAACAATTGTTGTTCTAGCGAGCCTCACTAACATCTGTGGTCTTTTGCAGGTTATGAAGACAGCATGGAGTTTCCAGACCACAGCAGACATTTGCTACAGTGTCTGAGCGAGCAGAGGCATCAGGGATTCCTGTGTGACTCCACTGTGCTGGTCGGTGATGCCCAGTTCCGAGCCCATCGTGCAGTGCTGGCTTCATGCAGCATGTACTTCCACCTCTTTTACAAGGACCAGTTAGACAAAAGGGACATTGTTCATCTGAACAGCGACATTGTCACAGCCCCGGCCTTCGCTCTCCTGCTTGAGTTCATGTACGAAGGAAAGCTCCAGTTCAAATCACTTCCAGTGGAGGATGTGCTGGCTGCTGCCAGCTACCTCCACATGTATGACATTGTCAAGGTGTGCAAGAAGAAGCTCAAGCAGAAGGCCACAGCCGAGGCTGACAGCACCAAGCGGGAGGAGGATGCCTCCAGCTGCTCGGACAAGGTGGAGAGCTTCTCGGAAGGTGGAAGCACGGGCCGGCCAGCCACCGCTGACCTGCTGCAGAGTGACGACGAGGACATGGAGAACAAACGGGACAGCCCTCAGGAGCCGGGGAGCATGTGGATGCGTCTGCCTTCCGACCGGACCGCATCTCCCACCACTAGCCCCAGGGAGGCGGAAACACACGGTCCCGACGCTGGCAAATCTCCTGCTGCCAGCCCCAGCAGCTCCACCAGCTCCCTGTCCCATCGCTCGGCGGTGCCTCGGAGAGTCTCTGCTGACACCGATTGTGTGCTTGACCTCTCTGTGAAGTCCAGTCTGGGCGGAGGTCCTGGGGAGACCATTGCTGCCAACCCTTATTTCTGCAGCTCTGTGACTCCAGACAGCCTCCAGAGTGCCTTGGTTCAAGTCAAGGTGGAAAAGGACACAGGCTCGGACGATGACGAACTGGTGAGTGGCGACTACGAGATGGAGCACAGCGGTGTGAAGGAGCCACCCAGCACCAACGGGACTCACATCAGCCTCATTGCGCAACGGAGGTTGGGCCTGGAGGCTCACCTCTCAGCCCTGCGTGAGGCCTCGCTGGCCAGTGAGCTGGTGCGGGACAGCAAAGGAGGTGATGATGACACAGATGTCTTAGGAGGGGACAGTGAGCGAGCCCATGAGGCCGCGGGGGTTGAGAACTCCCTGTTGCCTTACGTCTCCAGCATGCTGGGGGGTCCACATACTCAGATCTTCATGTGCCCCTTATGCAACAAGGTCTTCCCCAGCCCACACATCCTGCAGATCCACCTCAGCACACATTTCCGTGAACAGGAAGGCGTGCGGTCCAAGCCGACCAGCGATGTCAATGTCCCCACCTGCTCCATCTGCGGCAAAACCTTCTCCTGCATGTACACATTAAAGCGCCACGAGCGGACGCACTCGGGCGAGAAGCCCTACACATGCACTACTTGCGGCAAGAGCTTCCAGTACTCGCACAACCTGAGCCGGCATGCCGTCGTGCACACACGCGAGAAGCCACACGCCTGTAAGTGGTGCGAGCGGCGCTTCACACAGTCAGGGGACTTGTACCGACACATCCGCAAGTTCCACTGCGAACTGGTCAACTCGCTCTCGGTCAAGAGCGAGGCGCTCAATCTACCTACGGTCAGAGACTGGGCACTGGAAGATAGTTCACAAGAACTGTGGAAATGAAAGCTAAACTGATAGAAGACTGTTTGAACTGCTTGTTAATTTAATGAGAGAGATCTGAGTGGCATTTTTTGGGGCAAGAGAGGTGAAGGTAAGAGTGGGGCGGAGTGACGGCCGAAGGGTCTGAATCAGTCATTTTTCTTGTATGTACATTGCAAATCTTGTTGAATTGCACTTTACTAGCACATGAAAATGTTGCTACTGATTTTCTTTTAATATATTTTCTGGTCTCTTTAGGGTCTCTTTTTTTTCCTGTTCTCCTTGGGTTTTTCGAAATATGGGTGCTTGTCTCAGTAACTTTGACAGAAAAATGATTCATTGGGATTTTCACCTGTATATAATTTACAGTTTTTGTATATGCTCCTAAATTTCAAGGAACATCTGCCATGAAAAGCATATGAAGATTTCAGGTAATAGACAGAGGAGTTTAAAAACTAAGTAAACACTAAACGGGTACTATGGTCATATATTTACCTGTACACACTTGCCTATTATTTGAGTATGTGTGTGTATTTATATATATTTATATATATATATATATATATATATATATATATATATATATATAGTGCACTACTATAATTTGTAGGTAACATACCTGATGTGTGACTGTGGCCGTGCATGCATGTGTATTCACACACATACGCACACATACACACGTAGTGTGTGAGCAGGTCAGTCCTTTAATTCCCACGAGGAAGCTCTAAGCTCACGTTACTTAAGCTCTTGTACATTTTTGACTCGTTATAGGAAACTTGACTGATGGAAGACAAATAAGGCACTCATGCAATGTACAGCCTCCTTTTTCTTAACAGTGGCCGCATTTTTTCTATCCTTTCTTTAATATGATTTGAAGTCATTTTTGCATTTTAGTTGCAGTCTCTCTACATCACTTGTTTGCTACTGAGGTTGGTTTTTACATCGGCTGCGTTTATAGAGATTTCTGTAGTGTTTTATTAAGATTTTTCATTTTTAAAACAGAATCTGTTGTTGCATGATGTCTGACCTGTATATTGAAAAAGATGTGACTTGCTGTATTGCTGTACACTGTAATTGACTGATTCATTACAGTCAGGGCACCTGTCTGTTGGAAAAAAAAAGTACCTTTAATATTACCGCTGTAGAAATTGCATGAATTTTATTTAACTTACTCTTTTTTTTGTTGTTGTTGTTGTTGTTTTGCATCAGAGAGTGTATTTTTTAATTAACTCATTTGATTCCTTGGTAGATTTGAGTTTTTCCTCTCATTAGAGAATGAATCGGGTGTTCTGGTGAGGTGTTTTTTCTGGGCTGTGAAGACTGTGGAAGTGCACTGGCGTTAGGCTGCAGTATCTACACACGCGACACGATTCGGTTCGGGCTCACTGTAGGATTCGGAGGGTAACGAGGGACTAGGTGTCAGCAGAGGCTGAATGGCTATGTTTATTGTTCAGAAGGCTGCCGTGGCTCCTCTTATCATCTCCTTGTGTGCTGGGTCCTCAACTGCTGTTTGTCTCAGTGTCCTGTTTACTGTCTGTTGTCATTTGAATCATGTTGGCTCTGTTTGTAATTTATTTATTTATCTTTTCAATTGGCACTTGCTTCAGATTCGATTGCCATGAATACACATTTGTGTGGCTGATGGTACAGCTCTTCTTTATGGGTGTCATCAGCAGCGCACATCTATTTGGAGAAGCTGAAGGATCTTTAAACAGCATAAAGCTCGACACTCTGATCTGAGTGGTTTGTGTGTGTGTGCGTGTGTTTGTGTTCAATACATAAGTCTTTTTTTTTTTTTGATCACAAGAACGTGTTTGGCAAGGTTGGTTGCACCTTTGAAGTTTAATGAAATTAGAATGATGTGCAAAAGAGGCCTTTATAAAAATGTATATGCTTAATTATTAACCTAATTGAATTGACTTTGTTACACTGAAAAAAGATCTACAAATTTGTGATTGTTCATTTGTTAACTTTTTGCAGCATTTGTAATTTTGAAAAATGTTTATTCTAAAAATGTTTTATTTTTTTTCTTTAAGTTAATTTCATTTGCAAAATTATATTAAGGTTTCTTTTATTAAGAATGTGAAAATTCTGTTCTGTTTGTTTGTTGGTTTGTTTCACAAAAAACTATTTCATTGTCAAATCCAGAGAAATAAGAGGCAAAGAAAAATGAAAAACATATGGTTTAGCACTGAAGACATAGATCAGTCACTCACATAGTGCTGAAATGCTTGAACTACTTTAGTTAGAGAGGGCCAGGGGCTCCTACGCAGGCCTCAGGAACTGTCCTACCATATATTTGGCTGGTGCAACGGCTAGTGAAAAGGTTGAGCTTTGCCAACAGCGCATGCTCCTCATGGCGTTTTGCACGGTGGTACTTTTACCTTTTGCACTCTAAAGTGGCAGATAAAAATATCAACTGTGGGGTTGATTTGTTTTCTATGCTTTCTTTTTCTTTTTGTTGGATTCTATTGTACTTGACCGCCTTAAACTACTGTTATCAACTTATACTCAGAGGGTGAAAACTGGAAACTGTCGCTGGAATACTGGATGACTTTCTTTTGACTTTTTTTGTTCAATGGAAATGAAGCTGTGAAATGGCCTATGAAGCATATCCATAAATTAGACACCCCTTTAGTTTACTTGAAACCCAGGAACCCCAGTGTGAAGAACAACTCTGTCAAATTCAAACTTGTTGGCTAATGAGTATGGGAAAGAAAATAAATATCTCTTGAATTCAAGGACAATCGTGGTCTGGGTGGGAAAAAAAAAAAGAAGAAGAAGATTTGACTTTACATGTAATTGCTTCCCTTCTGATATTTTTTGCTATGTTGACATTGTTCCTTTTATGGATTTAGACATTTAGCTTTGACAATCATAGTATGTTTCATTTTCTCAAGGGAAGTAAATTATGAGGCTGTTTAGTTTTGTACTTTTGGTGTGCTGTTGGTGAAATTTTTAAATTGTGTGCAAACTGCAATAAATTATAAGAACCTTACCCTCTCTGTGCCATTTTTCTGTCAGAAACTTCTGGTGGGATTTGCCAGAGCAATGACGACGTGCATATTGGTGAGACGGTGTTTGTGTTTTTACATTCAGTTCAATAATCTTATTTACTGTAGATGCTCGTGTGGGTGGAAACATGTTTTCCAGTGCATTAGGTCTGTGGATTGAGTATACTGTCCGGATGAGTGTGTGAGTGTAAGCAGTCTTACATGGTCTGGCTGCTGCTCCAGTAAAGGCGTGGGTTGGACCTGGGAAAATGTGCAGCAGCTTGTATGAAGACCAACCCCTCCCCCTGCATCACACACACACACACACACACACACACACACACAGGCTGCTTCCAAAGCTCCTCAAGAACAGTTTTCCAGCAAACAAATCAGCTTTAACTAATGTCTCACTGTTCGGCAAACCTGGCCTACAGATGCACTAAAGGCTGACCACTTTTAAGTCAGCAAGCGTTGCTCAACAGGCCACTGCCACAGATGGTCCCGTGCTGTAAGCCTGCCCCCCCTCCTCACACACACACATACAGCATCTTCTAATTGGTGCGAGATTTAGTTTTCGAACTCGTTTTGGACTTAAGATCCATTTCCGCTTGTATTATTGATGAAGTAATTGTTTTGCATTTTGCAATATTGTATTCTAGACAATATTGTGCACTCTTTGGCTGATTTTCTCAGAGAGCTGAAATTTGATTTGTGACATTCACATACAAATCTTCATGTAACATCTGGTTGGAACGGACAGTTGATGCTTTGCAAGGGCATAATGGTTTTCTCTCTTTGCTTTTTTACTATGAATTTAGGTCATTAATTTGTATCTGTCCTTTGTTTGCTCAAGGAGCAGAGACAAAGGGGCAGCTGTGGAAACATTTGGCTGTGCCGAAGGGTAGTGGGCTCGATGTGATGAGTGTGTTACCAGCTTGGGCTTCTATATGTGGCTTCACCGCAGAAGTTAGTGGGAGCCGCGTGCCAGCGTACTAGGGGAGAGCGGCACACATGGCATCAATAGTGCAGTCGTTGCACTGAGGTATGACTGATTCTGCCCACGCAGATAGCTGCTGAGTGCCTCACCAAACTCCGACCAGCTCCAAATATATAATGTGCATTAGAGGGGCACAGACAGGAAAAGGCCTTTCTGTTTGCTGGCATTCGAAGAAGTGTCACAGCAGATACCGTGCTCCATGAAGTTAGTGCATTTATTGAACATCATTAACTGTCGTCTACTGTTTGGAAATAAGATTATAATGTGTCAGGTTTAATGACACTTCCTAATCTTATGAGAACTAATTATAAATTATATTAATTATAAACACATTTGAAAACCCTTTTGTCCTCCATGTTACATTAATTATGATAAGGCTCTCAGAGACCCGCAAAAAAATATTTTTTAAATTTTATGATGCTCTACTTGGTGTACACAATATAGATAGATGTACATTCCTGCCAGTTGTTTATTTTGATTTGATTTAAGTTTTGTTTGTTTTCAAATTTCTTTTACCTTTTACCTTTAACCTTTAACGTCCATGGAACCTTTTTATTGCACAAAATGTTCCTCTAGATTATTAAAATGTTTTTCACACCAAAAAAAGGTTATTTCAAGAACTGTTCACTGAAACCCTCTTTATTTTTTAAGAATGTAGGTGTTTATTAAGTCAACATATTAAAGTCATTTGAAGGGAAAATTAGGTTAATTTAAAAAATTGCTGTTATAATTGTTACACAGTGTGGGTCTCTGGGACATCCAAGCATAAAGATTTCAACAGAACATGAAGGTTTTATTATTTTTTTAAAGAAAAAGAATAATATAACAAAAATATATATACACTTAAAAATAAAAATATATAAAAATAAAAATACATATATACCTAAATATTAACATTTTCATAAAATATTTCATTTCGGCTCTTAAACACCAAAGTTTCATAAAAGCAAATTCCCACTTTTCATAAAAAGTAAAAAAAAAAAAGTGCTGGAAATTAAACTGCGGCCAGCAGTTAAGATGTAAAGAATTTGAGGGAATTAAAGGAGCATTAAGTTCTACATGAAAGAGAAAGGAAAAAAGAAAAAAGGTACAAGGGCTGAGCAGATAAAAGGTGAGAAAAGCAGGCTGAAGGGAAGACGTCTTTTTTCTTTCAGTTGTCTGCCTCATTTAAAGGCAGCCATTATTGAGTGCCATGCGTACACAGACAGAAGGCAAGCAACAAGCGGCCTGTCTTGGCCCTTCAGACAATGCAGCGGTGCTACAGATTATCAGGGGTGGGGGAGAGGGGTCTGCGTGGGGGAATATTTTTGGTTTAGGGAGGGGTACGCCACGCACCCTACATCCCCCAACAAAAGAAGACACAACCCTATCTTAAATGCAATCATTACATAATAAATATACAGAGGCCTAGACCAGGTTCTCCACACAAGCACATTCAGAAAAAACACATTCAGTACATAATAAATATACGGGTCCATGGAGCTCACTTGAGCACAGATAAAACAACATTTCTGTTGTGTGATTCTTCCATAGCGAAAAGTGGGGGATTGTCATCTGTGTTTGATGATGACAGAAGAATCACAAATCAGTGAACAGGATGCACAATTTCAGAGTTTAAAGAGTTTCTTGAGAGTCACTTTTTATATTAATATTTTCAAATCCAGAAACCTTTTAACAATGTTTTTTGAAGTTTGAAGGAGACTTTTAACTTAATGATCAAAAACCTTTTAACAATGTTTTTTGAAATCTCTTTTCTTATTATTTATTTTATTTATTATTCATTATACATCATATATATATATATATATATATATATATATATATATATATATATATATATATATATATATATATATATATATATATATATATATTTAGATGCTGCTTAATATTTTTGTGTAAACTATGATTTTTTTTTTTTTCAAAAATTCTTATAGAAAATTTAAAACAACATTTGAATTAGAAATATTTTCTAACATTAGAAATGTCTTTACTGTCATATTTGATTTTAATGGTTTGATTTGACTTAAATGTGCCTTTCTCTCTATTTTTCACTCTTTTTCACTCCCAAATAAAAAGACTAATTTCAATTCAAATCAATATTTCACGTCTACTTAAATGATAATAAGTGCTATAATGTACAGTCAGACAGTCATTATCAAGAAATACTCCTTAATCTGAGACTTATTGTGTAATAATGACAGGTTGACTTTACACGATCCCTTACATATATTAGCCAATTCAGTTCAACTCTTCAAACAGAAATGATATTTTATAGGTCTCTTGCAGTGTTATACTGTCTTTCAATGTTGGAGGCCCGGTAAACCCTTGATGTGACTTGTTTGGTCGGCTCTTTCTTTCTCTCGGAACCAGCTGTTGGTAGCACTTCTGCCCGCTGTAGATAAGTGGGCGGCAGGGTGTGGGATGTTGATAGGGGGTCTTGGCAGGATTTAGTCAGCAGCGAGTCAGCACTTTTCCTGGGTGCAGTGCTGTGACCTTATTGGGAGTCAAATATACACTGCATCTATACAACATTAATAATAAATAAAATAAATAACTTGAAAAAAAATACAACAATTAAAAGGAATATGTTACATTTTACAATATATTGAAATAGAAAATAGCTATTTAAGTTATAATAATATATCAGAATTTTTACTGTGTTTTTAATCAAACAAATACAGGTTTGGTGAGCATATGAGACTTTCAAAAATGTGTCCTTTTAAAAACATTTAAAAAATCTGACCAACCTAAAATTTTTTAAATCTAGTGTAAGTTCATAAGTAGTTATCCAGTTAACCAACAGGCCAGTGCACACCCTACAGCACCCTTAAGAAGACACTTTCAGTGGTGTGTGTTGTAAAAGCTTCGTTTTTCCCTGTGTTCTGCAGCACAGTTCATCTCAAAACAGACCCCACACCTGTCCACCCCGAACGTGTGACTCAGCAGGGCTCACACACTCTTTACACATGTGGTTGTAACTCCACATGAAGAACACACACGCTGTTAAAGCAGAATATCACACTCCAGCACCTTACAGATATGGCCATTCCAGTACAGACAAACATTACCATAAGGATTTATATGTTAGCATCAATATATTTTTGACAAAAAATTCTATATACTAACAGTGTAAATGAATACCAAACAACATAAATGCTTTGAAATACCTTTTGTGTACTGTACAACATAAAACATAATGAATCAAGAGTGCAGCAGCCTCATTAACCTCACCACTTAAACCTCATCATTTGTGAATCATTTCTGTCCTAAGCTAGTTTTTGTACAAAGAGGAGCATTGTGGTCTCAGCCTGAGATGCCAAGCGAGGTCCGGCAATGCGGGCCCCATCTGTCGCCTCCACCAACCTGCACCAACTCAAGAGTGGCCCGAGGCCGACTCACAGGATTAATGCGCACATCCTGAACTGGGTTAGGGAGAGAGAACGTGGGCTCAGCCTGTGGGACCTGGCACAGCCAACGTGCCACATTCCCTCTCACAATGCTGCATTATCCACCACCGCACAGCAACCTTGGCAGGGAGCTGAAAAGAAATCCTGAAGGAGGACGGATGTGATACTGGTACTTTTAACATCGATGCGTCCTCCAAAAAGCCTCTTGATTATGTTTGTGTATTTAGCATGGATTTTTGCAGAAAATGCTTCTGTATTCGCAGGTTATTAGATGTTTGTGATGAGGGCCACGGGCTGCTGAATGGCTATTAGATCACATGTATGTAAACTTTGACAAACAAGACATATTTTGCAACCAAGTAGAGAGATATAAATATGAAAAAAATCAACTTAAACAACTTAAATGAAAATTAAAAATGTTGACTTGGCAAAAAACTGAAATCAAATCATTTAAGTTGAAGAACTAAAGTTACTAAAACCAAAACTGGAATAAAAATGAATTACATCTAAATAGAAATATTAAAAATAATGGGAATAATAAAAAAATGACAAAAGCACACACTGAAAACAAACATTTTCCTAAGAAATTGCTAGTAAATTTCACAAATAATTACAAAGAAATGGCAAGTAATAAATTGAATTGAACATAAAATAATCTTATAATAAATTTTTTTTTGCGTGACTAAATTAATAAAACTTAAAATAAAATTTTAATAAAAACTGCAAATATGAAATTGAAACCAATTCAAAATATTAATAAATAATAGTATATAAATAATGTAATATAAATAAAATAACACTGCTTCTAAATGATAACATGTAAATGTAAAAATTATTTTACAGCCGCAATCTGTCAAGGTTTGATACATGCAATACAAATTGTAGTTTGGCATCACTTGCACAATTAGCATCAATTACTGTATATAAAATATAAAACAAAAGCCATGTTTGCCAGAGGAGGTAACATCAATAAACCTATATATATATATATTTCTAGTTTTATATATATATATATATAAAATATGGCTTCTGTTTGTGTTACCTCCTCTGGCAAATATGGCTTCTGTTTGTTAGCATCTATTTGGTGAAATACATGCTTTGGACTAACCTACAATCTAACTTTTTTCATTACTGAAATGAGAATGACAAATGATAAATGACACTAAAGTACTGATGAATGATTTGTGGATGTTGCATGTGATTGGGTGATTTCCTGCCACTGTGTTTTAGACAAACACTTTTTAACCTACAATAATCATTCAACTTAATTATTACAAGTGACTAGCTTTGTTTCACCAACATAATTTTTGGAGTAAATTTGTAGACCAAATTTGACACATTCAAAAGTCATCCCACCAACAAAAACATCTGCCTCTTCTTGTTGCATGCATGTGGTGCAAGTCCCCGTCCCAGCCTGAGATCAAGCAGGCCGCAGAGAGTGAACGAGCGAAGAGTCACCCTCCTTGATGAACGTCTGCACCCAACACACATCTGCACACAGCATTATCATTACGATCACTGACAAAATGAACAATACCAACAATCACTCCCTTCAGCTGCAGCCATATGGGCGCCATACTTAGATTGCAGGGGAAGAGGAAAAAAGACAAGCAATTGTACTGGCATCTGTTTGGCAGTCCTTAGAAGCAGTTGCAAGATGAATCTGCTGTGCGAGGAAAGTTTTTCCCTCTGCCTCCCTCTCTCTTTGGACAAGCGAAAGTATTGCAGGTTGCGCTCCTGTCGGCCGGCTCTCGCAATTACTGTACCTGCTCTTTAATGTGGCATCCTAATGGGATGGGCGAGTACAGGCCCAGATGGTGAGACAAAGTGCTTTCTTCCAGGATTCTTCTGAGGCAGTGCATCTAGCTGGATACCCTTTCCCTTTCAGTGCAGCTTTGAAATTTCTCAGTTACAAGAGGTTTTATCAAAATAAAAACCCTTTCTTTTCAAGTAGCATTGAGAGTCTTTTCACATTCAGTGGCCACATAAAGTGTCTGGACCCTTAAAAATTTAGGCCTTTGCATTCTTAAATAACAAAAGCAAGCAAACTCGCATATTTCATGTAAAGAAAAAACAAAAACAAATAAATAAATACATTTCAATTTAAATCAACTAATAAAAAATTATATTTTGTATAATACAGTATATAAAAGATTATAAATATTAAACGAAATAAATATAAATGCAAATATTTGTTATACAAATATGTATAAATATAATAAATATTAGCAATTAATTAATACATATAAATCACTATATACATAAATAACTGAAAACATATTTTAAATATATAAATGTAGATATAGATATATAAATGTATAAATATGTGCTATAATCTATCTATCTATCTATCTATCTATCTATCTATCTATCTATGTAAAATTATATTAAGATTATATACAAGATTAAAAACAAGCAAATAATTTAAAAAAAATTATTTTACATTTAATTTTAAATATATATAACATAAACATAAAAATGCAATCTAAATAAAGGAAGAAAAAAGAAATAAAGAAAAAGAAAGAAATATCTCAAATATATAGATGTAGTACAGATCTATAGATGTAGTTATAAATCTATAGATACGTGCAAAATGAAGATGCAAAATATTTGGATATTTTTGGACTTTGTGGTTGTCAGATGTTAGTGAGACGTGTTCATAGTTACTGTGATGGTCTACACCTGGGGATACTCTGTTAGGACACCTGTGTGAACTCATTTTATACAACCACTAAAATCACCATGACTCCAGTTGGTTCAAATGAATTACAAAATGGCTCAAAAAAATGAAGTGAAACATTTGTTTTCAGATGCCACCTGGTGTAAAATTTTGTTTAAAAATGTAATAATATTCATCAGACATTTTTAAGTGTCACTTATGTATCCAGAAGTGTCTAGACACATTTTGGAGCTACTGTATAACAATTGCCGAACATCTGAATGTAATTTAAAGACTTCACACTCCTCCAGACTTCCAGTTCTGCTGGCAGGTTTATATGTTTGGACAGGCCGTGCCTCTTTGTCGGCCAGTCCGTGTTGTTCTCGTCCTATTACACCAAGCCGTGCAGCACTACAAGCCTTGCCCAAACAGGGCAATCCCTTCTGGGCAAATATTTAAAGTCAAAACAGCTCTGGCTCCATAAAGCTAGTCGGGTGGTGTGGCTACATCTGTCAGTTGGGGAGGTGTGTACGAGAGTGCGTGCGTGTGTGCGGATGAGCGCAGCAGCTGCTGAAACGAGTCTGGACGCTGCTGACGCCAACACCTGTCCGCTCTGGAGACATGGGGAAGCAAATGTCCAGGCAGAGCTGGCCACAGACTCCCACTGCTGTCCAACCACAGGGTGGACAATGAACTCAAAGAGGGCCACGCTTCAAAGTACTGCCTTTTCCAGCAACGATCACCACTGAGCATGTGTGCCTTGCCTGCCAACAAATATTGAGTTACAGTCATTTTGACTATCTATCTATCATCTATCTATCTGCCTATCTATCTACAGTTATTTAAAAAGGTTATAATTTTATAAAAACACTTACATTAATTCTTCTGTTAAAACTTGTGTATTTTTTAAGGTTTTTTTGTTTTTGTTTTAGGGTTTAATGCAGTAAATTGTCAAGAAAATGGATTTAAAATGTTTATAAAATGTGTATAGCCCTATAACTTTACTTATATAAGGTGAGCTTTTTACATCATGTGGCACTTCTTAATCTACCCCAAAAAGGAGTAACAAACTGAAATACATTTTTTGTAGTAATCACCATTACGCCACAAGTGCTGTCAATTAAACTTCACTTGAATTGAACTGCACTGCACTCATAATTTTAATAGAAAATTACTTCCTGGCTAAAACGATGTCGACGAACACTTTGGACACCCCTCTCGGCTAATGTTTTTCTGAGCCATGTGTTGCATCTATAACCTCCCTCCAAAACCCAACCCCCAGCCCTTATGCTCCACATACAAACACACACTCCACAAGTTTCCCCCCAAAAAGCAACAGCCAGTACTCTAAACTCATAAACACCCCCTGCACACACGGCCACCCCCCATCTGGCAGCCCCTGGCCCCGCCCCCGTTGGAGCTGGGGGCTGGGGTGGAGCTGAGGTCAGGGATCAGGCAGACGTTGGCCCTTTGCTCAACAGCTGCCCGTGTTCACAAGCCAGGAGGAGGAAGTGGCAGCCGCCACTGCAGCAGCAGCACATCTGCTCTAATGAGTGTGTCAAAGCCACTAATGCACAGACACACACAGACACACACACACTGATCAGGCCCTCCCCGACCTTCTCTTCACACACTCAGCACACCATCAGGCCAGAATGGAGCCCTTTGTGTGGCAGTGTGTTTGTGTGCGGTGTTTCGTGAAAGGTTCAGAGCTGTGTTGTGTAATGAGTCAGCTGTGACAAGAGGAAGGACTGCAAAGACACATAATCATCACACACACACACACACACACACACACACACACACACACACACACACTTTGAGGTGAAACGTGGAATGAAATAACCATTTAGAATATTTTTAACACACTGTGACCTTTCTTTTAAAAAATAAAAGATATTAATTTCTCTATTAACAAATGTGGCTTAATGTCTTAATGATTTCTCCCATATTTTGGGGACTTTTTGTACAGGTCCTTATCACAAAGTTATCAGGCCCTGGATTTTCTTGACATATATTCTGATTTTCGTTTAATTCAATATTTAAAAAATTATGTGTTCTCTGTTTTAGATAATTGATTTCTGCACTTAAATCCTGGTTATCAAACCTTAACACTATTTATTTATCAGTAAAATGTATATCTGAGTTAAAATCAATCCTTCTCAATAGCCTACCTGCCAAGGTTTTGACGCCCCTGCCATGTTGATCTTATTTTTTTTTCCATTCCTATCTTTAAATTTTTACCCATCCTTCCATATTTCAGCTCTCGCCATTAATCTCTCTAACTTTTTGTGAATCTCCAATCTGAAAAGCTATTTTCTTTTTATGCAGAAGATCTTTTCTTCTTTTTTTAAACCCAAGGCTTATCATTGGAGTGCTTTCTACAAGAAAATTTAACAATGCACATATTAACTTAATAGTGTAAGCTACTGTATTCGCAATAGGTTAGTGACAAATATTAACAATAACAATAAAAATGTGATCAAATTAAACGATAAAACACTAAATCTAAATAATGTCAATTATTAAATCAAAACTTAACACCAAAGATATTGTCAGCGTCAATAATAAGATCTAAATCATAATCAGGTTAAGCTGATATGGTTTATAGAAAGGAGTGCAGTGAATCTGTAATGAGAGTCTCCTACGAGAGATCTCTTCATTCTCACCTCCTACTACATCGCACATATGTATACATTTATATCCAAGCACCTTCACCTGCCAAACAAACACACACAGCCATACAAGAAACAGAATGTTATTATCATCTGAGATTAATTGTGTACTAATTGTCAAACGTAATTACGGAGCTCTTAAAAGCTGGAAATGTCACTGTTCAACGTCTATTTCAAAGTAAATGTCTCCCCCTGGTGGCGAGTTGTTGAACCTCATATCTCTAAGACGAGCAATCGTTACCAATTACAAACAATGCCACAAAATACTGCTAAAAATGACCAGGCACAAAAATGAAAGTTTCTCATGATATTACTTTATTAATCGGATTATCGTGGCAGTTGTCTGCCATTCATCCAAGATAAACAGAGTGAGTTTTGGTGCAAATTCCACTAGATGATCATGCACACCCATCAGTACAGTATCTATCACCAGCAAGGTGTACAGTAAGTGTAAATTCAAGAGAATATGGCTTTGTGTTCTGTAATACATGAAAAACCAATAAGCAGCAATACAACACAGAAACAGTAAAGGATTTCTAAAACAGAAAAAGTTGTTTGTGCAAACAAAATGTTCAACTGTCCTATTCTTGAACATTAATAATAGAGCTATATTTAATTTGTTCAGAGGAAATGTTGTGTTAATACAAGATAACTGATGTGTAATAGATGCTACTAAGCAAACAAACAGGTAACATCATTTATTCAGCAGCTGTGAGCAACAGAAAATACAACGCATCACACCGTCATCAATCTGAAAAACTAAGAGTTATCATTCTGGGTCATTTACGAAGGCTCTTTATATCACAGCATTCACTTATCCATTAAGATACTTCTTTGGATGCATGTGTACTTTTGGCAAACGGCAATGACAATAATGCCCTCAGAAACTAAAAGAGGTTTAGCAATTCCATAAAAGTGCAATCAGACGAAAAATTTGTTTTCAAGTTTCATTGTTCATCTGTATTAACAAGGCACACTTTATCCTATATTACTTATTGGAAGGCGCAGTACTGAGGGTGAGACAAAACAGAAGCAAATCTGGGTTTCTGAAACAACCCAGTCATATTTAAATAGACCAGCTCTGTTTAGATCATCTCTTAACATTGAAAGGTTCTGTAAATGTACTACTTGAGGTCAGAAAAGCAGACGGCCTCCTGCAGTCGCTGACAAGCACAGAAGTAGTTCAAACTGAATTCACAAAATTGTCTCAAGGATCTATATTTTTACAATTTATATTGAAAGGCAAGTTTACTGATATCTCATTATTGTGGCTTTAATATGCTTGTGGCATTAAGTTGTACAGTTGAATAATAAACAAACATCTGAGGACTGTGCAAACATTTACATACATTCAATGGAATCAAAACCCTGCCTGTATAACAGCACATGCTTCTTGAGGCACATTATACTTATAATGTTTATTATATACTATTTTTTGGAGCAAATTAAATAGATTTAAATCTAAAGATGCTTTCACAAAATATTCTACTCCTATTTTTGGAGAAGCAGAAAACACCCACTGTAATCTTATTACATTTTCAGGGTGCATTGTACATATTTCTTATTCAGAATAAACATTTAAATTTTCTTTTAAAAACCGTACGTTTAAATGAAGTTGACTTGAGTAAGTCAATCATACAGTCCATTTAAAACAAGGACAAAGTGTGGCAGTACACATTGCATAACCGTTGATTCTTGTATGATAAAAGAAACAAAGAACATTTAACATAACATGTACAGTATAAGTAATCGTTTTACCCAATCTGTGTGAAATATTGACATCTAACAACAATATACATCACTACTGATGCCTGACTGTTTGAAGTAGTAGCACATGTACAGCATGTGGACTCAAGCTGGAGATACTGAGCTTATGAGAGCTCAAAATACCAGAGAAGAATTATGTAAAGCAGATGAGAAACCGTTAAATGATTCCAAAAAGTAACTAGTTGAAAAACCCTTTTTGATTAACCACAGGAATGCCATTATATATGACAAATACTCCATTTCAAAGGGCTGTACGATGATCTGAGTGAAACCAAATGACGTTCTTGCCATGGAGAAACTGAAGTGAGGTGGGAGAGGAAACACATGAGGCAACTATCCGTCCCCGAGTCCAGAGCGTAATCCAGCCAGTGCTACATGCAGGCCAAGCAGCCTCTTAAAAGAGCTGGATCATTGATTCCCGTGACTTCCCAACACCTATCCACTTCACTGAAGCAAAGATGGAAGAAGTCATTAGGATCACTGTAGTAAAACAACCCCACTGCATTTTAAACAATCAGACTTACATGAACAGCTGAGTTAAAGTGACAGTCTACTCTCACCTTCATGTCATTTCAAACCTGTATGACCTTCTTTCTTCTACTGAGTTTTTTGGTTACCATTAACTTCCCATATTATTTTTTGTTGCATATTTTTGTCCATTTGGATGTTAATGCTAATCAAATCTTTTTGGTTGCAGACATTCTTCAATTTATCTTCTTTTACATTCCACAGCAGAAAGAAAACCATATAAGTTTGGAACGATATGAATGTGAGTAAATGACAGAATTTCGATTTTTTTTGGAAGCGCTATCCCTTTAAAGTCTTACCAGGCACACCCAAGTGATCTTCGATGTAGCAGACATATTTCTGTGCATTTTCTGGAAGCTCATCAAAGGTCCTGGCAGCAGATGTGTCTGTTTTCCAGCCTGGCAGAGTCTCGTACTGCACTTCAACCTTCTGTAGCACCTCTTGGTTTGCTGGGGAACATGCATGATATTTAACTCCACTAGCTTTTATTAAATCTACATGTGATATGGGAAATGTGATGCTTACCTGGAAAATGTGGGATGATTTCACCATCTACTTTGTAAGCCACACCAACTTTGATCTCAGGAAGCACATCCAAGATGTCAAGTTTGGTGAGAGCTATGCTAAACAGACATATAGAAGGACGCATATAAGAAAACAGTACTTTATAGAACACCGATACAGAAGCCAAAGGAGACTTATTTGAACACTCACGCTGTGAAGCCATTAATCATGTGGGCGTATTTGATAAGCACCAGATCCAGCCAACCACATCTCCTTTTGCGACCTGTGGTCACGCCCACCTCCTTGCCTCTCGACTGCAGGAGCTCTCCAATTTCCTATGCATAAGTACAGTATGAACAAAGTGCTACATTTATTGACTTTGTGTATTTATGTGTACAGGTATCTGAATATTACATTAAATGAGTTAAACAGTCAAGCTTTTTTATAACTGTAATAATTTTAGGGATGACTGTGTAACATTCTATCCAGGGGAAAAATATTTAGAAACTATTTAGAAAAATGGATAAATAGCATTTGACTCACCCTGGTTTATTTACAGTAAAGTTTATGTGTAATATCCCTATTTTATAAATATTAAAACATATGATCTATATGATATGAGCAGAATTATTTGACAGTTTGAATTATGAAGTCTACAAAACCTTCTTCCCACTAGATGGAGCCATTTTAAAACTGAACTCAAAGTGTTTGAAGTGTAAGAGCAATTTCTAGTTGAAGAAATATATTTGGACCCACTTTATATTGTGTTTAACACTATCATGTACGGACATTTAAAATAATCATATGATACAATGCACTTATTGTCTACATACATGTTTTTATATTGTATTTATAATTAAAATACCTGCAGTAATTCTGCAATTATTTTCTGCAATATTTAATTGATATTACAGAAATTCTATAACATTTCTATCTATAGAATAATCTATTATTTCATTGACTATGCGAACCCTGCTATTGTTTATTAAGTCACTGAAAAGCACATTATGAATAGGAAATCATAAATGTCTCATACATAATATATTCATTGAAATGTAGCGTGACGGTTTCTGACTGCTCTGTTCCTCCAGCCTCATTTTTCCTGTTCAAATCTATCCATAACAATAATCATGCTCGACTAAAGTCAGGGTCATTACTGCCAAAACACTCATAACACTGAATGCACCGTAGTGAGAGCTCATCCAAACAATGCAGAAACAAAAGAGGAAGTTAAGCAGCTGCTTACGTTGTTCTGTTCTGCAGGGAAAGCTCCAATCCCAACCCTCGTGGTGTAGGCTTTGACAACTCCATACACTTCACCCACGTTCTGCGGCGGCATGCCCAGACCCGTACACACCCCTCCCACAGTGCAGTTTGAGGAAGTCACAAACGGATATGTCCCTAAACAAAAGCGTGACATCAGTGCTGCATGCTAGTGAAGTGTTAGCGAATCCTTATGCAATGTCAATATTATTTTCATTTTGTAAAATAATAGACCTTTGCGTCTGTCAACCCCAATAATTATTTGTAAAATGTTAGAGGCGCACAACGCTGCTTAAAATCACATAACATAACCATAGAAATAAAATGATTAGGACTAACTTTTTTTACATAGTAAAGTTAAATGTATTATAATCAACTAAAAAAAAAAAAAAAAAAAAAAAAAAAAAAAAAAACACAACATCAAATGATGATATGAAAATTTAAATAAATACATTAAAAATTGAATTGTTAGTAAATAAGAAGAGAATGTAATGACAATGTTATTATTATGTAGAGTAATAAGCATCTACATCTTTCAATGTAAATTTGTTAAAAAAATAAAAATATATATTTTTTTAAATACACTTCTTACAATTCATAAATCATATAAAAATAAAAAAAATAGTAGAAACTACAATTTTTTTTTAACATGTAGAATAAATAAAATAATAAAAAATAGAAATATAGTTGCAAGAAGCAATTAAGGGGCCAAGCACTACAGAGCTAAGCATGGCATGGACTCTAGCAATGAGTAATTAAAATCATTTTAAGATGATTTTAGTCAAAATGGCAACCACTAGTAATATGATTTATTGGCTTATCACTTTTGACCAATAGGTGGCACTGTTATCAAATATTTCCAGAAATAGAGCCTCAGATTTATTTTGGCAATATGCCTCAAATTTGTAGCGGCGCTATACAAAAACGGTTTGTCTATCGACATGAAATACATAACTTTTTGCTAGCATGATCTGAAGATGATCTGAGTCAAATTTGGTGAAAAGCTTTCGAAAAAGTAGGTTTTCAACATAAATCAAAATGGCGGACAGGAAGTTCATCCAATTATGGCATAATTAGTATAGCTGTTCTCGGCATGATCCAAGGAATAAATCAAGATCTGTTTCATTACAATAGGCTAATGTAAACAAAAGTTATTATCATTTTTAGAAATTTCATTATAACTTTGAGTACCATCAGGGCATGGTGCTGAAGAAGCATACCGAGTTTCGTAACGATACGTCAGTGCGTTTGTAAAATGTAGCATTTTATTACAAAATTCAAAATGGCCGACGCCCAAAATGGCTAACATGGGAAAATTGGGTATCATTCAACTTCGCGTGCTGCATCTAATCTAAAGAGACCAGTTTTGGCCAAACCATTCAGAAGTTATAAGCAAAAATATGCATTTTTCATATCTCCTAAACACTAGGGGGCACAGTGCCGAAACACTGCAGGTAGTCTCAGGTCATGCTTGTTATAACACACACCAAGTTTGGTCTCAATACTCCAAACCGTTGTGGAGATACAGCTTCAGATCCATTTTTGCGTGCTGTTCGTTGAATTCGTACGCACGTTATTCGAGAACGATTTTAAGAATCAACTTGAATTCGATAAGTTTTTGCCAGCATGGTCTGAAGATGATCTGAGCTAATTTTGGTGAGAATCAGACAAACCATCTAAGAAGAAGTAGGTTTTTCGAACAATTAAAGATAGCGAAAAAAAATACACCTTGCGATTTTTTAATTGAATGATTTTTGTTCATTCGACTCGGCATGAGCCAAGGATTTATAGGAAAAAATTATTTTCCTTCTGTGCCTTACAGTTCAAAAGTTGTTAGCATAAACATGAATAAAACTTTGGACAAGTGGTGGTGCTAGAGAGTTTGAGATAGAGACTCCAGATTTGCTTTGGTTAATGTGGAGACTGTCCTCTATCAGTGTACCAACTTTCCCACAACTGCTTCTATGGGCTGCCATAGACTCATGAGCGGAAGAAATGGAAGAAGCATAAGAACACCAGCAGATACAATAGGTGCATATGCACCTTCAGTGCTTGGCCCCTAATTATAGAGAATGTAGAATGTGTGAGACTGTATTATTGACTTGTAGACTTATTGTTATTGACACTACACAGGATTTAACTTCATGGGAGGACTTTTCCAGAAGCTCACAAATGGGAATCAGCTGGTTAGCACATTGCATAATCTTATGTTACACGTGGTCAGGGAATGGTATGTACTACGTGTTTCAGTGTATCCATTACTCACCAAAGTCAATGTCCAGCAAGGCAGCATTGGCACCTTCCACCAGAATCTTTTTTGGAGGCCCGTGTAGTGCCTCATACATGAAGAAGACTCCATCTCTCACCATGGGCTTTATTCGATCTATATATGTCTGAAAAAACAATCAGTCTCAGAAAGTTTGGTAACCCTTGTTGTCTGTGTTGCACATTAGATATTACTGTTATGAATACAGTAATTAAATGCATACATTTTTTTCAAGAATTGTGTATCTCTACCTTCTTTACTATAAATCTGACTCTTTTCCGAGTCTTATTAAATCTTGTAAACCTAATCTACGGTGTGAACTGGTGTGACGTCTAAGCTTCTCACCTTGAGTTTCTCAAGTTCCCCATCCACATCAATCTCCAGTGAAGGGTACATAGACTTATACTGCGAGGCCAAATGTTTAAATCTGTGAAAAGATACATGAGACTGCTCAGCTGACACTGTGATAGACGAGAAGCGTGATCAGATGCTCTTCCATTGTTTCTGTTGGATTAAGAACTGGATTCAATGTTTTTACAGAAGATGAAGTTTAACACTCTATTGAATGTGACATGAATGGGTGAAACAGTTGAGTTGTCAAGCACATTTGAACAGGTAGGAAGACACTGACCTCTCTGAGAACTCCTGAAAGTCAGCCAGAAGGTCACATATCCTCAGGCCACTGCGAGCTGCTTTGGCTGAGTACACAGGGCCGATTCCTTTTTTAGTTGTTCCCAAACTAGGTGGTGAAACAGAAAGAAGGTGAGACTCGTGAGTGATATTCACATGCATTAGATAGATACTATTTTTCCATGCTGGATTTATGGGTATGCCTTTTTCAGGGACCCCTAAGTGTATATACAGTAGACAGAGAAGTGACCCTCTGTTATAATATTGTATAAAATTAAGTGTAATTTCGTTTACATACAATTTTTTTATTCAACAAGGATGCTTTAAACTGATAAAATTGACAGTAAAGACATTTATAATGTTACAAAAGATTTCTATTTAAAAATGCTGCTCTTTTGAACTTTTTATTCATTAAAGAATCCTGAAAAATTTATCAGTTTCCAGAAAGATATTAAAGAGCACAACTTTAAAGCAAACTTCATTATTAATACTAACAAGAACATTTTCTTCACTGATAATAATACGTTTCCACAGCAAATCATCATATTAAAATGGTTCCTCTCGTGACACTGAAGACTGGAGTAATGATGCTGAAAATTCAGCTTTGCACCACAGAAATAAATGACATTTATAATAAATTTAAATAGAACATATTTTAAACTGTAAAAATATTTCACAATATTACTGTTTTCACTGTATTTATAATCAAATAATTGCCGTCTTGGTGAACATAAGAGTCTATTTTCAAAAACATGAACAAAAAAAAAAAAAAAAGTAATCTGACAGACCCCAAGATTTTGAACAACTAAAAGCCACTGAATCAATCATTACTGATTTAAATAATCATTTATTCATATTCTACATTTTAATTTAACCTAATATTTTAATGTGAGATGGACTATTCCAGACTTAGCCAATATTAAATTGAATACTTTTTTATATTTAATATCGAATGTTATTACGATTATAAAAATATTTCTTTTTTCAGATTTGCATAATTATTTGTATATAAATTATTTCACATTTCAAGGACAAAAAGGACTGTATCTACTCTCCAAATCTAGAACATTGTGTTTGTCAGTTATAAAACAAAATCACAAAATGCACACTTAACAGTCAATTACTAAGATCAATCAGAATGGTTAGAAAAGCCACCATTACACATGACTAAAGTTCATCTCTCAAAGCATTTTTTCTTTTGTTATGAACTTGTGTCATAACATGTTGCTAGCGTGTTGTATGCGTGTGCATAAAGCAGGGTTTTTACTTTTTGCCAGCTTGCTGTTGCCTCTCCTGTTCCTGGACTCCATCCACAGCTTGATGGAAATCAAACACTAGAGGCAGGAGAGTGTATACATTACAGTGAGACAACTCATCTCTCTGAGCTCTGAACCCAACATGCCAAAGCAGGACACCATAACAACACTTGGGCTGACTACAATTGATCCTGTGTCCTTTCATTATAACTCCTCCTGCTGAGAATCTAGAATTACAACAATAGACTAAAGGCATAAATAATTCAAACACATACCATTATTAATTTTAAAGGACTCTTTGATTATATGACATTTGAGAGCAGTATCTGCCTTCTTCAAATCCCAAAAGCAAAACATAAACAAAACTAAAAAAACAGAGAGGTAAAAATGCATTGATGCATCAGTGAACATTTAAACACATTAATTAGATTCTATTCTTATTGATATTGAGCTATTATTGACAGCTATTTTCAGTTCCTTAAGGAAATAGATTTAGGTTTAGGCTTACATTCTGTGTAAATAGTGATGCTTTGCCATTGTCGTGACACACAGTATAAATCTTTTTTTATAAATATATAGTCAAAGGGAGGTTTTCAAAACTCTATCATACATTTCAGCAATCAAAAATAAATTAATATATAAATAAAACAATTCCATGCAAAAGCTGACATAAGCCAAAAAAAAAACCTTACCAGATTGTTGGAGGGCCATCAACAAAGTGCCTTGCAAGCACTGTAATAATACCTGTTATATTATGAGTTTATTTCTTAACCAAAGAATAATCCTTGTCTGTTTTGTTGTAAATAATTCTCCAAATCCAAAACACCCAATGTACGTCCTTTACAGTACATCAATGCATTCATTTGGCTCAAGTTAAAAGTTTTTCTTAATTAATTAAATTAATACTTTTATTCAGTGAGGATGCATTAAATTGATCAAAACTGACAGTAAAAACATTTCTAATGTTTCTATTTCTACTTTTTCTAATGTTAAAATTTCTATTTCAAATAAATGCTGTCCTTTAAACATTCTATTCATCAAAGTATACTGAAAAAATATATAACATTTTCCACAAAAATATTAAGAAGCACAACCATTTTCAATATTTTCAATAATAAGCTAATCAGAGTGATTTCTGAAGGATCATGTGACACTGAAAACTGGAGTAATGACTGCTGAAAATTCAGCTTTTCATCACAGGAATTAATTATATTTTTTAATATATTAAAATAGAAAACAGTGATTTTAAATTGTAATAATATTTCACAATGTACTGTATTTACTGTATTTTTGTTGAAATAAATTAAAAGAAAAACTGACCGCATACTTTTGAATGGCAGTGTAAGTAAAAATAACCATGAATCCAAAATAATCATTTAGTAAAGAATTGCAATCAAATCAAATTGTTTACACCCCGTAAAGCCAAATTTTGCTGTGTTTGCAGCTGTAAATGTAATTGTGGCATATGATGGTGTTTATATGACATGGGAGCCATCAGCCTACCGATGTGCGCCCGATCAGAGATGATGAGCCTGCTCTCCCAGCCTTCCAGACCTGCAAGCAAACTCACCGTTAGACCCCTACCAATGCTCACTGAAACTCAATCATACAGCCCAAGGGCACAAACAGTTAAACAAACCTTTTCCTTTCCGCATATTCTTCTCAGCCTCCTCGAAGAGACCCGGCAGGTGAATGACTACACCATTCCCTGCAATCAAATGAGGAGCTGGCAGTCATCACTGTCCAATTCAGGGCTTTAAACCCTGAGATAACTTCATCTTTACAACCTTTAAAGGCCAGTTTCAACTCTCAAGTCTTAAATAATTTGGTGCTAGAATGTTACAGTGAATTGTTTAGCCACAGACAACCGATTACAAACTCATTAATATTCATACACTTTGTACAGTCACAGAAACTTGTTTCTTGAGTCATGCTGTGATCAGTTTCAGTTGTGACAAAACCACAGATGGACAAGCAAGTTGTGTGCTTCATAAATATGCAAATAAAGTCGCATTAACCAAACTTTATAAATGTACAATGTGAAATCTTGAAATAAATGGAGCAAGAGGTAAAAATGTACCAATTTAAAGTCTGAAAAGCCCAAATGTGTCATTCCAGATGTTGGAATGGATAGAAAGGGGTATACTATTGAAAAGGAATCTTAAAAATCACTCAAATCAACACTCAAACCCTGCAACACAGATTTCTGAAAGCTGTACAATCTAATGTACTATGAACATCAAGCATTTCCAATACATCATACTAATCTACAGTGCTGATATATGAATCAGAAGGCCAAAACACAGTAATGGCCATTAGCAAAATTGGATCTTTGCAAATAAAGTGCATAGATTGCACTCAGCTATATTAGTTTGGATATGCTGGCCAACATCCAAACACTCTGTACTCTGAACACTCTGAAGCTGTGGTGTTGTTTTTGAAGCCTTGTTTTTTTGGTTTCATGAGAATGTGCACAATTCATATGAGACACTATCCAAATGGAGAGAGGAAATTAGACATACTCACCAATGAAGGCAGTGACCTTAGGGTTGATAATCCCACTGGGTAGAAGGTGGAAGTCATATTCCACTGAATCAACCACCACCGTGTGTCCTGCATTGTTGCCTCCCTACAGGAGAGAAGAAACACAAAGACTTTTCAATCCTTGAGAAGATGACACACAAATCTAGGAAAGTTCACACCAAAAATTGTCATTATTTACAGTACTTACCAATTTCATCCAAAATATTATGACTGACTGACTTCTGTGGAACATAAAAGTTGTTTTGAGAAATGTTTTTGTCCATCCATACAATGGAAATCAAGACGATCCATTGTTGTTTGGACCTCAGATTCCATCTTTTGCGTTCCACAGAAGAAAGTATGTTTTTGGGTGAACTATCCTAAGCATTACTATGTTATGGTACAGACATGCTTTGACATGCAGTTGTGAAATGGAAAATTTGAAGCATGGAAACAACACTGATTTTGGTTGTTAGGTGTGGATTTAATGTGAGAACAGCTCTATTGCTCAATTATACAAGATACAAGTAGGAATCCAGGAATCTGTCTCCCTTATCTATCACATCTGATTCAACTCATCAGCTCATTAGTAGAGACTGCAAGACCTGAAATGATATAGGGGCTGCATCCGAAAACTTAAGGACAGGTGACTTGCTGCCTCGCTGCCATATCAGGCAATGACTTTGCAGGCAGCGTTTTTGCATGAAGGCACCTCATGAAACTGATTTTGGACAGGCTTCTGAGGCAGAGTAATGGTTTAATGATCTACAGCAAAATATAGAGAGCTTTGGTGAGAACTAAGTTGATATTTCATTACTGCAATATTAAGTTCTCGCTAGAAATGACATAAAAAGTGGAAAATGTTGATCAAAAACATACATTTACACACGACCTGACCACCGACCGCAACTTTCAGATGCCATCTTTATTATTTGGCTTAACTCACAGAATGGAATGCACAGGATTGTGGGATATCAAAGGCAGCGAAGGATACATCTATGCTGCCTTCAAAAATCGGCCAGATGAAGGCATCTCAGGAGACAGGAACTGAAGCTAACATTGAATTCAAATGTGCCTTGATGCTTTCCTACCTTGGAATGCGTGCTCCAACGGCAGCATTTTTCAGTTTTCGGATGCAGCCAGGGAGACATACTAGGGGCCCTTGCAGGACCGGTTTGAAAACGACTGACATAAAGAATGCAAACTTGATTCCTTCCTTGACGACACATGACCAAAGAGCAGGGAAACCATAGACTACGGAGCACACTTGGCCCACCAACAATTACCATCCTCAAGAATCATCAAGAGTCCTCACGTGTTGGTTTTTTAACATGGCATGTCACATCTGAGGGAGTTCTCACAAAGTGTGTTCAATAAATCAGTCTTTAATCCAGCCAGGAACAAAATAAACCAGGTTTAATGTTTTTTCTTTTTTTTTTTAATTTACACACTTAAAGCATACAAACTTTCAATGACAAAACAATTACTCTATTGGGAACAGAATGGAATGTGAAAAGTTTGTCAATATCAGCCAAAAAAAAAATAATAATAATAATATATATGTTGACTTTAAAGCTAATTTGGATTGATACTGCATTTAGTTTTATAAGATGTCGGTTCTAGGGAACAGGTGTTGTTTGTATCAGAGGAGTATATATATATATATATATATATATATATATATATATATATATATATATATATATATTATATATCAATTCAACTTCATGTTGACTTTAAAGCTAATTTGAATTGATACTGCATAAATTTTACAAGATGTGGGTTCTAGGGAATAGACGTTGTTTGTATCAGAGAAAACCCGAAAAAGCGAGTCATATTTTGAGTCAATAACCTGGAACATTTCTTTCACATGATGTTTGTCACGTTTGCTCTCATGACGGTCTCTGGGGTTTCAGGCCGTGTTGGATGGCGTCCAATGTTCCAAACATGGCATGCTAAAAGTGGCTAGACTGAGTGATCTGCTCCACCGTCTGTTTGAAGAGGAACAAGGGGTTGAGGAAGTAATACTGGGATTACTAGCAGAGTTACCACTTTATTACCCACAACGACACACCAAGCAGTCCATCACCATTAAAAATGTAGCTCAAAAAGTACCAAACCAATTAGATGAACCAGATTGATTAAATATTGTTTTGTGTGGTGAGATAATGTTATGATGTTCTATCTGGTTAGGTTTTTGTTGGTTTTTCAGAATAAAAAGTGTGTGCACATCTGTAATGAGAGCAAGAGTACAGTCATGGGCATGACTGTATGCATGAGAAAAACTTTTTGTATTTACTATTTTATTTGCACTTATAAGCATGTATCAAATTCACAAGAAAAGACAGATGGGACTCAAACCTCTCTAGGATAATGAAAGAAAGATTCCAAGTCAGACAAGGTTCCCATTTTCTAAAGGTTTTAGAAATTGCACTCACAAAGGGCTAGTTCTAGCCAATCAACCAGTTTCAGACAGACATTTCCACGTTTTTTTTTTTTTTTTTTTTTCAATTTCTTATCCATTTTTCTTTATTTCTCTGTCATAGACTATACAGCAAAAATGCTTAAATTTTCATTCACCAATACCTTTGTAAAAATTCATTATTCCCAGTCAGCCCCAATTCATTTAATATATAAGGGGGAGGGAGAAGTAAAGTGAGTAGTAATAAAAAAGAAAAAAATGTGTCTATGACTTCAGTCTTGAAACATTTTAAAATGACTTTTAATTTCTTTGTGTACCAAAATAATACTGAGGAAAGAACACAGAAATCAGCTGATAAAAAAAGTAATTGTACAATACTTCCTGTTATCAAATAAAGCATTTGGGACTTGAATAACACTGTTTAAAATGGCAGCTCAGTTATCAGCAAGCAACATACTTGGACTCGCTGATAAACAAGCAGCTGCACATTACACAGTTAACATGACCACTGCAACACTGCAGTCAAGAGGATTTTCACGGAGACTCAATTATCAAGCTGACCCCAAGGATTTATACATGCCTGACATTAATGGTCAAAATATTTTAAGTCTCTTAAATTACAACAGTAATTTAGTAGTAGATAATATATTATTTAAAGCAAACTGTGTCAATTGCAATGTCAATATAGCAAATCTATCCAATTACAGAATTTATCTGTAAGAGCAACAGATTCTTGTCAGACTTGGTGTTACAGTGGCAGACCAAGAAATGTAATACCAAAAGTATAGCTTGACTAAAGGATGTCTATACACACTCCTGTAGATGGTTACAGCTCACAAAGGTCTCAGTACATTCCTGTACAACAGGTTAGACTGACGACAGCAGCTGGTTGTCATAACAAATATGTAGGAATTTCTCTGAACGAGTTATGAAAGTGTGACCATATCAAACCTAAAACATTTAAGCCCACGTACCTGAAAAACCATAAACAATAAGCAAGCCACAAGAAGCATGATTATTATGCCTACAATGCAACAATGTGCAGCAAATTGATTTGTTTTTCCAATATCTCATCTATAAAACAGATTTAACCACACAAAATTGGCTGAAAAGAAAAGAGGCAATAAAAAGAGGCAAGTCTGCAAATAAAATGTTAAGGGCATCTTAAAAAGAGGTCATGCATTGTGTTAGATCCTCTGGCTTCTGGGCCGACATATCAGATTGGTGTGACATGGAACAACACGATGGTATTTTTTCCATTCCATCTGCCTGTAAGGAAAACCAGTCAGACTGCTGAGTGCAGTGTTTTTATAAAAAGGCTAACACTATCTGCTTTCTGTCCCATCCTTTGCATAGTGCAGCACCAAGTGTCTTATTTGAATGCAGTCACAATCTTGGCAGAATACAAACTTCTTGGAAGAGAATCCTTGCAATGTGAACCTGTTATCAATACCATGCATAGTGACAGGGGGCGTAAAGCAGCCTGCTCTCATGCTCTCTAACACATAACACAACCACAGGTGCCATTTCCCCATTTGTCCCTAAAAGTTCTCTCTTGACAAATCTAAACATTATGTTATATAGTTACATCTGTGTAAACATTTAAAAATCACCAGGTCTAACAGAACAGAATAGAAGCATTTAACCCCACTTAGGGAGTTTCAAGAAAAACATTACATATATGTCATGCTTTTTGTTATATAATATGATAGATGTATATCATATCTAACAGTTTTACAGTACATGTTAAGTGAGAGCACAGCAGTGTCTGAAAGCCATGAGGCTGAAATAGTGACACCTGTTTCTTTCTGACATGCAGTATGAGATGTTGACACATGGAGCCATATGCTAAGTAAACCTTTCTTTAGTCCCTCAGAACTGCTTAACAGTATATGTGTATTTTTTGAAGTATATATAAAAATATATACTTTGCCTGGAGCATTTTACATAATTAAACACAAAAAAAGCATTCCTTTAAAGTTTTACTATAAGCTTTCATCAATACATTTCAATGACATTCCATTTGTTTGAAATTACATTGCAAATACTTTTTTACAATTACTTAAAACTAGCCATTTCTCTAGCCATTTAAATTTTAAATATTCTAATTAAAAATATCAAGAAAACTCACATTAACAGTTGAAAATTCCATAAAATTATTTATGGTTTTATGCATTCAAAGCAGTTTTCTAGGTCTGGAAACAACCATTTTAAATCCCCTGATATAACCATGATTTTATACGAGCACACTTTAGACGTACGTTTTTACAAACCAAGGACACAGCTATAGAAAGTGTGTATATGTGTGTGTGTGTGTGTGTTCAATCTCTCTCTCTCTCTCTCTCTCTCTCTCTCTCTCTCTCTCTCTATATATATATATATATATATATATATATATAAATAAAACATTCTAGCAATTGTCTAAAGTATAAATATTGCTATTTTTTAAAGTTGTAGGACATCACGTCTGAAGAATCAGTGAGTTACAGGACTGTGTACATTTATAACACTTGAGACAACTGCGGAAAATTAAGTATCTGGAGGTTAATGTTCAGTACTATTATCAACTATTATTTTAATTATTAACAATTACAACATCTGGATTTGTCTGTAATACTCATAAATACCACACCCTCGGGCGTCATAGACTTCAAAGGAGTCCTGCGCCCGTGTTTACATCCTTTGCAAAACATCCCGGATATTCCAACATTAGCTGATATACAAAATGACATCTGGAAAGATTTCAAGGCTACACTGGGCTGGCCTTCGGTCAAACATCACGCTGGCTTCAATATCACACAATTCAGTCAAGGTGACACTTGCAAACACACTACACTGTACACTGCTAGCGAAGCTAAACCAGTACGCTGCATTATAATCGACGTCGCTCGCGTGCAGACAGCGTAGTTGATTAAACTGGAAGCGCGTAGATGCGCGCTGTAACGTCCGTTTCCGCTTTAATAATGCGCAGCTAACTGCTTACCAACAACTGGCCTGCAAACAAGTCCTATAATCACATACTTGACTAAGACTTAACATGCATTCACTACTCTCTGATCAGCCATGGATATTTCCTTACAAACAAGCTTGTGGATGATGTAACGTTACGTTACACAGCGCGTCACAACTACTCAGCCCACCGGAGATATATATTCACATATTCAAGCACTACAGTCCTTATAAACCAACCTGACACCTGCAGACCATGTCAGCGTCCTGGGCCAGCAGGTCCACCACCTTTCCTTTCCCTTCATCGCCCCACTGCGCTCCGAGCACCACGGTCACTTTGTTGCCCACACGCGGGCTTGTCACCCGGCTCGTCCCGTCCTCGCCGTGGGATCCTGCGTCCTGCGACTGTGCGTTCACGCTGTCGGACATGACCGTATCCCCTCTGCTCTGCCTGCATCTGCATGCTCCTCTAACACACGCACACCTGAGCAGACTCCGAGGGCGGGTCACTAATTGCTTCCCAGCGCCTCCCCCTCCACACACACACACACACACACACACACACACACACACACACACACACACACACACACACACACACACACACACACACACACACACACACACAGAGTCTGGTGCACTGTCCTTGTGGGGTCTCCTCATTGGGGTAATGGTTTTTATACTGTAAACTGTATTTTCTAGAAATAGAAAAACACATTCTCTCTCTCTCTCTCAATTCTTTTTTTCAATTCAAAATTGCTTTATTGGCATGACTGTAAATGATACAATATTGCCAAAGTTTAGTACAAAAAGAATATAATAACAATAATAATAATTAAATGAACATCACAGTAATAGAATGGAATATTATAACATGTTAGAATAAAAAAACTAAAAAATAACAAATTATAACGTGTGAACATTTGATACCACAGTCTTTAACTTACATAGAAACACACATACATACTTAGGAACACTGTGGTGGACAGTAGGGTAACACACTGAGGTCACACACACACACACACACACACATATTCACCTGCTGTCTCTCAGGCTGTGCTGCTCAGTAAGTGCTGCTCTCTCTCTCTCTCTCTCTCTCTCTCTCTCTCTCTTTCGCTCTCTCTCTCAATTTCAATTTCAATTTAGGTGAGCTTTATTGGCATGACAAAAACTGCACATTTGTATTGCCAAAGCAGTTGCAGCTGGGCTGCTTACAAATAGTGCACATATGTATTAACATAAAGAAAAAGAATAATAGTGATAGTAATAATAAAAAAATATAAAAAGTATTAAGCAAAATGATTTATATGTAAGCGTATAAGTTGAAAAAAATTACAAAAAGATAAAGTATTAGATTTACAGAGGCAAAATATACATCTAAGTAGCCTAATATAATAGAGTAATATGGCATAACATAATCTAGATATGCTGGAAACATCAGATCAGGACAGGTTGAGTGTTTTCTCTTCTATGGTAACAGACAGACACATACTGAGCAGCAAACACACATTTCTTGTGTTCTCCTAACAGATACGACAGTTTCTCCTGGTTCAGAATATGTCTGATGGATCTGCTGTATTTTATCACAGAACACTGTCCGTATGTCCGTGTATTTGGAGCATTCTGTCAGGAAGTGCAGTTCTGTTTCTATCTGAATCAGATCACAGTGTGAACACAATCTCTGCTCTCGGTGCAGCATGTTTTGTCTGTGTCTGCCCGTCTCTATCATCAGCTTGTGTCTGCTGAGTCTGTATCTGGTCAGCGTGCCTCTCATTTCTTATCTGATACTCTGCCATACTGTACTCTCTCATGGATGTTTCGATTTAATTGCCATTTTTTGTATCTTTATGATTAGTGGATATTTGCCTAATTCTGCCCTGCATGCATTATTTGTTTAACATAATATATTATGTAATACATTTTTACAGAGTTCTGCATGCAGGACTCTCTCTCTCTCTCTCTCTCTCTCTCTCTCTCTCTCTCTCTCTCTCTCTCTCTCTCTCTCTCTCTCTCTCTCTCCGTTTCTCTACGGTTTAAGGAAGTGACGTCTTTATGCCTTGGACGTTTCCGTTAGTGGTCCAGCGCATTCAAAACAGTGTGTAGGGGCGCTTAATGCTCGGTGGGATTGCGATTATTTATTTAATCCTCGTGTTTAAAACGTCAAAATTAAAATTAGGTCCTTTGTTGCTCCCTCTGGAACTAACATTCGAAAATTAAAGTGTTGATATTTCCGAGATAACGCGCCTGGATTTCAGCAGTGAAGCGAGAAGGCTGGATTCGCAACTAGCTACTCTGGGATATAACCAAAGTCCCTTTAAGACAGGGTTTTCTATAGTGTTTGATATAACTTACAGCACACATTTCGATTCAGGTAAGTAAATGTCGTTTTGCTTTTACATTTATTTATTTGTATTTCGTTACGTTAACTCTTCAAATATGATGCAGGCAGCGTCATTGTTTACCTTATGCACCTAACGTAGCGTTTTGGTTCGTGTGTAATGTCAATGAAAAAAAGGCCAAGTTTTTATTTCCCTTCTATTGCTAAGTGGCCTATAATTAAGTATGAGTACACATTAGTTGTTTAGCTATCTTGTCAGCTGACAAATGCAGTAAGTAACACGTTATAGAAACGTATACTGTAAACTTGAATGTTGTATTATGTAACAGTTAACTGCAGTAGTTTGCAAAAGGTAACGGTAAACATTTTTTCATCACTTATTAAGCTTGGCTAATGTTAATTCCAACGTATACTGGTGCATTAAACAATAATAGTATTATTTTTAAATATTGTGCATTAAATTCATTATTTTTCTACCTTTGTCTTTAGGAAAGCCATCATCTGTAATGTGGAGCTACAGGGTGACAGGAAGGACAGCTGATCGTCCAAACCACATGTGACCATATGAACCCCCAGATGTGTTGGAGAACTTGAGCATGAAATGCAATTTAGTACTTAAAGGGGTCCTATTATGCTCTTTTACAAGGTCTTGATTTTGTTTTGGGGGTGTACTAGAACAGGCTCTCATACTAGGTTGTTCGAAAAACATATATTTTTCACGTATTTTACATTATTACAACATCTCTCTCTCAGTCTGGCATGAACGGCTGGAATAGTTCCTGCATCAAATGAAGGCCCGCCTTATGAAATAGGAAATGTGCTGTGATTGGTTAGCCGCGCCAGTCTGTGTTGTGATTGGTTAGCTGCGCCAGTGTGTGTTGTGATTGGTTAGCTGGGCCAGTGTGTGTTGTGATTGACACCACTTGGCGCCTGGTCGGGAAATGTCATGCCCTTACCATAGCAGCGTGCTGTGAGTTTCAGTGTAAATATTGTGTCAAAATCAAATCAATTTGAGTGCTATTTAAACCCACAACACTAAAACCACCCTAAACTCGAAAGCCTTCGTAAATCCAACACATCTACAACACACTTATACTACACTAGTTTACCTCAATAGTGCAGCTCAACCAGGTCTCGTCCCATTCGTCGATCTTTGTGATATCACAAATCCCGGAAGATATGCATTGTAGTCCAAACAAGTCGTTCGTTGTAGTTTTTGAAAAGTGATTTCTGTTAAATAAAATATCTCCTTTTGAATTGGACTTTGAGCTTTGTAACTTTGCAGATCTTTTTTTATGCTCAAACAGCAACATTACAGACTAACTAAAGCTGAAAAAGTATAAAAGCATAATAGCACCCCTTTAAAGCTGCTGATAGCCAGACCAGATACTGACTGCTGCTTTTGATATGATCCCCCTTTGTCCAGGGACTCATTACTCCATTTCTGTTTATCAAATGTCTGTGAAACGTGCTTGTTGTCGTAAGTTGTTGAAGCATTTTATGTTCATACAAATATTTACACATTAATAAATTTGTTGGAAATGTAAGCAGTTGAAAGTGAGAGGATGTTTTTTGTTTACATACTGTACTGTTCAAAACTTTTTGAAATAAGTCTCTTATGCTCAAGTAAACCTGCATTTATTTGATCAAAAATACAGGCAAAAACAGTAATATTGTGAAATATTGGTTTTCAATTTTAATATAGCCTACATTTATATTTATTTCTGTCAAGCAAAGCTGAATTTTCATCTGCCTTTACTCCAGTCTTCATTGTCACAGAATCCTTCAGAAATCATTCTTAAATGCTAATTTGATACTCTGTTATTGTCAATGTTGGAAAAAATTGTGCTGCTTAATGTTGTTTTTTTTTGTTGTTGTTTTTTTTTTTTTTTTTTTGGAACCTGTGATGCTTTTTGCTGGATTGATTGAATCCTGGAAGATTATTATTCAAAATAAAAATATTTTCTAACAATATATATAACAATATAAGTCTTTACCATCACTTTATCATTTTTACATCCTTGCTGAATATAAGTATTAATTTTCTTTCAAAAAAAATAAAGGAAAAATGACTGACCCCAAACTTTTGAACGGTAGTGTATGTTTTACACAAAAATTTTTATTTTACATAATGCTGTTCTTTTATTCTTCAAAGAATCCTAAAAAAGTTTTATTTATTAAAAAATATTAAAGGGATAATTTAGAAAATTTTGTCATTAATCACTTACCCCCATGTCGTTCCAAACCCGAAACTGCCAAGTAAATTACACTGTCAGTGTCCAGTAAAGGATGAAAGACATCGTCAGAATGAAACAGGTTTGTTTAAGCATTAAACTCATGGCCACAAGAAAAATATTTCGTTCCCTCAACATAAGAGGAAAAAACAAATTATCACATTCCCCTGAGTTCTCTTTTCCCACGAGTTAATATGACATTCCTACAAATTAATATCTTGTGACCATGACATATTATCACATTCCCCTGAGTTCTTTTTCTAACTTCGCTCGGTGTTTCACTATGGGAATCACTTTGGGCGTGACCAACTGCGGAAGCTCCTATAACCCATGTCTGTCACAGACAGACCAACCAACCTCTGCCACCCACATCACCAACTATATCAGTCAGGTCGACCCCTGCCAAAATCTTTCTTCCTGTGGGAGACTGCAGGAACCTCTCTCAGCACATCCTGACTTTGCTGATTTCACTAAACTGTTCAACAGACGGGCCATCATTGGAATCCGTCACCGAATGCAAGGTCAGTTGTATCGTGTTGAGTGACATCATTAACATTAGATAGTGTCCGCATCAAGGAGAGCTATTCTAATTGGCCTATTGCATATTAAATTACTGCGGCAGGCTACGTCAAGTCAACTATGGCTTTGGAGGTTGCACCCAGCCAAAGTCAAACAGGCTAACGTGCTGTGATAAGTCTGAGGTTTACCCACTTCTCAGCCACTATGTCGACGGCCATCACTCCTGCCAAAGGGAAAGAGTCGAAGATCAGGGAGGTTGCATCCCGCTCGTGTCCATCCTCATGTGGAGCTACCATCTCGGGCAGGGACCCTCACTCCATTTGTATCGTGTGTATGGGCCCGAAGCATGCTCAAACGTTGCTGGCGGATCCACAAACATGTGCTCACTGTGCATCATTGCCGGTGAAAATCCTGGAAAGGAGGCTGAGAGTGGCGGTGACTAATAAGCAGGACTCATGTCTGTCCGGAGCGGCCACACAATTTTCAATGACCAACCATCTCCCGCAGGCTAGTACGAGCTGGGCGGACATGATGGAAGCCGAATCCCCAGATATGACTCTGCTGTTTGAGGGCCTTCTCATGCAGGAGGAGGGTGATAGGGGTACGAGGACGCAGAGGGTGATGCTAACTCTGATCTCCTCGATTTAGACATGGACGAAGAAGAGGAGGAAGATAACTCCCTCTTCCCCGCCAACAGTCTAGGCCTCAGAGCACCAACGTCTCAGCTTCGCAAATTGACAGTAACTTGCACAAGGTGTGCAAGTGGGCAGCATTACAGGTGCCATTACTGGTCTTGCCCTTTTAAGAACAAGCTTCCTACTAAGGGCCATTCCATGTTGGAGATTCAGGAGAGCTGGGGTAGGACGGACCCCCAGCGGTAGATTCTTTAGTGGCTTATCATCTCCATCTAAATCCGCGCTCTATTTCTGCCTCCTCACTTATACAGTCTGTGTACTCGCTGAACGCGGTGACATTACTGTCTGCGTATCAAGTGGAGATTTTGAAGGAGATGGGGCGGCAGCTGGACTTAGGAGCACCGAACCCAGCACTCTGGGACGAAATTTGTGTGGTGAATGATCAGATTCTGCTCTCTTCCCGCGGCGCTAACCAGGACTGTGGCTGCATGATGGGCTTGGCTGTGTCAGGTGAGAGAGTGTTATGGCTAAAACTTTCAGGCTTGGGTGATACGCAGAAGTCAGAAGTAATGGATGTTGCTTAGGACCCGACTTAGGGGCTGTTTGGTCCAGCCCTCGAGAAAATGAGGGATACCAGCACCCTCAGAAAACAGGAGGATAAAGCTTTTAACCTCTGTTTGCTGTGTCAGCAAATGCTGCGATCATCCTCTCAACCGCCACGTCAGGGCTTCACAGCAGCCGCAGCAGCGAGAGGGAGACCAGTGGGCAATAGGGCTCAAAGACCTGGTCACGGCGGGCAGCAAGCTAGCAATCACTAACGAACGGATCTCTCCCAACCAAAAAGAAATCACTCGCTTCCGTCCTTGTTAATAAAATACCACCCGTTCCACCCCGAGGTGAGGAAGAAGAGGTGTGCAAAGAGAAGAAGGTGGGATTACAGCCCTCTTGTTCTGAGTTCAGTAAGGGTCCTTTCGGTGAGCTCTCCTCAAAGTCTGAGAGACAAGGAAGCTCAGAGTCATGTGCAACAGTGTCACCAAGCACTCACTCGGTGTGTTCAGACACCTTTCAGTTTGGGGAAATTGAAAATAAAGAATGCATATGCGATATGCTCCCCGAGTTCAAGAAACACATTAATAAATATATCACAGCCAGGCAAGCAGCCAAGGGCAATATGTTCCAGAAACACACGAAAATCCAAAGGTATGAGAAGCACTGCCCCAGTCTCACCGCTGTGCACCGGCCAGCTGGGCGGAAGTATATGGAGGACTTCTCTCTGTCCTGATAGCCAATTGGTGTGCATGCACGGTTCATTTTTGGTGTCTTTCTTATCTGACACACACATTTGAGGTCTTGGAGTCTTCACTAATGAGCTGATGAGTTGAATCAGGTGTGTTTAACTAGGGATACTTCTAAAATGTGCAGTGCTGGGGGTTCTCCAGGACCAGGATTGGAAACCACTGCTGTAGACTGTCAGAATATGGATCATTGATCCAGACCAATCAGATGAGGCTGAAATCAACAACCCAGCAATGATTCCCTCTGTCACGGTAGGAAATCCATTGTTTCCTCCGTGTCATGTTTTGTGTTTGTTTTTGTACTCACGTAGTCTCCATGTGCTCGTTTGGTTGATTGTTGTCACCTGTGTGTTGATTGTCCTCGCTCCAGCTGATCCCTCATCTCCACCTCAGCTACATAGACTCACTCATCTCTCTGTACTGTTGTCAGATCCTCATTCATGTCTCCACTTCCTAGTTGGATTACCGTCTTCCGTGTTCGTGTGCTGGATTGTGTTCGTGTTGTAGTCTTCGTGTCAGTGTTCCGGTCTGTTCCTGGTTTCATCCATTGACCGTCTTCACCTTCACCATCGACTTCACCATCCAGCTTTCTCACGCCACCGTAGACCTTCGTTTCCATTGCCTACATTCTGGACTCTGATATCAATAAACTTCTTCTGATTGCCTGCAATTGCTTCCTCCTCTTTTACAAGCCGTCACACCCTCTGTAGTACAGGTCCTTCTCAAAAAATTAGCATATTGTGATAAAAGTTCATTATTTTCCATAATGTAATGATAAAATTTAAACTTTCATATATTTTAGATTCCTTGCACGCCAACTGAAATATTTCAGGTCTTTTATTGTTTTAATACTGATGATTTTGGCATACAGCTCATGAAAACCCAAAATTCATTCCATATCTCAAAAAATTAGCATATTTCATCCGACCAATAAAAGAAAAGTGTTTTTTAATACAAAAAAAGTCAACCTTCAAATAATTATGTTCAGTTATGCACTCAATACTTGGTCGGGAATCCTTTTGCAGAAATGACTGCTTCAATGCGGCGTGGCATGGAGGCAATCAGCCTGTGGCACTGCTGAGGTGTTATGGAGGCCCAGGATGCTTCGATAGCGGCCTTAAGCTCATCCAGAGTGTTGGGTCCTTGCGTCTCTCAACTTTCTCTTCACAATATCCCATAGATTCTCTATGGGGTTCAGGTCAGGAGAGTTGGACAGGCCAATTGAGCACAGTAATACCATGGTCAGTAAACCATTTACCAGTGGTTTTGGCACTGTGAGCAGGTGCCAGGTCGTGCTGAAAAACGAAATCTACATCTCCATAAAGCTTTTCAGCAGATGGAAGCATGAAGTGCTCCAAAATCTCCTGATAGCTAGCTGCATTGACCCTGCCCTTGATAAAACACAGTGGACCAACACCAGCAGCTGACATGGCACCCCAGACCATCACTGACTGTGGGTACTTGACACTGGACTTCAGGCATTTTGGCATTTCCTTCCTCCCCCAGTCTTCCTCCAGACTCTGGCACCTTGATTTCCGAATGACATGCAAAATTTGCTTTCATCCGAAAAAAGTACTTTGGACCACTGAGCAACAGTCCAGTGCTGCTTCTCTGTAGCCCAGGTCAGGCGCTTCTGCCGCTGTTTCTGTTTCAAAAGCACACGCCTGTGCACGGTGGCTCTGGATGTTTCTACTCCAGACTCAGTCCACTGCTTCCGCAGGTCCCCCAAGGTCTGGAATCGGGTCCTTCTCCACAATCTTCCTCAGGGTCCGGTCACCTCGTCTCGTTGTGCAGCGTTTTTTGCCACACTTTTTCCTTCCCACAGACTTCCCACTGAGGTGCCTTGATACAGCACTCTGGGAACCAGCCTATTCGTTCAGAAATTTCTTTCTGTGTCTTACCCCTCTCGCTTGAGGGTGTCAATGATGGCCTTCTGGACAGCAGTCAGGTCGGCAGTCTTACCCTCATTGCGGTTTTTGAGTAATGAACCAGGCTGGGGAGTTTTTAAAAGCCTCAGGAATCTTTTGCAGGTGTTTAGAGTTAATTAGTTGATTCAGATGATTAGGTTAATAGCTCGTTTAGAGAACCTTTTCATGATATGCTAATTTTTTGAGATAGGAATTTTGGGTTTTCATGAGCTGTATGCCAAAATCATCAGTATTAAAACAATAAAAGACCTGAAATATTTTCAGTTGGTGTGCAATGAATCTAAAATATATGAAAGTTTAATTTTTATCATTACATTATGGAAAATAATGAACTTTTATCACAATATGCTAATTTTTTTAGAAGGACCTGTAAGTCTTCTTCTTAAAAACCCTATGTAAAATGTTGGTTAATATGTATTGATTATTGTAAGTGCCTGAGGATAAATCTTTGTACTTCTCCAGTATTTCAGATAACATACTAAGCGTTTATTTATCGGTGGAGAGGTTGCAGTCATTGAGTTGTTTTCGTTCCCTCAGACAATCGAGAGTTATTTTACAAATCAGGGGTAGTGTGGATCACTTCTATTCAGAGTCAGCCCTTTTCCACATTTACTCACTTTTTAAATATATTCATTAATGTTATATATTCATTAATGTTATGCACATATATTAATGTAAGAGGCAATGAGGATGGAACATTGAGGAGGAATCCAATGAAACTGATAGCTGAAGGGGTTAAAGCCCTGAGTTTTAGGACTCATTGTGCAGATCACTACCCCTTGCAAGTGAGTGTCTCCCATTTGTGAAAATCAGATGGGTATTTTTTTTAATATTCGGTTACAAAAATGTTGATTGTCTCTTGAATTTCACTTGCAGGAGTTTGAACTTGCCACAGTTCTTGCATGGATAGACCATGAGCTTTATAAAAGTGTGAAAGCTATGGATTGGAAGACTAATAGCAGCTACATGTCAGTACAAAGGTACTGCATCTTCCCAAAACTGCTACTATCCTTACTGCTGCTTTTGGATCCCATCCAGCATCTTTGGGTGCACTGGTGATGAACACAGACTCTGTGCAATTCTCCCTGCTCACATCCTATGAGACTGAAGGCATCTGGAGAACAAGAAATTTATGGAGTAAGGATTTTCTCCAAGGGCCATTTCAGATGCTCTTTGTCAGCGCAGCCTTGGAAACTCTGCTGGTGTGGAACAAAGACACGATGCTTTATAGTTTTCACAATTATAGTGAATGGCATTATCTGTGAATAATGGATTCAGCTGCCCACCTAGAATGGCCCTGGAGATTCTGTGGTGCTCTACCTAAACCAAAAGGAGCAGATCATTATGCTGACAATGTTAGATGGAGCTCTGCATGTACAAAAGTACCCTTTGCAGATGTAGATCAGGAGTACCATGCGAGGGGAGGCCCATGGCTGTCCCTTTATTAGCTTCACACACAACATGAACAGGCTGTCTACAGTACTACATCGATAAGGGAGAAGGCATTGAGTTGTGGGCCCAGGTGAGTTGGAGTAGACCTACTGTAGCTCATGCATCACAAAAGAAGTTACCACATGTACACTTAAAAATAAAGGTTCTAAATGGGGGGTTCACAGCTATGCCATAGTAGAACAATTTTGGGCTCTCCAAAGAACCTTTCAGTGAGCAGTTCATAAAAGAAATACCCTTTTCTTTGTGTGAAGAACATTTAAATAATCTAAAGAACCTTTTACACTACAAATAGCCTTCTGTGCAGTGGAACAGTTTAATGGAAGGTTTTTTGTGGAGCCATAGTTGCAACCCAAATATTTTTATTTTTAAGAATGGAAAATGAATGCCAGATACTTCTTGTGTATTTCCAGATAGCCTACAATGAAGGTAAAAACATTAATGTGATGCTAAGCACGAACAAAAACCATATGTTGTACATTCTGAGAGTGTGCACCATCTGGATACAACAAACAAGGTCTGGACAAAAAGGGTCTTTTAGAAAAGCCAGGTTTCATTGAGCTGTGTTTAAAATACTATTTAGGTAGTCAATTGTTTGTGATGCTTATATAAGCCAAGCTCTAAAAAATTGCCTGGGCATATTTATTGACAATCTGTTCTTTTTCCAGGCCTTTACCGTTTATCAGGATGCAGACTATAACAACTCTGATCTCATGTGACAGTGAGTGTTTTCTTTTTTTAATGACACATCAATGAAAGATTCTTGTACAGACAAGGTTAACAACAATACTTAAAAAAAATAAAAACCAGCTGGACCTCAAGTGATATACTCTATATGGAGCTACTTCCAACCCAGATTGATAATTCATGCAATCTGCCAAAAAAAAATCAAGCAAGTTTTTTTGGCTGCTGGGGGGAGTTGCTCTTAAAACATTTCCTGATAAGAACACTACATAAAAACTACCTCACAAAAAAATACTTAGGGGGGTTACTGATTATTTCCCTTTTTCTTATTTATGGAAAAACATTTCCTGATAAGAACACTATATAAATACTATTGCACAAAATAAGGCTTACCGGTACATTTGTAGATTTCCCATTTCTTTGTGGGCTATAGTAAGTGTAAGTTTGTGTTATAAAGCAAGTTTCATCTGATTATCTAACAATATCATTTAGAATGTTATCCTACAACCATCTACCGTAGCAGTTCAAACCTTTTAAACTGACTTATGTTGTCCCTTATAGACCACAGAGGATTCCATGTGAGATGCACACTTTTGTCAATTATATTATTCCACGGTAATATTCAATAAATACATGACACTTAATAATAGAATACATTAAATTTGATTAAGTCCTATTTAATCATTTTTTCAATTTATCTTTTACAGATTTGTGCTTAGTAATTCATTATAGTATGTAGTGAGAATCTGTCCTAGTATGCCTGTATATTTGTAGATACTAATGCTGTAATTTAATCAGCATCACTAAGGTAAGTATGAGAAACACAGTGTTATTTTTGTCATAGAGTCATATAATAGATTTTTAATTTATATATATTTAATTTAATTTATATATATATATATATATATATATATATATATATATATATATATATATATATATATATATACAGGCTGGTATATGACATACATGTGAGGCAACTGGTGATAGTCATGGGTTCTCTAATGTCTCTCAGACTGTGTTCTATGACCGGAAGAGCTTTGGCTGTGTGTTAAGAATCCACTACAAAAATGAATTTCAGCCAGACATCGAACTGTAAGTTAGACACAAGCACAATTAGACTCTTGAGTACAAAAATTTAATTAAACCTTCTGAAACAATTAGCAATATGTGTCACACACTGTTTTACTGTTAGCACCTTACAGTAAAACTATGTGACTCATATTTCTAAGCATGAGGACTGCATATTTCTGTGAGGAAGTAGATTATTATCGCAGTGCATTTGTTATACAATGGATGTAAGGAGCAATATGTAATGTGTTCTGGTATTTCTGTAGGTATGAAGGAGAGACATTCATACACAGTGTTGATGCCAACTTCATAGTGTGGGAGAATTTTAATCCGACCATGCGTCAGGTAATATGCCTCAGATGTGTGTGAGTGTGTGTGTGTGTGTGTGTTTGTCTGTGTGTGTTTGGCAGTATGTTGTTGTAGAAACCCAAAACCTTTCTTTGGCTCTGTAGGTAGCTTGCCTTCGCAAGGCCCAAACATGGAAATCTATGCTAGTTGATGAGAAGCATCCTGATAAGGCCTGGGGACCTCTTGTGGGTGTCATTTACAGTTTTATATCACTTGAGTTTTCATAACCTGGCTCTTTCTAAGGGATATGAGCAATCATGTGGTTTATTGGCAATGAAAGAAAAATAAATGTGTTTGATGTCTTTCAGAATTACAAGAGCTGTTTTGTTGATGACTCTGAAAAACTAGGAAACCTTGACCCACCCTATGAAATCAAGAATAGGAGTTCCAAGAATTACCCAAATTACAGGTGCATGTCACTTTCTTTTTAAATAACTCTTAATGATAAATATTTAAAAGGTAATCTGTATGTCATGTCACTTTTGAAAAATCTCATTATTTAAAAGGTAATCTGTGTTAAATGAAAAGGACAATGGGTCTCATTTACTAATAATTATATGGATTATTCGCATTTTTTCATTAGAACTTCTCATGAAAAACTTCAGTGTAATTTACAAAGTACGTACGCGATTTTGTTCTTAAAGGGATAGTTCACCTAAAAATGAAAATTCTGTTATTTACTCATCCTCAAGTTGTTCCAAACCTATATGAGTTTCTTTTTTCTGCTGAACACAAAACAAGCTATTTTAAAGAACGTTGTTAACTGCACCGTTGGCGGTAGCCATTGACTTCCATAGTATTTCTTCCATACTATGGAAGTCAATGGCTACCGTCAACTGTTTGGTTACCAACATTCTTAAAAATGTTCTCTTTTGTACGCAACAGAAGAAAGGAAGTCATACAAGTTTAGAACAACCGAAGGTAAGTAAATAATGACAGTTTTCATTATTGGGTGAACTATCGCTTTTATTAATGTTAATAAATTCGAAGGATGCTAAATCAAACATGCCCAAGTGATTTCCTTATCAGGGTCTTCTCCACAACCTTTCCTTTACAGCCTGCCCTCCAATGCATGCATGAGGAAATATGCATTTAAATTGAAATAATAAATGAATATCTATAAGATTTAATCTTAACATGTTTATAAGGCTCACTTTTTCATGTGATTTCAGTTTTTCCTTCATTTTTTCTTAAATATAAAATAAATTTTACCATAAAAGTTTTTGATTAATCTTTTTTGTTAGTAAAAAAGTTCATAAACAGATTTCGAACATAAATTCTTACATAGGCACAGTTAGTGAACAAGACCCATTGTTTTTAATTCTAGGGTGTATTACTGAAGCTGGTTGTGGGATTAAATACTAATAAATTGGAGATAGTTTTAAGTTTAAAATTTGTAGTTGATGATCTTGACCACCTGATGGCAGAAACTTGATATGCTCTGGGGTGACAAATATCTTATTTCCTTCCATGCTTTTGTGATCTTTATGCTGTATTTGCAGTCCAAACTACAGAATCCCAGTGTAAGCAATTCATTTCTCATCTGTTATTCATCTAAAGGTCATCTAGAAAAGCAGCTAATTATTAAACATATTAATCTGCTTTCTTCACAGGGTTGATCAGCTCTTTCACGTCTATAAGTTTTTTAATCCAATCCTACATTACACTCATTACTGTGCTTCATCTTCTACAGATATACCTCCATCTATCGAGACATGCTTAAAGAAATGTGTGTGAATGATTAGTTAGTATTATAGTTACTAGTGTGTGTGTGTATATAGTGTACATACTGTCACTTTACTAATGAGCCATATTATTCATTGAATTTTAAATTTAAATAATACTGAACCATTCAGTTCAGTGGGATTTTATGTATAAATGGATATGTGAATGATTTACACATCTTATGTTTTATAAATAAAGCCCATTGTCAATTATTTCAAATCACATACTGTCTCTTAACTATCAACAAGCCTTATTTAACATAATAAGAATAAATTTTCTATTATAACCATTCAATTTGGTTAGAGCTGGCTAGATTACTTGAAAGTTGTAATCCGTTACTGATTCCAAATAACATTACAAAAATTGTAGTTAGTAACGTAATCCATTACATTACACATTTTAGGTAATAAAATCAGACTACTTTTAGATTTTTTTAGATTACTTTTAACCTAACTTGTTTATCATATTGATTTAAATAGGATAATCTTGTACCATATTGATATAAAAATGCAAAGAAAAAGCAAAATATATTAAATTTTAGTTGTTAACATAAGTGCATTAACCCTCTACTGCACACTTTTTGATGGTACATGATAAAATATTATTGCACATAATTTTTTGGTTTATTTGGGAACATTTTACTGATAAAACTTTTTTTTTTTGACCACCCCTCACCTCCCATCCCAAAATATTTTTGCAACAATGGTGCAGAATCATGGAGAAAATTCTGTTCACATATCATAAGACAGTGTTCAGAGAGCAATACAAAATCACAAATCTGTCAAGAAATCATTAAGTGAAAAGGGAAAAACATTTGAAACACACTGATATATTGCATTTGATTGAGACTTAGGTTTGTGTCGTAGAGCAGGGCTGGGAAACTTCGGTCCTGGAGGGCCACTGTCCTGCAGAGTTTAGCTCCAACCCTAACTAAACACTTGGCTGTAGCTTTCTAGTGATCTTAAAAGACATTCATTAGCTGGTTCTGATGTGTTTGATTAGGTTGGAGCTAACTCTGCAGGACAGTGGGCCTCCAGGAATGAAGTTTCTCACCCCTGAATCATGTACTTCATGGAATGAGATTTTACTCCTTGTGAAACTTCAAAAAGCACTACTTCACTGCTGTGAAACAGAGGTGCACGTTACAATTTTTTGCACATTACTTTGGGTGTTCCTGTGCACCCAGGAACCTTGCATCTTCCCTTTTTGTCACACATTATTTGCCTGTATGTATTGTCAATGGGAAATCCTGGTTAGGGATGGGAGCCGTGGACCCCTGCTTCCTTACCCCTTATCGCACAACGTTGCCCTGAGGCAATGAAAAGAAAAACTGAATTTCTGAACATGCAAAATAAAAAATAAAAATTCATAAAACCTGACAAAAGTCTTCTCTACACCTTCACACGCACACACACATTTTTATGTACAGTTCATGTCATTTTAAATAAGATTACTAAAGCAAATAATCTTGCCTTCTCACACCATGTGCTCCTGTGACCATGTGTCAGAAAAGGAAGTCTTGTCTTCAAATGGTGCTTGAAAGTGACTCCCACAGCTTATTGGACTTTGATACATTTCAAACATTTTAATTGGTTGCAATTAATAAAAAAAAAAAAAAAAAAAAAAAAAAAAACATGTACTGAACATGGGGCAAAAGAAAAAACTTTCTGTAGACGAGGATTAAACATTACCTCAAGGTTTCCTGTTCATATAGGACCCGCAGGGGGTTTGTAGGTTTAATGAAAAACCATAGGTTTAATAAAATCATAAAATCATAAAATTTACAATTAAAATAAATCATTTTAAAATGACAACAACCAAAATAAAACACTAACTGAAAAAAAATATTTTTAATTTGTTTACCTGCATTAACCAACGTCACAGAACCATGAACATGCAAATGTGTTACTTAATTGTTAATGTATTACCTTAAAATCTAGGGGGGAAAATCAAGTAAATATATCGGGTGAAAGAGATTCTGCTGACTTTCGGAGTATAGTAGGCTATTTAAGAAAGGAACATTTAAAAGATGAAAAATAGGAATTAGGGAGAATAAATAAATTATGAATAATGAATTGCTATTTTGTGAATAAAATGTTATCATTTAATTAATAAAAAAGTAACTGTAGTATAATTACGAGTATTTTCAAATGTAATTTAATCTTTTTACAAGTAGCTACTTAACATTTGGAATCTGATAACTTAATCCAGATACTACCCAGCTCTGTGTGTGTGTATATATATATATATATATATATATATATATATATATATATATATATATATATATATATATATATATATATGTATATATATAAACCTATTTCACAAAACAAAATAATTTACACAAATTGACATGAATATATGCTTGGTTTTATTATTGTATGGGTGTGTAACGATACTATAATGTAATGATGAAGTGTGCATGTGTGGAGGGTGTTGTTTTTTCTGTAAAAGCGTCGGAGTGGCAGTAATGCAGCTCTGTGAGGTTGGGCATCATCAGGCACGCGCATTGAGTTCGGCTCGCGCTCGGGCTCAACCGCACACACGTCAGACACAAAACGGGGGAGGTTGCTCATATCTCGGGTGCTAAAACGTCTTCCTTTTATCTGACGTACATCAGCTTTCAGTTTCCGTTCACTGTAAATATCACTTCATCGTCTGAATGGCTGAGTCTCCACGGATATTCTTATATTTCTCTTGTGTGCCGTTCTTTTTTTTGTCTCCGCTCGTCATGAAGCTAAATGGCAGTTAGCCTAGCAGCGTCGCTACTCCCTGTGGCTGGACTGAAAAAAGTGGCCTAAAAATTCAATCAATGAAAACCCCTTTCAGGACCAGCTCTTAGATGTCTCTAAACTGTTACAAACCAGCAGAAGTCAAGAGGACGCAGCAAAGGTGCTTACAAAGGGAAAGAAAATAAGTCCGGGTGCTGAGAAAGAGAGTGGAAAGGAAAACGGAGGACAGCAGCAGCAGCAGCTGGTCGGCAGCTAAAGTGAAAGAAAAACACCAACATCCCTGTGATGGCAAACGAGCCGGTTATTCTGAACGTCTATGATATGGTAGGTGACTTTAAACAAATGGAGATAACTCGTTCTCGTCAGAGGTGTGTAGTATTGGCACTAGCTCAACAGATTCATTGGCTGTGTCTCTAAACTCTGTTAGCTGCCTACTTAGGCAGCATTTTGGACATGTTTAAACGTGTACGTAGTCATCTTACTAGGTTTTGAGACTTAGCCATGTCAGCATGCACGCATGCATTTCACAGCTCCATCAGTAAATGCAATGGAAAAGAGATAACGATTTATAGTCTAAAGAAATGTGTGCAGTATTTGGCAGCTTATCAGAGAGGATCCAGCTTTTATTTGCTTTCATCAACAGTACTTAAAGGATTAGTTCACTTTCAAATTAAAATTTCCTGATAACTTACTCACCCCCATGTCATCCAAGATGTTTACGTCTTTTTTTCTTCAGTCGAAAAGAAATTAAGGTTTTTGATGAATATATTCCAGTATTATTCTCCTTATAGTGGACTTCAACGGCTACCAAACGGTTGAAGGTCAAAATTACCTTTTCAGTGCAGCTTCAGTGTATATGCTTTATAAACAGAAATGCTTGCACTGCTCTGTGATTCGTGTCCATGACTTCACGTAATCACTTTGAAAAGTTCGCGCTTGACGTATTTTACACATGCTCTCCACGCATCTAGGAACTGACATAGCGGCCAAATCTCTCTGGTCACTATCCCTAACAGCGATGTTTGTAGACTGGCGAGGCTTAAACGCACTGGCGGGGAAACGGCTTGTGGAGGACAACACTGAGAGGCCGTAACAGGCACAGTCTTCGCTGCTCTGAGTCAGGGCGAGTAACGCCGTATCGTTATGATTAGGAGAAAACAGCTCTTTTTGTGAGGATGTTTGTGTTTTTATTGAACACACATGAACATTGCATTTGTCACCTACAGGAACAAGAAAAATATAATGCAGGATGCAGCGCTTGAGGGTCGGTCCTCCAGCGACGTCTCTTGGCCGGTCCGTTAGGACAAGGATGACTCATCACCTCAGAGAAGCGCTCAACGACCGACTCCACGGCATCTCTGTAAAGGCTGGAGGGAGTGATCGGAGCGCTGAGGTGCGCCTATCGGTCAGAGTCCTTCAGGTCAGCTAGGGTCAGCCATAGGTGCCTGTGTAGGACTACCATGAAGCACATGGAACGACCGATGGCTTGAGCAAAGCTCTTTATCAGCGTGAAGTCCGTCTCTGTGCGCAGGTCTTTCACAACATCCGCGTCCATGTCACCGCTGTCCAGGGACTGCAGGAGCCTATTTTGAAAGACCTGCAGCACCGCCATCATATGTCAGTGAGGCGGACGGTCAGTCTGCAAGCCTTAGAAGTAGGGCTGTGCGATTAATCGAAATCGAATCGCAGTCGCGATTTGAGACATTGCGGTTTTGCTATTCGCAAAGCCTGCGATGTGGAAGCCTTGAGTTGCAGCCTTACTAACCAATACAGTGAGCGCACCTCCGTTCTCCCCAATCAGCTCTGCTCTAACCAACTGCGTAAACGCCCACCATTTAAAAAAAAAAAAAAAAAAAAACACGAAGCGGGAGAGAGAGAGTGTGTGAATGTCAGATATAATGGCGTCTACATAAACAAAAACATATATAAAAAAAATAATAAAAAAAAAAAACTTATGCTATATGAGATTACTTCGGTTTCGAAATGACAGACACCCAACAAAAAAGGTAACGTTAATTTGCAAGAGCTGTGTCACAACACATATCAAGAGCTCCCTTATCGGTTCTGCTTTCAGTGCTGGAGAATAAAAGAAACATTCTTAGATGTTTTTATTAGTACATATACGTTATCTTGCACATTTTATCTCCCCAACAGATTCTAATTTGAAAGAAGTTTATAATGCATGTTAGCTATTCCCAATTCAGAAGAGCGCACACACAGCCTGTGTCTCTGAATGCTTCTCATACTCGCTCCTCTCTGCCGTGTCTCACGGAGGAGCTGTTTAAACTCACCACTCACACGCAGTCTGTCTCGTAATGCTTGGTTATACTCGCGCGCGGCTCCGCACCACATGTCTCTACGAGCGCACCTGGCAATAAGAACGAGGTTGATGCACACACACAACCTGTGGCAACTCGCACCTGGCTCCGTGTTTAAAACATTCAGAACACTTGTTCTTAAAGTCCCAAATTCTTTAAAAATAATAAATCAGCCTATGTAACCCATGTTGTACTTTAAAAATTGATTTAAGTAATGCAGTTCTTTATTTGCAACTAATCTTTCCTGTGAAATTTAGTAATTAAGTAAATTCTGTAAAAGTAGTAATATCATTATAATATTCCCTGCTAAAAAAAACAAACAAAAAAAAAACAATAGAACCCCTCCCAAAACAAAATAGAAAACGTAATGGATTTTGGCTTTAATATAAACTATATTTGTGTCTACTGGTATTTGATGGATTCTATTTGTGGGATGTAATCTGTCAGATGGGAAACAACAGAACAACAGTAATTCCTACTGGAATAATGCCCAAAACACAATATAAAAAGGAATTTTGTAATTGTTTTAATGGAAACCATAAGAATTTCTGTGATGGTTTCTGTTGTTATTTTCAGCAGGTTAATGATACCCAAACATTAATCCAAACCATTAACAATAAAAATCAAAATCTCAAATCAAAAAAAAAAAAAAATAAAATCAAAAAAAAAACCCAAAATATTTAAAAAAAAAAACTCAAAAATTAGATATTTTCCCCAAATCGCACAGCCCTACTTAGAAGGCAGGCTGAGGTCTGCGCCAAGCGTGGCCGAGGAAGGGTACAGATGCGCAGCAGCAGTCTCCTCGACAGGGGCATGCGCACATAGCCATCAGCCTCCACCCCGTCCATGTGGGAGAACATGGCCTGAGTGGAAGAGTGGACGGGTGCAGACCACGACTTCACCACCTGCTCTCGTCAGCAAAAAGGACTGGTGAAAGAGGTGATGGCAGGACCCAAGGAAGGGCTCGATGGCGGCAGTGGGCCTCGTACCCATAAGGCCATGAGCCATGAGCCTCCTCCGAGTCCTCAAAACACGTGCCGGCAAGTCAGTCCAGTGCACGCAGTCAGACTCAGAGAACTCTGCCTCAGTGTGGGCCAGGCCCAGGCAGGTGATGCAGTGCTTGTGCTGCTCCGGCGGGTCGATTGGGCCTGCCCAAATTCAGCAGAATGTAGCCATCGGATTCAGTGAAAAAAGAGGTCTTCAGGTGCGTCTTCGAATGATTCTGAGGCAATAATTGCTATCACTACATTATATACTGACTGCAGGCTTGTCAGTATTTGCATGCAATTTTCATAATTAGCGACAATTGGCTAGTTTATTGTACTGGCATTATCCTATAAGGTTTCAGGATTTCGGAGAAGGGGAGGAGTTCCCACTGTGAATGCTTCACAATGTAGTGTGAGCACTCAAAAGGGAATGGCGTTTACACGACCATGGCAAAAACACAAACTTTACAAGACAGCAATGTACCTCTGTGTTTTTCGCGAACAGGGAACTACGTTGTCAAAACAATCCCTGTTCACATTAACAAGCTAACAAACCTATAAAACTCAATCAAGCACACCAGTTCACTATTTAAAGAAAAAAAGAAACACTATGTGAACAAGTAATACGCTTGATGTCACTGTTTTCTCAAATTTTCACAAAATAGTTTACACAGAGATGATAATGGTATAGTGCCCCCAAAACGCAGTTGTCGTGTAAATGACCTGCCAAAACACAATTTTTTTTTTTTATTTTTAGTTAAAAATGGTGTTACGTAAATGACCCCAAAGTGGAAGTTTTTGAAAACGACACTCTTACTGTCTCCATATAAACTGCAAATTTGTGAAAACAGTGACGTGTTTTTAGTCATTTTCGTGAAACCATATGAAGGGGGATCATTTTAACAATGTTATCTGTACACATTTCCATTTTTAGTGCATTGTTGTCGTGTAAACGTACCCTCAGAGACGTAGTGGAAGTAGTGCAATAATCCGTTCCAGAAGTAAAAATCCTGTTCATTGTCTCCATATGGAAATTGCTTTTTAACGATAAGTAATAAGCCATTAAAGACAGACCTACTTTGAGCTATGAGGTTGTTAAACAATGGTATATGCTTTTGTTGGAGCTATCAGGCCACATTGTTTCAATTTATTTTTAAACAATCAAGTTCAACAGCAGAATTCCTGGTGGCAAATCTACATTACCCATAATTCTGAAAAAGCCTTTACCAGTCTGAGAATCATAACAAAAAATCTAAACAAAAGCAATTTTTCACCAGAAGAACTTTTTACCGCCCACCCACTCTCATAAAGCATTACAAATGAGTCATGTTTCCCTACGCTCTCAAAGTACTTGAGTATTTGTATGCATAATATGTAATAAATATGAAAAAATAAAATATATATATAATAAAATATGCAATAAATGTAAAATCTAAAGTCTATATAAAATAAATTTTTTTTAATAATAATTCTTATATTTTCCATCATTTTTAATTTGATTATGTAATTTATAATTCTTCATGGATGTATATATTATATCCTATAATATTATTTACATACTGTATTTAGCACTATTCATTTACATTAAACAGTGTACAAATGCATTGTGGAATGAAAAAAAAAAGATTATAAAAATTGACCGTACCTTTTGAGTGTCATTGATCACTGAGTAACCTGAATAGTCTCCATTTAAAGATTTAGTCTGTCTCATGTGTCTCATTGACCCTCTTTGAAACAGGGTCATGGAAATGTATACTTTCCTTAGGCCTCTTCACTCATAGTATTATGTTGGACTATTTTAAGCACATGTTCTCACATAAAGATTAAGGCTAGAGATTTGAGCTGCTCCAGGTTTTAAAATGTGTCAATAATGTGGATGGGAATCACATTACAAGTTGTATGTTCTTAGTTTAGCCTATAAACCATGTATGAGATGTGCAGCTTATTAAGCAGGAAATGGGAAATCTGTCAGTACCAGTCTTTCTATTTTGACAGATAAGTGGCCTGTGATTTCTAAAGTGTAGTTTAGAAAGTAATTTCTAAATTTGTAAGTAATTTTGAGGCTATCATTATTAATCATACACATCCTCGAATATCATGGGTTTATGTCCTCAAACATTGTTGTCATGAACCCAGGTTCTAGCATGACCATGAGGTCTTTAACTGGAATGAAAAGTCCCCTTACAGCAGTTCCCGTAGGAACTCATCAGTGTGAGATCTCCCACATAATTCATGTCAGAGCTTGTAGATTTTATTTTCTAATCGCAGCTCTATTGGCATAAGAGTACTCTTGCTGAAAATCACACTTAGAAGCCTGTTGCTGATCACAGAGAGACTAATCCCCAGTTCTGTGATGAAGGATATGTATAATAAGCTTTGAAGTAATTGAGGCCAGAAGGATAAGTAGAGTACTCTCTATAATATAACTCTCTATAATAAGAGTACTCTCATTATTTGACAACCCTGAATGATAAGGAGTTGGAGACCCATCTAGCTGCAAAATTTTTCTCATCTCTTTACACTTATTATTGACTAACCTTTCGTATCTTTAAATTATGTTTCAACAAAACAACACTTTACACTGTGCCAAAAACAAATGTGCTGATGAATATATTACAAATATAGATAAAGTAGCGCAGCACATAAACTGTTGGACATCTAGAACCCAGCTGGTCTGGTGACATCTTATTTTCTGGGGACACATAATCAATTGGAGGCAGCTGTTGCATACTTCCTCAAACAACAGACCTGTTAATGAAATACGCTGGCTGTGAACACAAAGGTTTGTCATGCACTGAGTCACATTGGCCGTCTCTACATATCCATACGTTACTCTTCACTGCATGTTTGCTCGTTTTGAATGTGGCAATCATCTTGGATACTTGTTTAGTTTAATTATTCAGATGGTTTTAGTAAGTCATAATGGATTAGTAGTGTAATCGTAAAGATAATTTGCATAACAAAACCTAAAATAATTCATTTTAAAATGGACAAAATTTAATGAAGGTTTTAAAATAATGTTTATAGCTGTTTTATGAATATACATTTTAAATGCACGTCATATTTGGGGCACCTACAGAATATTTAAAAAAAGATCAACCGATTTCCTCAGAATTTGAGTTCTGAATCCCCCATTTGTTTTAATAATGATTTAAGTTATAAATACCTTAGTCAGGGTGGCGCCATGTTTTATTTTTGACAGGAATGAAAACAAAGCCGTAAGGGTAGAAGTACAGTTCATTCAATTGATTTTTGTTTAACAATATACCAGTTGTTCGGCTGACGAATCCTCTTTCTAAAAAAAAAAAAGTTCAGTAGACTGAAAAATGAGTTGTGAAAATTGCACAAAAATGACACATTTATACAGTGTGTACCATTGAAAAAAAAACTATAAGTCAGGGGTTCTCAGCTCTGGCCCTCGAGGTTCACTTTCCTGCAGTTTACTTTCCACCTTGATCAAACTCACCTGTCAGTAACTTTCTAGTAATCCTGAAGACCTTGTTCAAGTATGTTTGATTAGGGTTGGAGCTAAACTTTCCAGGAAAGTGGAACTATACCTCAAAATCTCATAACCATCAATCTATCCCTCACAGTCTCGTTTTCATCCGTGTTAAATTCATTGTGGTGTCTAACCTCACTAAGATCTATAGGAGTGTACTAGTACTGTGCATTTGAGTCCATTAAGTCCATAGTTAAGAATGGTTTATTATGGAGAATGAGAATCTATTGAATATATTATTAACACCTGTTATTAACATCCTTAACCACCGCCACTGTCATTGAACACTGCTAATCAAAACAGCAACCCAGTTGTCCTTGAAACACTTTTATCATTTGACTGTATGTGACTCAGGCTTGTTTTGTTTCCTTATAGTACTGGATCAATGAGTTCACTACCTCTCTGGGAATTGGAGTCTTTCACTCAGGAATTGAGATCTATGGCAGAGGTAAGGCTCGCATTATGACTCAGACACAAATGAGTCAAGCTACTCAGAAATCCAGTGTTTAACTTGTATGACCGCAACAAAGAAAGAAGGGGGTGTCTAAACATGACTAAACCTCACATCATAGATGACTGAAGTGGGGAAGTTTGTTATAAATAGATGTTCGTTTACACTATCTACACCCTTAACCTAAGTGTGAAACTAACTTAAACTAGTAAAAACATTTTCATTAATTTAAATATAATATAAATATTAAATGAAAATGTAAATAGAAAATAAAATAACTGTACTGAAAGTACTACAATTACTAAAATACTGAAATAAATGAAAACTAAATAGAAATATAAAAAAATGACAAAAACAAACAAAATTACTAAAAATGAAATGAAAACCGAAAATTATACAAATTGTACAAACAATAATACAGCATAAATAAGAGTATATCAGTAATAATAACACTATTGTCAAGTGCTTGTCAGAGCGTTTTAATAGCCTTAGACTGGGGTGGGGGCGATAGAGTAAAAATAATGTATATCAAAATTGTTTTTTCTGCCAAGATCACAATCAGCAGTCAGGAGTTTTAAACAACAGTGTTTAAAATTTTTAGGTACAGTAGCTTTTTAACAGTAGCATTCAAGTAAGAAATTGAATAATCAAATGTAAAAATAAAAGATTTCTTAGTAACATTCCTTCGCCCAGTGAATTAAATATACATTGATTCGTATTAAAGCTACAAAAGTTCTTTAGTAAGGAGCAGTGAGTGATTGTTCTCTTTTGTTTTTGTTGTTTGATTAACATTAATGACACAGACAGCAGCATGTGTCACTTTATACACTGATCCAGTATATGGAGATTACATCAATTTTCTCCAAAATGTTTACGTTTGTCACAACCGACTATTTGTGTGTAAACCTTGTGTGTATTTCAGTTGAAGTGCAAAAGAGAACTGTGACAGCCAGTTTCTGTGTGTGCACTCTGAAACCCGTATATGTCAGAATAGCATGTGTGTGAAGTTATTTAAAAGTTTAAACTGGCAAGCCTTTAAAATGAATGCAAATAATAAAATGTGCACTGTTGCACAATACCACAAAACTATCAATAAATACATAAATACAAAACATTTAGAAATTTTAACTCGTATGTTCTCATTTATCGCAGAGTTTGCCTATGGAGGACATCCTTATCCTTTTTCAGGTATTTTTGAGATAACACCTGGTGACGCCACTGAACTGGGAGAGACCTTCAAATTCAAGTGAGTCACAATATTTATCTCGATGCTGATCAGACTTGAAAGGATATGTCTGCAAAAACCTCTTCCTCTCTCGCCCTTTCTCACAACCTCTTTACTTTCTACCTGCTTTCTCAGAGAGGCCATTGTTTTAGGGAGCACAGACTTCACAGAAGAGGATGTGGAGAGAATTGTGGAGGAAATGGGGAAGGAATATAAGGGGAACGCCTATCACCTCATGCACAAGAACTGCAATCACTTTTCCTCAGCACTATCAGAGGTAATCTGAAGGAAGTGTATATATATATATATATATATATATATATATATATATATATAATATATTTTAATCTTTTGGCTCCACGTTGCCATAAAGAGTCTAAAATCTCACTGTCTCCCACCTCACGTCTGCGTCAGATCCTCTGTGGTCGAGAGATCCCACGCTGGGTGAACCGACTGGCCTACTTCAGCTCTTGTGTGCCCTTCCTTCAGAGCTGCCTGCCAAAGGAGTGGTTGACGCCGGCTGCACTGCAGTCCAGTGTTAGTCAGGAGCTCCAGGGAGAGCTGGAGGAGGCCGAAGATGCTGCAGCCTCTGCCTCAACACCTTCCTGCGCTGTGGCACCCGCTCCCAGACCTACCCGACACCAACCACGCCGATGAACCCTGCTGCCTTGAGTGACAGGCCATCTCTGGTTTGAGCTGTTCAACAGCTTCTTCTGCCAATAGACCCCTCACCCCCTCTCCTGAGAGACTAGCAATTCACCAGCGGACTAGATGAAACCCACCTTCTGTGTTCACTGATTTATTTCAGTACGCTCAAATGACCGTTACGGGCCTGGAAACTATCAATCTTGTTTACTGTAAAACCTTCTATGGGTTTCGTCAGTGTTTTGAATTATGTTTTTGCCTTTTATGTTTTGTTTTAAAAACTCAGGACTTGAATACAATGGCTCTGTTTATTCAGTTTTTTATTTTTATTAATGTTTTTCTTACGCTGGAGTTGCTCACTAGCCTTTTTCCCTTTATTCCTACAGAAAGCACCTAGTCAGTGAATATGAGAGTTGTTTTTTTATGGAGAACATTTGTTTACAGATTTCTTGTGTTCCAATCCGTGTATGATTGTGTTGTTGTGTGCGGGTTACAAAAGCCAAATCTCCACACTTTTGTAATGACACGCATCCCACACTTTGGTGACTGTGCCTGAAGATTTTTACGTGCACTCTTTATCTACAGATCTCTACCTGTTCAGTCTGCTTTGAGTGGCAGACTTCTTATCCTATGAGACCTTCCTCAGATGTTTTAAACCTTTTTAGTTTTTAGAGTCTTATATGTACTTGAGACAACATTTGTATTCCATTTTATGATTATTAAAGAAAATATACAAGTCTCTGTTCTCAAAGTTATCAGTTAATTAATCAGTGGAAACATACACGAGTGTTTAATGTAAAGGCATAATTCATTTTGAAATTTAAATTTGTCATTATTTGCTCGTTCTCTTATTGCTTTGAATCCGTATGTTTCTCTTTGTTTTATCAAACATAAATGGAGATATTTAGAGATGTCTAATATAGAAGCTGCGCTTCTCCATACAATGAAAGTGAAAGGTTACTAGACTTTAAAAATAAGTGCAATGAAAGTAGTCCATACAACTTGCTATTGTGTGGAAAAGAGCAGCTTGGCTGTTCTACTAAACATCTCCTTTTGCATTCTATGGAACAATGCAAGTTGTGGATCACATGAGGGTGAGTGAAAGATGACAAAAATTAATTTCTGTTTGAACTATCCTTTAAAGCTCTAAACAGGTTATGTTAAAGTCCACTACATTACTGTAAATAATATTTTACACATTACAGCTAAAGGGTATAGAACACATCTTTATCATATAACATCTATTTCATTTCCCACTTTGTGTCAAGTCAAATAGTTTTGAAATGAGCAAACCATTTTGGGATACATCAGTTGAGTTTTATAATGTATTCTAATGGTAAATTTAAACTCAGTTTTAGCTGTTTGGGTTGTGTCCTCATATAGAGTTTTAATGGCAGAAGATTGATCATGGTCTTTGTGGCACATTCAAAAATGAAAATGCTGTCATCATTTACTCACCCTTATGTCTTTTGAAATCCACATGATTTCTATTGTTCTGTGGAACATAAAAAGAGTTGTTTAGTAAAACAGCCAAGCTGCTCTTTTCCATATAATGAAAGTAAATGGTGACCACGGCTGTTAAGGAAGATTTCTAGTCAAGATTTTCAATTATTTGTTGACTTAAGCTTCAGTCCGTTCCTCACACAAAGCTATCATACAGCTTCAGGCAACTTAGAATATTACTGCTCAAGTTGAATGGACTACTTTCATGGTACTTGTTATTTTTGATAAGTTATGCAAAAGGACATTAGTGACCAAAATCAAACCAAAGCTGTTGACTTCAATTGTATGGACATAAAAAACCGAGACATGTCTTAAAATATCTTTTGTGTTCCACAGAAAAAGAAGATTATACACGTTTGATGATGGGTGAGTAAATAAATAATGACAGAATTTTGAATAAAGACATTTTTGGGTGAACGATTACAAAGCTGTAAAATGCTAACAATCAAAATGAGCTATTATAAGTTCAATCTGAATTTGCTCAGAGCCGAGTTAAGATCCCAGACACCGTTTCCACAGTGTCTGTATTCACAGAGTCCGTGTCCTCCTGAGTGTTTGTCCTCGCACAGCAGGGAAAGGCCTTCAAAATGTCACCGATTCCATTCGTAAGGAAGATTGAGAGGAAAGGGTCCACCAGTGGGCCAAGATAGAGAAGAAGATCAGATACAAGTCCCAAGTAGTATACATAAGAGCTTAAAGATAATGCTTTGAGCAGTGTATGAAGGATAAAGGGAAGGTAAAGCATACTGTAATTACTCAAGATGACTGCCTGCATACCCAGAATCTTGTTTTTGTTAGTCACAGCTGCTGGCTGTCCTGTACACCATAAGGCTCTAAAAGAGTCCAGAAAGAAAAACACCAGGAATGGTAGCGGGAGAAGAAGAGCTATGGAGAATAAGATGATATATCCTTGGTAAGCCAGAAAGAGTATTGCAAATGGAGCTGCCCACACAGCCAATGAAATCATGCTCGACTGCTTAAGTTTCACACAAAAGGCATTATACTGTGGACAGGTTACCAACAGATATCGCTCCTGAGCAACACAGACCATGAACACGATGTTGGATATGATCCCGAAGTAGAATATCAGGGAGGATATATCCATACTCGACATACTGGTTTTCTCAGCATCCTCCCCAGATGCCTTCGGCCGCCCAAGGATGTTGAAGATGTCGGATGCGAGCAGGCTGATGAGGTAGACAGGAGCAGCCTTGCCAGTTTCTGCCTGCATGCCCATGAGGTAGATAGAAAAGCCGATGCCAGGAAGCCCAACAGCAAATGTGATCCATCTGATGATCTCTTGGATTTGGTCTATATTTATGGTGCCATTGTTCTGAGGAGCCGTGTTATTACCGTCCAATACTGTGGTGGTATCCATATGCTGCAGAAACATACTGGTAATTTCTAGTTCTAGTTACTCTAAATGTGATTAATATATCCAAGCTGCTGCGTTTGGTAATATGCCATGTCAAGTAGAATATATTCTTCAGTTCTAGTAAATGATGCAGAAAACCGTGTGGCTCTTTACTGTGGTAAACAGATCGGTTTATTTTAGCTATCACCATTTTTATGGCTCATCTGCAAACTGTTCCTGTAAGCTCTTTCATTGCTTGTTAGTCAATGCAAATAGTTCTCATGTATTCACATTAGTTTTATCTATGGAAGCTCTTTCTAGAAGCAGTTTGGACCACTGGGGAGTGTAAAGTTCCACATGAAAATTAAATACATTCAAAAAAAAATTTAATACAGAATACTGAAATAAATTCAAACAATTTCTGACATTTAATTGACACATTATATAGAAGATGGCACCACATTCAACAATACTGTAAGCAACAGTATGCATTTTACACAGTTAATAGATTAATGACTTGCACAATAGTAACAAAGCAAACCATTAAGCTAACTTAAGACCACTTGAATACTGACAATCTCTTGGAGCAAATATACAACAGTTAATAAATATTGTTATATGATGTTGTCTTTATTTTTGCTATTTCTGCTATTGCCTGACACTAAATCTGATCATTCATTCACACTTGTATTGTATTTCCTTTACAAAAGCACATTGGCATGACACATTCAAGCATCACAGTCAAGCACACAGATCTTTTAAATCTTTGACTATTATTATATATATGAAAGACGAATGAGAGCATATTATCTTTCCTGTCTGATACTCGAGTAACTGTTTTGAGAATATGAAGAGGGCTGTGCCAAGAAATCACTGATCAAATGGCATCTGATCTGTTTTAAAGAGAAAAATGTAGCAGTCCTAAGTTGAATCATTTAACGTGTGCTTGTTTGCAGTTACAGTACATAAATAGAGCCCAGAAACTGGGTTTTTGTTCACTTTTGGCCTCCTGATTCAGAATGTTCTATGCTATAAGATTTTAAATTGTTCTTTAGTATGTTGCGATGTAATTGCTAGGTGGTTTCCAGAGTGTTCTGGTGGTTGTTTCCTGGTCAAATCATATGGCTCGGATCTCTACTTCCATTTTATTGATAATTTTGCCTGTTTTATTGTCCATCAGTTGAGAATTTTTAAGTCTAATCACTTAGGAAGCACCACTAATTAAACACGAATCCAAATCAGGAAGAGAAAGAAAGGTATTAAATGGATGCAGATATAAAGCAGTAGGGATCATGGTTGAAATGTAATAAAGCAAAGGGATTGGTAATAATTTATTTTGCCATGTGACTTGTGATTGTTAAAACGTCCTCAGCATGTCTAGCCTTTTCAGATTTTGGTGTGGTAGATATAATCACATTCAAAGCATTCCAAATGCTTGACTTGTGTGGGCTTGTCAAAATGAAGCATTTATCGTGTTTGTTGTTCTTGGTTTGTGGCCCTAGATCCATTCTCCATTATATCTGTTGTTTCGATGTATGTTTTGAAGACTGAATGTGAGCAAGTTTGGTTTTTTGGGGTTATTTTAAGTCTGGAGAAGGCGATGAACTCTTTGTAACTGTGTCTTTGAAAGCACCAGACGATGCACCTGTTCCTGTCCTCGCGCGCAAGGCATCATCACACGACCAACCAGCACAGCATCTCCTCACATCAACACCAATGACTGATATAAAAAGAAGACTAATCACAAATTCACAAAAATGTTCTCCATACAATGTGAGAAAATGTCATGCTGTGTATTTTTCTTACCTTAACAAAAGAATCGCAGGGAAAAGTGGCGAAATCAGACGAGACTTGAGCACCAGGCCTGTGAGTCACTACATGCTCAGCAACTTCATCTTCAAAGAAAGAAGCCGTTTAAATAAGTGCAGGAGACATTTTAATGATGACTGTTTAATTTTTAAGCAATTTTTGGTTTACCTTAAGCCTGTCGAGAGTGTCACTGAGTGACTGCAGTCTTGCTGTTTGCTCTAGGAGCTGCGCACTGGGACTCACTGTTAATGAAAACACAAACACTGTGAAGTGATTATAGTATAGACAACAGAAATCTGCGTCTAATTATGACAGACCTGGAGATTTCCCAGTGATGTCCACCACTTTCACATTGGCACTCATCTGGAGGAGTGTATCCAGCAGTTGGTCTGTTTTGCGGTAGAGGGCGCTAGACAGCACCTCAGGCCTGCGGCCCTCTCGCCAGCCCAGCTTTGGCACATTCAGAGGAGGAAGAGATGCCAGCTGAGCACGCATCTTTTCTGCCTGCGGCCCACACAAACACACACAAAAACAAAAGTGAGAATAAATCCTCAGCGCCTGCATTGGGGAGATGTGCTTGTGAAGCAGTAGGAGAGACCTTTAGTCTGTTGTTCTCGTTCTTCAGGTGCTTTAAACTGAGTCGCTGAGCTTCAATCTGCTGAGTCAGCAGTGGAGAATCTATCACTTGCACTCCAGCAGCCGCACACACACCTTTAACATACACAGAGCAAATTATTGCATGTTAACAAACACAGAGACAATTCATATATTTTTCTAAAATATTTAAAAATATACACCATGGTATAAAAGTTTGGGGTCAGTCAGAATTATTATAATTTTTTTTGGTAAAAGTTAATACTTTTACTCTGCAAGGAGGCATTAAATTGATCAAAGGTGATAGTAAAGAATTTATAATGCTATATAAGATTTCTATTTCAAATAAATGCTGTTCTTTTGAACTTTCTATTCATCAAAGGATCTCGAAAAAAAAAAGTAATCAGTTTCCACAAAAATATTAAGCATCACAACAGTTTTCAACATTGATAATGATAAGAAATGTTCATCATGCATCAAATCAGCATAATAGAATGATTTCTAAAGGATCATTTGACACTGAAGACTGAAGTAATGGCTGCTGAAAATTCAGCTATATTAAAATATATTTTGTTTAAATAATATTCCACAATATTACTCTTTTTACCATATTTTTATCAAATAAATGCAATAAAAAATCTTACTAACCCCAAACGGCAGTGTTTATTATAGCATTATATCACTGATATTTCAAAGGGAGCATCTTAGGTGGATTATTTTAAATACACACAGGATTTCCTTAATACTTCACTGCATGGAGATGAAAATAAAACAGCTGCAATAACTGAGATTTCAAATATTACATTGACTTACAAAGTATATATATGTAAGTGATAATGCACATTATATATATATATATATATATATATATATAGAGATCACAGAGTTTTATGGCAGACATTACATAATAAAACACAGTACAATATCAAAATATAATATTATATCAAAATAAATAATAAAAAAAATTAAATGGCTAACATATTATATTAGATGAGAAGAAAGAGATCACAGAGTTTTATGGCAGACATTAAATAACATGTAGGAAGCGATGAGGAAGGAAACTACATTGTTGAATACTCTTTAAATATATTAAAGAGAGGAATGTCCATCAGAATCAAGTATTCGGTGCAATAAATTACATCAAGTTATGGTCAGTTATTGCATGGCTCTTGATTACAGTACAGTACATGCAACTTATGAAAGGGAAACATGACAAAATCTTTGTGAAACAAAAACTAAAAATGCTAATATCTAGTAACATAAGTAAGAATAACTTTCAAGCACACATGCAGCACACAGAGAGACCATGAGTGGGAGGAAAAGACTGGAGATATTTAAATATTACACTGACAAAAAAATTACCTTTTTGCTCTTCTAAAAGGAATACAAACAATGGGAGACATGTTAGACAAATTTCAAATGAAGACTTAAGAATGACAATTTAACATCAAGTTAAACTGGTTCCCTTATGTGTCTCTTACCAGCAGTGATGCCACAAGTCACAATGGAGGCAATGCCAGACGCTTGACTTCCTCTCAGGCCCTCCACGGTCATCTTTGATTGGCTGATGATTCTCTGTTTAAGCTCTACTTTCTCCGCCTCTAGTTGGTCTATGTCAGCCTGGAGAGCATCCATGGTCTCCTCAAACTCCCTACGGATTATAACAGCCACATTAAATGCCTTTTTTACAGCAGTATCCCCATCACTATACTGGGACATTAAGACACACATTAGGAGTTATGTGCAAAAACCCTGTGTCATCTCTTACTTTTCCTTCTTTTTCAGGAGCGAAACTGTCTCATCTAGGACCATCTGGATCTTCTCCACTCGCTCATCCGCATCTTTAGACGCGCTGTCCAGCTTTTTCTCCAGGAAACTGAGACGCACACTGGCCTCACTCAGTTCCTCTCCCTATAAACAAGAGCATTTTCACATTATTTCAGACTTTTAATATCTTGCGGCTCTTAGCGCTGAGTATAAGTATGAGTGCTTCTACCTTTATTTTAAGGGATTTCTTCAGCTCTTTGATGACAGTTTCTCTGTCTTCAAGTTTGAGGCCAAGCCCTTCAGCATCAGTGATTTCTGCCCTTAGTGCTGCAGCTCGGACTTCCACAGGAGATATCTACAACAATACATACATACTGAGACACAAGCACAAAGATTCATAGCCATAGTGTTAGAGAGGCAGACTGAGCACAGACTTACTCCATTCTGTGGTCTTTCAGAGTCATATTCTCCCTCCTGCATAGCGGTAGCCATCTTGTTCATGGTTGCTATTACAACACCGCATGACTGACGCAGACACTCTTGAGGGTTTATACCCTGTGACCCATAGATCTAAGAAAAAAAACATAGCATTACATCCTGTATTACTGACTATATTACGTTATTATATATTATGACATATTTTCTTTTTGTGGTGACCCAAACATGTTTTCTCAAGATTCACCAAAATACCGTATACCTGTTCAGCTGCTTTAAAGGCCATGTCTTCCAGTTTGACGGCTGGCAGACCCTCATGTTCGCTGAGAGGGGCGATGAGCTGAGCGGCTGCCGCTGCCACTTCCTGCAGCACTGCATTCACCCAGGCCAGCTGCCTTCTGCTCTCTGCCAGGGTCTCACACACCTACACACACATAAACCCCATCAACGGAAGGCTTAGATATCAAAGATATGTATACAATTTAATGTATAGATAATATGAATGAGATTTGGAAGCACATCACCTGTGTCCCAAAGCTGAGGGCAGCTGGGATGCCCGGTGCATCTGTGCCTGGCATGCGACGACGGATCTTCTTGCAGAACTGTCTTATGTCACTACAGGAAGTGTCCAGATCCTTCAGCAGCACACAAAATGCTTCCTCGTCCTGCCCTGTCTGTATGAAGGCCCTCAGACGCCCCACCTCCACTGCCATACAGTCCAGGGCACTCTGGGTAAACTAAAGAGACACATGAAGATGTGTTAAATGTATGTTTACCGATCCGGCTCTCTCTTTTTGTGTTTGTCTAAATGAGTTGCTTACTTTGATGTGGTCTGCTAGCTGCATGGTACAGTCCTCAGGCTGTTCAGCGAGATGGATGCTGTAAAGGTGCTGCAACACAGAGAAATGCATGTCAATAAATAACTTGATTTGTATATTCTGAAGACAACACCAGTGCTTGAAAGACAAATAGTAGTTCACTAGGTAAGTTTAGGTTTCAAGCTTTGGTCTGTAAATCTTTTTTTTTCTGCTAGATAGGTATGAGAATGTACTACCGTTCATATATATGGAATATTATTACAGTTCTGCAATGCAAGTGCTACAAAATGGCATTACGCTACCTGATAGTATTTAATAGCTTTGGTAAGAGGTTGCACATTGACCATTTCATCCAGCAGGTCTTTGTACAAGAGGTCTATGAGGAAATCCAGGGATCGCTCATGAACGCTCATCTCAGAGTACAGAGAACCCACACGCTTGTACACGTCCACACTGCACTGACTCAGAGCACTGCGCAACAGAGTTAAAGAGACATCTTAAAAAAACAACAAGCCTTTTGAGGAGCTTTACCCATTTTACTGCTTCAACAGGAAATATGTCAACACAGAAAAATAATGCCATTCATTAACCTATGTCACGAGGACTTGGATGCTCTTGAGGATGTTAGAAAGTGTGTGTAAGTTTAGGTAAACTTACTGTTCATATTTGTGCAGTGTTGCCTGTAGCAGTGTGAGAGAATAGATGAGTCCAGCAGCAAAGCTCAGCTGCTCTCCGACGGCTCCTCTCATGCCGGCCTTCTGAGAGCACGTCTCAGTCAACTCAAACTTCTCCTGAGCCTGTTTACTGATCAGCTCGGCCTGTAACATACATACACAAACACATTCAACCAAAACACATTCAACCAAAACTCACAAAAAAAGCACATAGCAGGTGTGAATGGCCATGGTTTAGTGCTTAGCGCTCAAGTGAAGATGTGTATACTCAGAAATTTCACCTTGCAGACGAGTCGTGGGATGAGCAGTAGAGCCAGGATACAGTCATGGTCTCCTCCGTGTTTCAGGAAGGAGTCAGGCATGAAGGAAATCAGCAGTGACACCTGTCTGTTAGCCTGAGCTACCTCCATTTTACGCAGCTCCATTTCTATGGCCTAGAATTACAAACAGACATACATTTCATATGAAAGACACATATTGCCTTTTTTTTTTTTTACCAGCAGGAGGCACCCATCCCCTAACAATGCAACAAACAATGACTAGTACTTAAATACAAGTAGAAATCTTTTGTAACATTGTATTAATTTCTTTAAAAAAATCTTGCAGTCCCCAAACATTTAAACGGTAATATATCTATATTTTATTACTACTCAGCTAAATAGTATCATATGAATAACCAGTCAGCTGTTAACCTCTGGCTCATTTTGAGTTCAACATAATATACTGCATTTCAGTGAAGAAATGAATCATGTGACAATTCAGTTTGTAATTCAAACCAATAACTCCTTTGTTCAATTCAAACTGATTCACCAATCATTGATTCACTAAAGAAAAAATCATGAATTAGTTTGTGAATTGGATCTGTTCAAACAAACTCTTTAATAAAAATCACCGGACTACAAAACACCATGGTTTCACTGGATTTCACTGGATTCACCTTGGCGTAAGCTTTGGTTTCCACAAATTTGATCTTGAAATCGAAGATCTCTGCAGACTGTTGCTGCTGCTCGGTGCTGGCTTCCTGTTGGCTCATCAGCTCCCTGTTCACCTCCTGCTCCACACACACACACAAATGTTGTGATGTACGTGTCCCATATGATTTGTGAGTTCTGCATTTTAAGCTGTATTAAAGTGTTGAGGTTTGTATGTTGTGAAGCACAGCAGCACCTGCAGGTGTGCGGTGAGCTCTCTGTATTTCTGGATGGTCTGCTGGTAGTCTGCCACTGTTTCTTGTGCCGCCTCCACCCGCTTCTCCACCTCCCTGACGCCGGCAGCACTCAGATCCAACTGCTCTCTCAACTCCAGCTCCGTCTCTCTGGCGTTCTCCTGCAGCTCATCATTCATCTCATTGATGGCTTCCTACGTCAGCACATGCACACAAACCTCAGTATACTGTTACATCATGGTATACACATCTACACAAACTCTTCAAACACTCACCAGATCTGTGACAGTTTCTCGGAGCTCCCGTACTTTCTCCTCCAGGTCTAGATTACGATCCGTCAACATCTCCACCATCTCCTCCGCCCCGAGAGCAACATCCACCTGACACACACGAGAACACACATAGTGATCATTAGCACACACCCTTAGCACACTGACATATTCTCCATATTTTTAAATGTGCAATGTAAAAAACACAGCATTGTTTGAAATAGCTTGAAGTACCATAGTATTTTATGATTGATAGTATTTTATTATGATATTCATTCAGTACCATGGTAGGGTACCATTTTACATGGTAAAAATTCAGTGATATTACCATGTGTTACCATAACTGTACCATGATTTCACCACAGTACTTTTTTTTGCAGGGGGAACTTACCCTGATCAAATGTTACTTCAGCCGATGAATTCATTTTAAACTATTAATAATATGTTACTAGATTGTCCAGTGTTGCAAAAATAAATAAATAAATAAGAATATTATAAATTTATATAAAATATTATTATATCTCTTGAACTCAAAGAGATACAATAAACTCTCCCTACACCTTTTAATAGTGGCACGACTCACTTGTTCTTTGAGCTCATCAATCATTTTCTCAGACATCTTCATTTCCTCTTGTAGTTTCTCTTTCTGGCATCTCAGGGCATCCAGCTCAAAATTCTTCTCTTCCATTAGTTTCTGTTGCTTTGCATGCTCTTGTTTCTCTGATGCAGACAAGTCACGCATCCTAATGCACAGAGCAATTGATATTATGATCTTCACAGAGTACAATCAAAATCAAATAACACTGATGTAAATAAACCATGAGACTCATTACAGACTGACCTCACCAAAGCCTCCTTCAGTCGAGCATTCTGCTCCTCTAACTGCTTCACATGGTAACTAGACGCTGCTCCATCTGATCCTGCAGGCCAGTTTTTATAGATTAATAAGCACATATTGTGGTCACAGATGAATACTGAAACATATACAGTGGTATGCAAAAGTTTGGGAACCCCTTGCAGAATCTGTGAAAATGTGAATAATTTTAATAAAATAAGAGAGATCATACAAAATGCATGTTATTTTTTATTTAGTACTGTCTTGAGTAAGATAGATTACATTAAAGATGTTTACATTTAGTCCACAAGAAAAAAAAAACAGCTGAAATTTTTAAAATAACCCCATTCAAAAGTTTGTGAACCCTTGGTTCTTAATACTGTGTGTGCTTACCTGGATGTTTTTTTGTTTTGTGATGGTTGTTCATGAGTCCCTTGTTTGTTCTGTTAACAGTTAAACTGCCTGCTGTTCTTCAGAAAAATCCTCCATGTCCTGCGGAATCTTCAGTTTTCCAGCTTCTTTTGCATATTTGAACCCTTTCCAGCCGATACTGTATGATTTTGAGATCCTTCTTTTCACACTGAGGACAACTGAGGGACTCAAACACAACTATTAAAATGATTCAAACATTTACTGATGCTCCAGAAGGAAACATGATGCATTAAGAGCCAGGGGGTGAAAGATGGATCTCAAAATCATACAGTCACTGCTGGAAAGGGCTAAAATATGCAAAAGATGCTGGAAAACTGAAGAATCTGCAGAAGCTGGAAGATTTTTCTGAAGAACAGTTCTCAGTTTAACTGTTCAGAACAAACAAGGGACTCATGCACAACCATCACAAAACAAAAAAACAGTCGTGGATCATTCAGGTAACCACACACAGTATTAAGAACCAAGGGTTCCCAAACTTTTGAATGGGGTTATTTTAATAATTTCAGCAATTTTTTTTTTCTTGTGGACTAAATGTAAACATCTTTACTTTATTTAGGACAGTACTAAATAAAAATAACATGCATTTTGTATGATCTCTCTTATTTTGTTAAAATTATTCACATTTTCACAGATTCTACAAGGGGTTCCCAAACTTTTGCATGCCACTGTATGTACTGCACACAAACGTACAAAATTTTAGAGTCTAGATTTTAGAATTGTAATACTTTAAATCCTCAAGCACACATTCAATTGATCAAAAGTGACCATAAATACATTTATAATGTTACAAACAATTTATGTTTCACATGAATGCTGAACTTTTTATTAATTCATTCTTTCTATATTGAGCTTTCTTAAATTGACACTAAAGACTGGAGACTGGCTGCTGAAAATGTAGCTTTGCCATCACACCTGACCTCAAACTTCTGAACAGTAGCAAATGTTTAGGTGTGTTTGTACCTTTTTCCTCTATCTCATGTTTGAGTATCTCCAAGTCCATGGTCAGCTCCTCCACTCTCTCTTTTAGAGCGTCAGCCTCCAGTTGCAGTGACTCGGCCCGTTCTTCAGCCATTTCCTTATCCAGCGTGGCCATCTCAATGGCATCTGCTGTATCTGCCATTTCTTCCATGTAGTGGTCTTTAGCTTCAAGAGCTTCCTTAGCTTCCTACATAATAGGATACCAGCCACTTTCATTATCCACACTCTGACACATATCATGATACATTCCTCTGCAGTAAATGTATACTTGATACCCTCTTGGCCTCCTTGAGTTGTTTCTGCAGTTCATTTTGTTGTTCCTGCATCTTACTCTTCCACTCCTGCAGCTGCTCCAGCTGAATCTTGTGCTTCTCAAGCTCCTTCAGCTTTGCCTTGTCCTCTGTCCTCTTCATCTTCAGCGTCTCCAGCTTCTCCTCCAGATCCTTCACCTGGGCACGCAGTGACTCCTCTTCCTGCAAGAGAGTGAATGCATGCAGAGTGCAGTCGCTGTAAGAGACTCAAGAAGACCTCTCACATTTACATGAATGTCAGAGAAAAGTCATGTTGTGGTTTTTGTTGCTCAATAGTTCAGCATCTTTCAACTACTTGCACTTTTGGCCCTGTGGACTTTTAGAAAACAAAAGTCACCTACAACACACATTTTTCACTCTTACTAGTAACTAGTATATTCCATTTGTCTACAATCAATGTGAACATACATACTGTACATTACAAGTGATTTTTTTTTTATTAATGTCCATCACATCTCAAGTATGTATTGTGTTTAATAGCATTTGAAGATGATAGAATAAAAAAAAAATGTAATAGCCAACTTTTTAAGTATCCTAGACTCACACAATTAATATTTTCACTTTTTCATAATTTGGTAAAATTACAGCTTTATTGGAAATGAGATACAATAAAAAAATATTCTGTTCACAAGTCATATTTAGTTTTCCATTATTTCATATAATTTTGAACAGTGTAATAGTTTATATTTTTATGATTGACTCATATTTTTAGGATTGAAATCTGGGACTGGGACAAGGGTAAATAATAATAATAACTGAGAAAAAAAAATGTTTTTTTTTTTTTTTTTTAAAAAAATCAACCCCTTTCATTACACTACCATTCAAATGTTTTTTTTTAAGCAAAAATACTTTCATTCAGTAAAGATCCATTAAATTGATCAAAAGTGACAGGAAAGTAAATCAAATCAGCAAATCAGCACATTAGAATGATTTCTGAAGGATGTAATGATGCTGAAAATACAACTTTGCCATCACATGAAAAAAATACATTTTAAAATATGGAACCAAAAATAAAATATATTCAAATAAAACCTATTTTACATTTAGATGGTATTTCACAAATATTATTGTGTTTACTGTACTTTTGATCAAATAAAAGCAGACTTGGTGAGCATAAATGATTCTTTAAAAAACATTAAAAAATCTTACCAACCCCAAACCTTTGAATGGTACTGTAAATGCACCCAAAGTTAAAGAAAGTTAAAGAAACACCCGATTAGTAAACAGGTCAATAGTTTTTCATAACATCTGTAACCTTGATGACCGAAAAACAGACATTTTCACAGTGTAATTGATGCAAAAGTGAATACTGTGTAACATTCTAGCTTAAAATAAACAGAACAAAAGTAGTGGTTATATTTGTGTCTGTAACCATGTGTGACTTTAAGCATCTGACCTTGCTGGGTCCCGGGATGGGAGGAGCCCCGGGTGAAGGCAGTGTTCCCACAGGTGAAGGTATAACTGGAGCAGCCAGTGGTGTTTGGGCAGGAGTGCTGGGTTCACTGCTGCTCATCTCTCCAGCAGAAGCTGATCCTGAGCCCACCTTCACCCCCACTCCAGCCCGCGTTTGCTGAAAGACACATGCAGAGATCACTAAAGCTCCACTGATATCAAAAACTCTCAAATGAAACACGTCAACCACAAACTTTTTTTAGAGATTTAGCAAGCACAAGCGCACACAGATGTGACCTGCAGGACTGAGCTCACCTTGGGCCTTCTGGTGGTGGTCTGAGGAGAAAACAAACGTACACAGATATATGACCACCACGGGTCAGAAGACAGATGAAGAACAGAGAATCAAGGAAAAATAGGAGAAAACACATATATAGCAGAGATTAGTAACAGAAAAAAAATGCACATGCATTAAATGAGAACTCCAAAAGCATCTGTGTGAACCTCAATAAACCACCTTCACAATTTTTTTCCATCGCATGGAAAAATTCGTTTTTAGCACATAAAGAGTCAAACACTTATTCTCTATGGCACTATCTGTCTGCCTGGAAAGCAGAGTGCCTGGCACCAACTGGGTCAAACAAGTACACTCGTTTACATACAAGCATGCACACACACACACACAGATGGTCAGCACGTGTTTGTATTTTTGTAGAGATCATGTATTTGTTATAAACCTGCTGCACATACATTTTATGGCAAACATACATGTACACATAATTGTAAAATGTTCTGAATCTATACGTCAGTTACTTAAGTTACACTATCATATAAAAGTTTGGGGTCAGTAAGATTTTACTTAAAAGAAGTTTCTTATGCTCACCAAGGCTGCATTTACTTTTTGATAAACACAGTAAAAACAGTAATATTATGAAAAGTTATTACATTTTAATTGAATTTTGTGTAATTTATTCATGTTATGCAAAGCTGAATTTTCAGCATCATTACTTCAGTCTTCAATGTCACATGATCCTTCAGAAAAATAATATGCTGATTTGCAGCTGAAGAAACATATTATTATTATTATTATTATTATTATTATTATTATTATTATTATTATTATTATTATCAATGTTGAAAACAGTTTTTTGGTGGAAACAGTGATGCATTTTTTCAGGATTCTTTGATTATTAGAAAGTTCAAATAGACAGTATTTATTTGAAATAATTTTTATAATGTCTTTACTGTTACTTTTAGTAAATTTAGTGTGCATTTATTTAGTTATTCATTTATTAAAAATAAAATAAAAAATCTTACTGACAGCAAATCTGAATGAACGAATGGTAGTGTATATACATACAGTGGCCCTAAAAGTCAAACTTATGGATTTAATTCCATTAGAAAAAAGAAAAATCAAAGTGGCATCTGTTTTTTTCACAAATATTTTTTACATAGCATCCTATCAGAGTAACTGCATGTGTAGTGCATTACTTCACCTATGAATATGATCCACTAACCAGAAAGTGTCCAAATAATTATAATTTTGTAGAATATGCCTATTGTTTTGTCATATGAATTCAGAACAAACTTCTTTTAATGAATTATTTTGCTTGTTAATTAAGTTTGAGCTTTATTGATTTAAAATAAATTCCACGTTTTGATCTTCTGCATTAAAATACAAAAACATTCAAACATTTTTATGTTAAATACTTCTTGTGGCCACTGTACATCTATTAAGAGAACAAAATGTACTAATCACTCAGACAACTGACTTAAAATGAACCTTTTAGCAATTAATAAAACACTAACAATAAGAAACAGCCTATCACGTGCACTGACATACCAACAACCAGTAAAAGAATCTCCAAAATCACACAAACAATAAACCACTGAGCATTTTGCATGCCACAGAAGTAGTAAACAATCTTTTGTACCTTACGAGTCGTAGGTGCCTGTCTCATCATTTTGACGATTGAAGAGGAAAGACACAAACAGGTGCACACACACACACGCAACACACACACACACACACGCACCAGGTGCAGAAAAAGAGAGCAGGAAGAAGGATTGATTCACATTAACAGCAGATCGAGATGAGAGCAGGCCAAGCCCACAGCAAAGCCACAAACACACTCATACAGCAGTTGGCAAGTGCTAGCCAGACACACACACACACACACACACACACACACACACACACACAGTGACGGTGTTGCGGGTCGTCTCTGCTGCAGCTGAAATGACTCTCCTCTCTTGTACTAGCGATTAAATCCTTTTTCTTCAACAGGAACCGAACCGAGCCCCTTTCCAAACACTTCTCTGATTATAACGCTGTCCTTTAGGCTCTGCTAAATAGCAGCCGCCTCTCTCTGTCTGCATCCATCTCTGGCTCTCCTGCTCTTTCCACTCATAAGCTCTCAGTGCTGCTCTGCTGTGCCAACTGCTGCCTAGCAAGCACATTACATCACTACACATCCACCCCTCCCTCCAGACAGAGAGACGGAGAGAGAGACAGGCTGGAACAAAGGCGCTAAGAGGGAGAGAGGGAGGGACTGATGGGAGTCTGGCCTGTATCCTAGCAACACTCCATTAGTATCTCTATGGGCTCTCCAGTCAGGAACATGTCTGTGTAAGAGTGCAGGCCGACCATGTTTAAGCAACTTATAGTTTAAACGTATGATATATCTAGACACAAATTTAGCTAATGCATGTATGTACACCCAAAAACATTGTTAGTTAATGTTAATTAACATGAATAATGGGACCTTATTGTAAAGTGTTACCCATAATTCTTCATAAAGCATTTTATGAAATGTGTTTCTGTATATTTTAAATGCATAACTGCGGTTTGTAAAAGGAAGCACATCGTTATTTGAGGATATATTAGAGCACAGAGTGGGGAGGGATGGAGATAGATTGATATATCACATTCCAGCTCTGCAAGAGAGAAAAGTGCTGTGTAGTAGAAAACAGAGGGAGGGATGAATGAACGTGAAAAATAATCCTGGACCTTCACTGTTTTCTCTCTGCATTCTATACGAGTCTTAATTTGTCATATCAGTAGCCTGCATTCATATTATTAGTAGTGACTTAGTACTTAGAACTAATAAGCAGTTAACATTTCATATTTCATACAATCATGTAATTGTCACAAAGTTCTGAATGAGACATATAAACTATTTTTCATACTGTTTTTCATTTGTTTAATCACTGTACTTGTGATACATTTAAAAAAAATAATAACTTTGTTTATTTTTAGGTGTAAACTACATTTTGAAACTCAGATTGCCTATGTGGTCTCAGCCTTTTTTTAATAATTGTATATCCATAGATAGAACTAGTGTTAATATTTGTTTTGAAACGTACATAAGTGAGGATGAACAAATATAAATATGTAGTGATACAATTAAGGACTTTCATATCAGTCTTTACCTCCAATATATGAGATAAATGACTATGATATATGTGCAGCCTTCACATAAAGAAAGACATGTGCATTAAAACCTTTAAGAATGTATAAAATAATGCATATTGATTAAAATCACACTGACCACAACTAATTTTTTAACTTTTTTCAAGGAATCTGCAATCTCAGTAACAAAGTAATGGGGAACACTAAACTTGAACAGACTAAAAGCACTATATACTGTAAAATATAAAGTCAAATCTCTTTCACTTACACATTCACTAGGACTGTCTCATACACATAAACACATCATACTCAGCATGCTAATTCACAATATCAATTTAAAAGCAGTCATTCATCAAAGAGCACTGCCATCCAGCTAGCAAAGCACTAGTTCACATGAATAAATGTACATAAAATTCACAGAAACAATATAGAAACAACCACTCCTGATGAACACACACACACACACACAGGTAATGTGCTGTTTGTGTGATGCCATGCAGCAGAGCTGTTCAATATTGCCATTGCTATGGAAACAGAGGTTAGAGAAACATGCAGCACCTTTTTGGGTTTGGTTCCTCGCTGCATGCTCAGACGGAGGAGGAAAAGGTGACAGATTAAAGTTTGATCAGTCAGTGTGTTTGTAATGAGCGTGAATGTCTCTCACATACAAACACACCAAGACTCCCACATACAGCGCAGTAATCTTTTTGCATCTTAGACAGAGACTTTATAAAATGTCTGTGACAAAAACAGTTTGCGTTCGTGCATGTTTGTATTAGTGAGTGTAGATTTAGGATTCCTTGTGAAAAATAAGCACATTTTAGCATATTTTTAAAAACAGTACTTATTGCGGAAATAAAATATTTAAGTGCAAACTGAATGCAATGTTTTCAGACACCTAATTGCTTGTTTTTTACAGTTAAATGAAGATGTATTATATTTAAATAAATGCAACTTAATAGTGTTTTCTGATCCATTTAAGCAGGATTTAAGTGCAGCTTTATGTGTAATTTCATAATTATTTCATATTTTGTCTTTGAATTATGGTTAAAGTGTACCATTGAATGTACTGACAAGCATTTATGGTAAACTAAAATATACTTTAATGTTGTTTCTATTGAAACTTGCATGACATTTATTCAAATATATTTGTAATTACACACTTGTAATGATGAAGTTCCAATTTAGTACATTTAAAATGTATAATCTTTAAATGTAATATCAAATAACACACTAAAGTTGTGCTTAACGTGTTTTAATGTTAATCAACACATTAAAATAAGTGTATTTCTTTAAAGCATGACAAAAGATCATTGAAATATAATGAAATAAAATTAAGTAAATCTACCAAATGCGCCTTTTATATGTACTTAAGTGTGTTGAGAAACATAGTCATGAAAGTGTACTCTCTTTAAGTACACTTAAGTGGACTAGTGTATTATCGGCAAGTACAGTTTTTTTTTTTTTTTAAATATACGTTTAAGATTTGAAGTACACTACAAGTGCACATTCAATACAATTATGCACACTTCTTTTTCACAAGGGACAAGAGAGAAAGACTACATGTGTGTTCATGCAATATAGTATGTTTTTTTTTTGGTTGGGAGGATTTACAAAGTGCAAATACATGCTTGTTAATTTCATGTAAGAGATGAAATCAGAAGGGAATCAGAAATATGGTCCACGTTTACAGACACAGATAAAGGATGAGCAGTATGTCATGTTCAGAGAGTGTTACTATATCCACCTCTGCTGGAAAGGAGAGGAAATACGCAATACTTTTAAACGTGAAGTAGCCTCAGATGACATACCCACAGTCCATGCACAGACTGTCCAATGTATATTACACACAAATATGGGAAGAGATAGCTGAAATAGACAGCTCTAATTTTATTGGCTGTCACTAAGAGCCTACACAATGGGCTCAAGGAAGAAGGGTCCAACGCATTGAAAACTCGTTCCTATACCTAGCAAATTTAAGTGACAACAAAGAACCTCCAAGGAAGAAATAATAATTGGATATGCCAATGTTTTCTAGAATACTGGCATCAATTTTATTTACCAAAGAAATTCTGAGTTTCTTTTGAGCCGTTCAATAGCAAGTAAACTACATATTCACTAAAAGGACTCAATATTATGCTTTGCTCTAAATAATGTTATGTATTTATTCAGAAATTCGAATTACATACTTTTCTGATAGAGTCTCTGGTGTTTTCGGTACAGCCAGTGACAGAACAGTCTATCATTGTGGTATCAACAATTTCAGATAAACTCGTCCCTTTGTGGCATTTTAAAAATCAAACCATTATTGGTGGCTTTTTTGAGATTGGTCAGACTGACCTTTCCTGTCTGAGTGGGTGGTTCTTGGCCAGAATAAGCTGCAAAATCTTGCTAAGTGAGACTAAAGACTTCTTCAAAAGACCACTTGTGTTTGTATAGGGAAAAAAAAGTCAGCAATATACACACAGTCTCACAGAAACACGGTGCACAAGTACCAATGTAAGAATATATTTGTTATGTTGAAACCCCTTTCTTCACTCACCACTTTGTTTGACTTTGGACCTTCAATCATCTCTGAGAAAATAAACGATAAAATGAGATCATTTCAGTTTCATGTGAAACAGAATATGGCCGCAAGCAGATATGTGCCTAAAACTGTTTGCCTACCCCGCTTCAGCATTTTGGAGGTGGTAGCTTCAGGTGTGTCAGGAGATGTCCCATCTTCTACTAACTGAATCTGCAAGAGATGCCAGCAGTTTCTAAGAACTCAACAGAAGAACATGTACATGTTTTCACCAGTCAGTGTTTGTATATATGCAAGCATAAATGGGAGTACCTGTGATTGGCGTACAAATATCCCACGGTTCTCCTGACAGGTGAAATATCGTTTACCCTGCACAGTGCCATCGTTCTTGCCTTTAGGTTCCTCTAGAATGACGCCCACCCATTTTCCAGAAGCAAAGAGGGTGTTTCCAATATATGCCACAGTGCCTCGATGACCTTTACCAATGACCTCAACCAGAGAGCCCACCTTAACAGGCCGCCCACCTCCATCTGAACTCATCCTGCTGCTGCCGCTGCTGGTGGTCTGAGCACAAGAGAGAAAAACCCTTAAATGACAAAAAGAGCTTTTGATTATATCAAGAAAATGGTAGATTGACGCAAGGTTTATGATTTGACATACAGTGGCCCTAAAAAGTATTTAGACATGCAAACTTTACCTATACCTTTTTTTATATAGATATTGCCACTTGGTTTGATATTAAAGTAATATTAAAGCATACCAAGTGTTGTCCGTTCCTAAAATGTTTCCAAGCTTTCATTAGTAATTCTGTTACTAACTAGAAATTCGGCTTTGGATATTTCTGAGAAGGTATTATAACAGAGAGAGAAAAACCATGCCACTTAGCCAGACATTCAGACATTTTGTGGAATAAATGTAAAACCACACTGTAACTAGACAATCTGGAGGAGTTAAAGCCATTTGCAGGCTCCTCATTTGGTCTCTGAACAAGTCTCTCATGCCCTCGAGATTATATGTCTAAGAGCACAATTGAGGGTTATGTAGGAGCACTCAGACCAGAGCTCATGGCTGAAAAGTTTGTGACGCAGCCCTAATTTATACTGCAGAAGACATCACTGTTACCTGCAGTCACATTGTGCAGGAACTCTCTCTCTCTCTCACACACACACACACACACCAGCTGATCCTGAGAGACCTGCTCCATTTCACTTCCATTTAGTCATTTAAATTGTCACACAGAGGCTGGGGTCCAAAACGAGTTTTATTTCTGAAACCACTTTATACTAAAAATAATACTGGTCACATAAAGATAACAAGATAAGGCACAGTATCTGCAGTGTTATTTATTGTTTTTGCTGACTCAAATATAAACTCTAAATGCTCTGAAGAGTTGGGAACATTATAAGGTTACAATGGAACAATAGAAAGAGAACAGAAGTGATAGATCTGACCTCTCCTCTCAAAAAAGAGCTGTGAATAGACTGGCAGCAGCTCACTGAAGTGTGACATATTCATTCATTACACAGATCGTTACTGGCGAATTCTAAATTCAGCTGAAGAATACGTCATGTGCACATGCAGGACATGGGAGTTACTGAAAACTGACTTGTGACTCAGCAGAATTAAGTCACTAACTGTGTTAGTACACAGTAAAACTATGGGTTTAGGAATGTCTTCGTTGATATGGATCTTGTGGGGCTTGTTAAAAAGTGAAACAGAAGAAATTTGAATAATTTTACGTTCCCTATGAACTTGAAGCTTAAATGGCAGAGCTTTTCCCATGTGTGAGTCATGTGCTAGACATAAAGTGTCTATGTTTTGAGGAGATTTGCCTTATTAATGCCTGATGCACCTTATGTTTTTGAATGAGTTATATGTTCTCCATCAAATCTTTGTCCATATGCTTTCAAATAAATGTGAAAGCATGTCAATATTTTATATAGGTGTGTATATTTAAGTAGTAAACCTCTTATAAGGGCTCTTAAAATACACAATAAATTTCAGGGAATAAGTTCACATGAATAATTAAAAACACTCATACATTTGTTTTTCTATCATGGTGGAAACTTTAACTTCTTGACTTTTATTTTTATTTATTTTTTATACTTAACTATTATACTGAATCCTCTAACCCTAAAAGATTTTTAGATTACCATTAAAACATATCTGCCATATGTTTATTAATCTGTTTTCCTCATGGGGTGCTATTGGAAAAGGGCGTAAGATTTATGTCTGGAGATCTAGCCAGAAAGTTATCACTACATTTACATTTAAAATAAGACTTATGTTGAGCTAAAGGCTTTGATTCAGTTTGTTAATAATAAGGATTTGGGCTGTAGTCAAGTTAAAAGGGATAGTCCACCCTAAAATTAACATTTGGTCATCATTTAATCACCGTCATGTTGTTCCAAATCTGTAAGACTTTCGAATGCAGAACATACAAGAAGATATTTTAAATAAACCAAAGAGTATTGGTACCCATTGACTTCCATTTTTGTCCGAAGAATGTTGTACAGATTTGGAAAGTCATGAGGGTGAGTAAATGATGACAGAATTTTCATTTTTGGGTGGACCCTTTAACAGAATCATATTTCAAATGATTTTACAAAATGCTTTTATTCCAAGATAACATGACATACAGTGCAGACAATCAAAGAAAGGAAAAAATAAAAATGAGTAGAATAATGAGCATCAAAATATATCACATTAATCTGTGTTTTGTCCTTTTTTTAATGTGTTACTCAGCAACTGTGTCAAAAATTGCATCGCTCCATTACTGGCCTGCAGTAAAAACTGCCTCATACATACAAAAACAAACACTGCAATTGATTGTAGGAGTTTGTACACAAACAAATGCATTTTAGCTCAAATCTGAGCCTTACAAATTCCAGAAGACTGACTGAGCTCATGCGTGCTCTCGCCTGACACATGCTTGTCCACACTCACAGCATCATACACAGATGCTCACAACACACTAATTCTACTTTAATACAATAAAAAATTTGCATGTATTCACATGTAGGGTGGCAGACAGAAACAGAAAGTGTGTCCACTGTATGTCACTCACCCTGCTGTAAGTGTATCGTTTCATCTGAGACATGCTGTTCCTGCGTCGCCGTTGACAACGGTTCCTTGCCTTGCTTCAGCAACCAGCTCAGGCTTTTCAATCCCCCAACCCACTGCCTCTCTATCTCTCTGTCTGTCTTTCTCTATCTCCACCTAACTCTTATTGCTCAACCCTTTGTCCATAGGATGAGTATCAGAGATGTGCGTTTTGGTCCAGCTCCAGCAGAGGCACAGACTGAACCCCAGAGGGGACACAGGGAAAGACACCAGAGGAGGTCCTACTGGATGTCTGAGCTCGGATGAACCCGATAACATGTGAATTGTCAGAAGGATCCCAGCATTAGATTGAGTTGGAATGAGAGGTGTGTGTGTGATTCTGTCTGACTGATCTGTGTTGGTAGGTGAGTGTGTGAGAGCAGTGCAACTGCGCTAATGTCTGCGCTGCCTTCTGCAGGAGAGCAAAAGAAGCAGAACTGGGTCCTAAAGCCCTCCAACACTGAATAAACATCAAAATGACTGTATTTTAAAAGGTAAATATACTTAACATGTAAATGTACTCTCTGAGTGACTAAAAAACAAGAGTCCTTTCTCCCAGTCTTATCACATAGGCCCTTAAATCAGCCCATAGTTACAAAATTAATCAATTTATTTATTTGTACATATTGTTTGCCACTTTATATTCTATGACCCTTTAAGACCTTAAATAAATTGCATTTTTGTTTATTACACCACTGAAACAGGTGACTGTGTTTAATTGTTTTTTAGCATTTCGATTATATATTATATATTAAATTATTATTATCTGATTTTGTTAAATGATTGTTATATAGCTCTGAAATATTTGACTCTGATGGCAAAATGGCAACATTTTGCTATAAAACATTCTTGCATAATGACGCTAAACTGTATAACTGAGCATCACAACAGGCTTATATTCTCATATAATAGAATAATTTAAACTCAAATAAATATTTATATCCATTTATTTATTTATGTGGTAAGTAACAATGAAAAACTTGCAATAATCTACATCATTATTGCAAAATATAAACACCTTCAGGGAGATACAAGAGAGTCCTGAATACACTGTTGGGATTTGTGATAATAACCAGCTGACGGTACATTATCCTTTACATATTAATCACTGGTTTACTAAAGGCCATGTATGGAGATGATCACTGGTTTAACCACACCTTTTTTTACTGTGGTTCCCTGGGCCAGAACGTTTTTCTTCAAAAACAACATTCACACACAAATGTTCACATGCTTGGCTTATAAGACAATGTTTAAGGCAGTAGGTCTCTTTAAGACTGGCTCTCTATTCAGCTTCTCTGTTTCTCTCCAGGCCTATTTGAATGTGACGCAGCTTCCAATATAAAGCTGAACATGAAGAGTGAGTTCAGTGAGGAGAAGTGCGCACAGCCTCGACAGACTGACAAACAAACACACATGCGCAATGACAGGATTAACGCTCTTTATAAACTACAACAGCACTGAATCCCCGGGGCTTATTTCTGTATTATACATTCTGCACAGAAAGCAAATGCTGATGTTTGCTACACACTCGCTGTTCACTGTTATACAGTTAGAAGGGACAGGTGCACAGCTGAAAACATTGTGTTCACAAAAACCAGTAGGCAACTGTGGGCCAGTCTGAGCAGCCAGACATTCAGACAATGCACAAATAAATCACACAATGGCTGCTCTCCTCTGACCACTTAATGAAACAGTGCCTCTCATCTCTATCAGAGATACACAGCATTACAATCAGTAAAGGAATCAACAGGGCAAGTTTGAGGTTTGAATGCTAGGAAATGCAGAAAATACAATATAGGGACAGATAGGATAAACAGAATAACAATATAAAAAGAAAAACATGGAGTGTCCACTTATAAAAACTGTTTTAGCTTAATTATCACTTCACACTACAGACTTTCCATTATATTTTATTGTAATAATGTGTCTGCTAAGAACTTAAAGGTTATTTTTATAATGCGCATGTGGTGCTCTACTATATTTTGGACAAAACTGTCTCTAGAATTAACTAAAACTGATGAAACCTCCCTATGGGGATGTATATATATATATAAATATATAAATAAATATGTGTGTGTGGGGGTGGGGGGTGTTGGGTTTGGGGGGGGGTGTCTATAATTTGTTCACATAGCTAAGTAAGCATGTATAATATAATATAAATGTAATATACAGTAAATATATATATATATATATATATATATATATATATATATATATAAATAATATACATTTCACAATTTGTTCACATATAAATAAAATACAATTGTTGTAAGCAATTTGTTGTAAATTATTATTTATTGAAGGTATTAGATAAAATAGTCTTTTTTGGAGATACTCTTGATGACACTGAGCACAAATGAATTAAATAATTACCTATTGTATACAAGAGGTATGAAAGCAGTGTCATTATGCACATTTGCTTATTCCTGTGCAGTGATGATCAACTGATGATGCACCTGCCAGCCTGCTCCGTCTGTTTCCTCCCCCCACATGAATCAATAAACAATAAAAAACAAAAAACAAACAAAAAAAAAAACAAAATGATACAGTCTTCACTGTAATTTAGGTAAACGCTGTAGCAGTGAATAGTAAAAACAATTAATTCAAGCGGAGGCTGAACGCATCGCCAGCAGCCCATCAATCCTCTCATAGATCAGCCACCGCCTATTTATACTACAGCCTTACATCCCTCAACTGAGAATGATTAGTAAACACAATCGGGGGTTTGGGAATGGAGGATATGAGGCCATTAGACTGTTCTTTCAAGCACTTTAATTCAAACCATGCATTTGAACTTACCGTGATGTTTTTGATGCTGTTCTTACTAAGCGTGCTGTGTGTATTCCCGTACAATGTGGTTGACAGCTACTTCCTGAGGAGCGCTACGTCACACACACACACACACACACACACACACACACACAAACACACCTCCCGCGCGCGACTCACTGGATACAATGGGAGATTATGGGGTGTTTTGGCACTTACATCGAAAAGGATACAAAATAGAGTCTGAAACGTCTGAGTCAGGTTGCTTGACCAAATTGATGACATATCTAAATAGCTACAGTTTAAAATCCTGATTAAGCAGCCTGGCTGCAACAGGGTTAATTACAGCTAGGACTCAATTTATTTATTTCATCTTAAATTAATTGTCTAAATTAAACGAATAGTTCACCTAAAAATTAAAATGTATTCACCCGCATTAAATAGTATTGTTTAAAAATTGATAGAAGCATCACAATGATCCACAAGTAAGTCCACACGAGTCGAGTCCAAGTCAAGTGAAAAGTTGCGAGTTTGCAAATAAAAGCAGTATTATGCATAGAGGACTCGTATTTCTGCCGGAAACATCTGTGTGTGAAGATAAACACGTTTTGACTTCATTCAAACACAGCTTTTTGCTTCACTATACATTAATTAATGGACTGGAGTAATGTGGATTATTGTGATTTTTTCAGACATTTTCAGCTAATTTTCACTTTTGGGTAAACTATTCATTTAATATTGATTTGCAGTTAACAGTCTAAATCAATTTGAGACAAAATAATGGTTTGTAGTGTAGATTAACATTTTTCTTATAAGTTGGGTAATATGGGTGAATGAGCTTTGAACTTAATGAATATTTCATGGTAGGTTAAATTTGTTAGATAATTTATCATACATACATAAACTTATAACAAAACATGTGATTTATGCCTCTGATGCTTAAATTATGAAAAATAATGATATAACAAAACGTTTAACATTTTTGGCAAATGTTTTTTCCTCCAAAGGTATCTTGACAGATATGAATAAGTTGGCTTGAGAAAGCCAACTTACTGATTGATCTACCAACTTATTAAGTTGGCTTGAGAAAGCCAACTTACTGATCTACTATTTAAACTTATTATTATTATTATTATTCTTTTTCTGAGACTAAAATTTCTGACTCTAACTCCTCCTAGAGCTTTAACTCTACAGACTTCAAACTCAGCCCAGCTCTTCAGACTGATCTCGCCGGGTGTGCTATATCTTTTCTAACTGATCAGACTTATGGTTTTCATAAAAATGAAGATTAAAAATCATAAAAATCCCATAGACTTTTATTGACGGAATGTTCAGATGAGCCAAGCTCCAACTGTCAAAATTCAAAACTAAACAAACTAAACCCCATTAGACTCAATCAAGTTTCGCTTCTATGTACTATTTCTAATCCATTTAAAACTCATTCAAACTCATCTATCTAATATTCCAAAACCATCTATCTATCTATCTATCTATCTATCTATCTATCTATCTATCTATCTATCTATCTATCTATCTATCATCTGACTCTATCTATCTATCTATCTATCTATCTATCTATCTATCTATCTATCTATCTATCTATCTATCTATCTATCTATCATCTGACTCTATCTATCTATCTATCTATCTATCTATCTATCTATCTATCTATCTATCTATCTCCAGACTGTTTCTTTCTATCTATCTATCTATCTATCTATCTATCTATCTATCTATCTATCTATCTATCTATCTATTTATCTATCGCTCCATCTATCGCTCCATCTATCTATCTATCTATCTATCTATCTATCTATCTATCTATCTATCTCCAGACTGTTTCTTTCTATCTATCTATCTATCTATCTATCTATCTATCTATCTATCTATCTATCTATCTATCTATCTATCTATCTATCTATCTATCTATCTATCTATCTATCCTAGCAACATGCTAATAATGTTAGAAACATGCTAGTCACTCGCTAATCATGCTAAAAACATGCTAGCGACATGCTAGTCACTCGCTAATCATACTAAAAACATGCTAGCGACATGCTAGTAACTCGCTAATCATGCTAGAAACATGCTAGCGACATGCTTGTAACTCGCTAATCATCATGCTAGAAACATGCTAGCGACATGCTAGTCCTCGCTAATCATGCTTAAAACATGCTAGCGACATGCTAGTAACTCGCTAATCATGCTAGAAACATGCTAGCGACATGCTAGTCACTCGCTAATCATGCTAGAAACATGCTAGCGACATGCTAGTCACTCGCTAATCATGCCTAAAAACATGCTAGCGACATGCTAGTCACTCGCTAATCATGCTAGAAACTGCTAACGACATGCTAGTAACTCGCTAATCATGCTAGCAACATGCTAGTCACTTGCTAATCATGCTAGAAAACATGCTAGCGACATGCTAGTCACCGGCTAATCATGCTAAAAACATGGTAGCGACATGCTAGTCACTTGCTAATCATGCTAAAAACATGCTAGCGACATGCTAGTCATTTGCTAATCATGCTAGAAACATGCTAGCGACATGCTAGTCACTCGCTAATCATGCTAAAAACATGCTAGTGAAATGCTAGTGACATGCTAGTCACATGCTAATCATGCTAGGAAAAACATGCTAGTGACATGCTAGTAACTTGCTAATCATGCTACTGACATGCTAGTCACTTGCTAATCATGCTAGAAACATGCTAGCGACATGCTAGTAACTTGCTTATCATGCTAGTGACATGCTAGTCACTTGCTAATCATGCTAGAAATATGCTAACTACATGCTAGTCACTCGCTAATAATGCTAAAAACATATTAGTGACATGCTAGTCACTTGCTAATCATGCTAAAAAACATGCTAGCAACATGCTAGTCACTCGCTAATCATGCTAGAAACATGCTAGCGACATGCTACTGACATGCTAGTCACTTGCTAATCATGCTAGAAACATGCTAGCGACATGCTAGTCACTCGCTAATCATGCTAAAACATGCTAGTCACTTGCTAATCATGCTAGAAACATGCTAGCGACATGCTAGTAACTCGCTAATCATGCTAGCAACATGCTAGTAACTTGCTAATCATGCTAGAAACATGCTAGCGACATGCTAGTCACGTGCCGGCTAATCATGCTAAAAACATGGTAGCGACATGCTAGTCACTTGCTAATCATGCTAAAAACATGCTAGCGACATGCTAGTCATTTTGCTAATCATGCTAGAAACATGCTAGCAGACATGCTAGTCACTCGCTAATCATGCTAAAAACATGCTAGTGAAATTCTAGTGACATGCTAGTCACATGCTAATCATGCTAGAAAACATGCTAGTGACATGCTAGTAACTTGCTAATCATGCTACTGACATGCTAGTCACTTGCTAATCATGCTAGAAACATGCTAGCGACATGCTAGTAACTTGCTTATCATGCTAGTGACATGCTAGTCACTTGCTAATCATGCTAGAAACATGCTAACGACATGCTAGTCACTCGCTAATCATGCTAGAAACATGCTAACGAAATGCTAGTCACTCGTTAATCATGCTAAAATCATGCTAGTGAAATGCTAGTGACATGCTAGTCACATGCTAATCATGCTAGAAACATGCTAGTGACATGCTAGTAACTTGCTAATCATGCTACTGCTACTACATGCTAGTCACTTGCTAATCATGCTAGAAACATGCTAGCGACATGCTAGTAACTTGCTAATTATCATGCTAGTGACATGCTAGTCACTTGCTAATCATGCTAGAAAAACATGCTAACGACATGCTAGTCACTCGCTAATAATGCTAAAAAACATGCTATTAGTGACATGCTAGTCACTTGCTAATCATGCTAAAAACATGCTAGCAACATGCTAGTCATTTGCTAATCATGCTAGAAACATGCTAGCGACATGCTACTGACATGCTAGTCACTTGCTAATCATGCTAGAAACATGCTAGCAACATGCTAGTCACTCGCTAATCATGCTAAAACATGCTAGTCACTTGCTAATCATGCTAGAAACATGCTAGCGACATGCTAGTAACTCGCTAATCATGCCTAGCAACATGCTAGTCACTTGCTAATCATGCTAGAAAAATGCTAGCGACATGCTAGTCACCGGCTAATCATGCTAAAAAACATGGTAGCAACATGCTAGTCACTTGCTAATCATGCTAAAAACATGCTAGCGACATGCTAGTCATTTGCTAATCATGCTAGAAACATGCTAGCGACATGCTAGTCACTCGCTAATCATGCTAAAAACATGCTAGTGAAATGCTAGTGACATGCTAGTCACATGCTAATCATGCTAGAAACATGCTAGTGACATGCTAGTAACTTGCTAATCATGCTACTGACATGCTAGTCACTTGCTAATCATGCTAGAAACAATGCTAGCGACATGCTAGTAACTTGCTTATCATGCTAGTGACATGCTAGTCACTTGCTAATCATGCTAGAAAAATGCTAACGACATGCTAGTCACTGCTAGTCACTCGCCTAATCATGCTAAAAACATATTAGTGACATGCTAGTCACTTGCTAATCATGCTAAAAAACATGCTAGCAAAATGCTAGTCATTTGCTAATCATGCTAGAAACATGCTAGCGACATGCTACTGACATGCTAGTCACTTGCTAATCATGCTAGAAACATGCTAGCGACATGCTAGTCACTCGCTAATCATGCTAAAACATGCTAGTCCCTTGCTAATCATGCTAAAAACATGCTAGCGACATGCTAGTAACTTGCTAATTATGTTAGCAACATGCTAGTAACTAGCTTATCATGCTAGAAACATGCTAGTAACTTTGCTAATCATGCTAATGACATGCTAGTCACTTGCTTAATTAAACTTCTTAAACTTTTCAAACTTCAAACTTCAAACTTTTCAAACTTTTTAAACTTTTTAAACTTTCCAAACTTTTTAAACTTTCTGTTCAGGCTTTCTCAATCAAACTCAAAGAATTTCCTAACCAAACTACACGATCAAATTAAAATCAATATTATTCTTTTTCTGAGACTAAAATTTCTGACTCTAACTCCTCCTAGAGCTTTAACTCTACAGACTTCAAACTCAGCCCAGCTCTTCAGACTGATCTCGCCGGGTGTGCTATATCTTTTTCTAACTGATCAGACTTATGGTTTTCATAAAAATGAAGATTAAAAATCATAAAAATCCCATAGACTTTTATTGACGGAATGTTCAGATGAGCCAAGCTCCAAACTGTCAAAATTCAAAACTAAACAAACTAAACCCCATTAGACTCAATCAAGCTTCGCTTCTATGTACTATTTCTAATCCATTTAAACTCATTCAAACTCATCTATCTAATATTTCTAATCTATCTATCTATCTATCTATCTATCTATCTATCTATCTATCTATCTATCTATCTATCTATCTTCTGACTATTTCTATTTATCTATCTATCTATCTATCTATCTATCTATCTATCTATCTATCTATCTATCTATCTATCTATCTATCTATCTATCTATCTATCTATCTAATCTATCTATCTATCTATCTATCACCTGACTGTTTCTATCTATCTATCTGTCTATCTATCTATCTATCTATCTATCTATCTATCCTAGCAACATGCTAATAATGTTACAAACATGCTAGTCACTTGCTAATCATGCTAAAAACATGGTAGCGACATGCTAGTCACTTGCTAATCATGCTAGAAACATGCTAGCGACATGCTAGTAACTCGCTAATCATGCTAGTGAAAAACATGCTAGCGACATGCTAGTAACTCGCTAATCATGCTAGAAACATGCTAGCGACATGCTAGTCCTCGCTAATCATGCTACAAACAATCATGCTAAAAACATGCGACATGCTAGTCACTCGCAAATCATGCTAAAAACATGCTAGCGACATGCTAGTCACCCGCTATAATCATGCTAAAAACATGCTAGCGACATGCTAGTAACTTGCTAATCATGCTAGAAACATGCTAGCGACATGCTACTCACTCGCTAATCATGCTACAAAACATGCTAGCGAAATGCTAGTCACTCGCTAATCATGCTAGAAAAAGCTAGCGACATGCTAGTGCTAATCATGCTAGTGACATGCTAGTCACATGCTAATCATGCTAGAAAACATGCTAGTGACATGCTAGTAACTTGCTAATCATGCTAGTGACATGCTAGTCACTTGCTAATCATGCTAGAAACATGCTAACGACATGCTAGTCACTCGCTAATCATGCTAAAAACATGCTAGTGACATGATAGTCACTCGCTAATCATGCTAAAAACATGCTAGCAACATGCTAGTCACTTGCTAACCATGCTAGAAACATGCTAGCGACATGCTAGCGCAATCGTGCCAGTCTAGTCACTCGCTAATCATGCTAAAAACATGCTAGTGACATGCTAGTCACTTGCTAATCATGCTAGAAACATGCTAGCGACATCTGCTGCTACTGCTAGCGACATGCTAGTCACTTGCTAATCATGCTAGAAACATGTTAGCGACATGCTAGTCACTCGCTAATCATGCTAAAACATGCTAAAACATGCTAGTCACTTGCTAATCATGCTAGAAACATGCTAGCGACATGCTAGTAACTTGCTAATTATGCTAGCAGCAACATGCTAGTAACTAGCTTATCATGCTAGAAACATGCTAGTAACTTTGCTAATCATGCTAATGACATGCTAGTGACTTGCTTTAATTAAACTTCTCTTAAACTTTCAAACTTTTCAAACTTTTCAAACTTTTCAAAACTTTCTAAACTTTCCAAACTTTTTAAACTTTCTGTTCAGGCTTTCTCAAGCCAACTTAAAGTTTGTCTTGACGAACTTTTTTATCTAGTTATCTTATTATTCTTTTTTTTCTGAGACTAAAATTTCTGACTCTAACTCCTCCTAGAGCTTTAACTCTACAGACTTCAAACTCAGCCCAGCTCTTCAGACTGATCTCGCCGGGTGTGCTATATCTTTTCTAACTGATCAGACTTATGGTTTTCATAAAAATGAAGATTAAAAATCATAAAAATCCCATAGACTTTTATTGACGGAATGTTCAGATGAGCCAAGCTCCAACTGTCAAAATTCAAAACTAAACAAACTAAACCCCATTAGACTCCATCAAGCTTCGCTTCTATGTACTATTTCTAATACATTTAAACTCATTCAAACTCATCTATCTAATATTTCTAATCTATCTATCTATCTATCTATCTATCTATCTATCTATCTATCTATCTATCTATCTATCTATCATCTGACTCTATCTATCTATCTATCTATCTATCTATCTATCTATCTATCTATCTATCTATCTATCTATCTATCTATCTATCCTATCTATCTATCTATCTATCTATCTATCTATCTATCTATCTATCTATCTATCTATATATCTATCTATCTATCTATCTATCTATCTATCTATCTATCTATCTATCTATCTATCTATCTATCTATCTATCATATCTATCCTAGCAACATGCTAATAATGTTAGAAACATGCTAGTCACTCGCTAATCATGCTAAAAACATGCTAGCGACATGCTAGTCACTCGCTAATCATACTAAAAACATGCTAGCGACATGCTAGTAACTCGCTAATCATGCTAGAAACATGCTAGCGACATGCTAGTAACTCGCTAATCATGCTAGAAACATGCTAGCGACATGCTAGTCCTCGCTAATCATGCTAAAAACATGCTAGCGACATGCTAGTCACTCGCTAATCATGCTAGAAACATGCTAGCGACATGCTAGTAACTCGCTAATCATGCTAGAAACATGCTAGCGACATGCTAGTCCTCGCTAATCATGCTAAAAACATGCTAGCGACATGCTAGTCACCCGCTAATCATGCTAAAAACATGCTAGCGACATGCTAGTAACCCGCTAATCATGCTAGAAACATGCTAGCGACATGCTAGTCACTCGCTAATCATGCTAGAAAACATGCTAGCGACATGCTAGTCACTCGCTAATCATGTTAAAAACATGCTAGCGACATGCTAGTCACTCGCTAATCATGCTAGAAACATGCTAACGACATGCTAGTCACTTGCTAATCATGCTAGAAACATGCTAGCGACATGCTAGTCACCGGCTAATCATGCTAAAAACATGGTAGCGACATGCTAGTCACTTGCTAATCATGCTAAAAACATGCTAGCGACATGCTAGTCATTTGCTAATCATGCTAGAAACATGCTAGCGACATGCTAGTCACTCGCTAGTCAATTGCTAATCATGCAAGAAACATGCTAGTGACATGCTAGTGACATTGCTAGTCACATGCTAATCATGCTAGAAAAATGCTAGTGACATGCTAGTAACTTGCTAATCATGCTACTGACATGCTAGTCACTTGTGCTAATCATGCTAGAAACATGCTAGTGACATGCTAGTAACTTGCTTATCATGCTAGTGACATGCTAGTCACTTGCTAATCATGCTAGAAAAATGCTAACGACATGCTAGTCACTCGCTAATCATGCTAAAAACATATTAGTGACATGCTAGTCACTTGCTAATCATGCTAAAAAACATGCTAGCAACATGCTAGTCATTTGCTAATCATGCTAGAAACATGCTAGCGACATGCTAGTCACTCGCTAATCATGCTAAAAACATGCTAGTGACATGCTAGTCACTTGCTAATCATGCTAGAAACATGCTAGCGACATGCTAGTCACTTGCTAATCATGCTAGAAACATGCTAGCGACATGCTAGTCACTCGCTAATCATGCTAAAAACATGCTAGCGACATGCTAGTCATTTGCTAATCATGCTAGAAACATGCTAGCGACATGCTAGTCACTCGCTAATCATGCTAAAAACATGCTAGTGAAATGCTAGTGACATGCTAGTCACATGCTAATCATGCTAGAAAAATGCTAGTGACATGCTAGTAACTTGCTAATCATGCTACTGACATGCTAGTCACTTGCTAATCATGCTAGAAACATGCTAGCGACATGCTAGTAACTTGCTTATCATGCTAGTGACATGCTAGTCACTTGCTAATCATGCTAGAAAAAAAATGCTAACGACATGCTAGTCACTCGCTAATCATGCTAAAAACATATTAGTGACATGCTAGTCACTTGCTAATCATGCTAAAAACATGCTAGCAACATGCTAGTCATTTGCTAATCATGCTAGAAACATGCTAGCGACATGCTAGTCACTCGCTAATCATGCTAAAAACATGCTAGTGACATGCTAGTCACTTGCTAATCATGCTAGAAACATGCTAGCGACATGCTACTGACATGCTAGTCACTTGCTAATCATGCTAGAAACATGCTAGCGACATGCTAGTCACTAGCTAATCATGCTAAAAACATGCTAGTCACTTGCTAATCATGCTAGAAACATGCTAGCGACATGCTAGTAACATGCTAATTATGTTAGCAACATGCTAGTAACTAGCTTATCATGCTAGAAACATGCTAGTAACTTTGCTAATCATGCTAATGACATGCTAGTCACTTGCTTAATTAAACTTCTTAAACTTTTCAAACTTCAAACTTCAAACTTTTCAAACTTTCCAAACTTTTTAAACTTTCTGTTCAGGCTTTCTCAAGCCAACTTAAAGTTTGTCTTGACAAACTTTTTTATCTAAATTTAGAATGATGTTTATTTAATATAACGTTTAACATTTTTGGCAAATGTTTTTTCCTCCAAAGGTATCTTGACAGATATGAATACAATCTTTTTAACATGTCATGACACCACCATTTCTGTGTGCAAATTTAAACACCATGAAATTGATCAGCCTGGCAGGAGGTGATGGCCACACAAACCCGATGCTGTCATAAAGCTTATGAGCATTGGTTTGGACCATAGAGGTGAAAAAACACACTCTCTTCACATTATGCCTAGCAACAAAGTCCAAAGCAGTTTTACAAAGAGCTTTTGCAAGGCCACAACCCCAAAACTCCTTTTTCACAGAGATCCTTTTCAGTTCCCAAGCACCTGGCTCCTCTACACAGGGCAAAATGCCCACCGTCCCGACAATAGACCCTTTCAGTTCTGCAACCCAAAAGCAGCTCCTACTTCCAGGCTGTATGTAGAAGTTCCTGATGTCCAACAGATCCTCTCTAAGACCAAGCTGAATACTCTGCTCAAAAATATACTGCACTGACATCCGAACAGCCAGCATAACCCCTCCGATACCCAAAATGCCGGTCAGGATGGAGCCAGAGAGGATATGGATGAGAAGGAAGACTCCGCACAGCATAGATTGAATGGATGGTTGCTTCAGGGCCAGAAGATACACAATTCCAACATGCTCTCTGAACCCAGTGGAGTATATCGTCCTCACAGCGGAGTAATCTGCATCCCGATACTCACGGATCTGATACCACAACATCAAGGCTTTAGGACTTATAGACTATATAGAATTGTGAGGAAAGCAAACAAAACATTGCAATAAAGGCAAGAAAGTGCCTTCTTAGTGTGTTAAAAGTTTTATAAAGTTTTTAAAGTCAGTGCACCCAAATGCATAACAAAACAGTGTTATGTCAAGGAGATTGTTTAAAAGCCTACTGTTCCACAGTCTTCTCCTGCTTGAAGACCTGTCAGACAGAAACATAAAAGTTACCAAACTTGCTTTAATACAGTTTTAGATGCAAACAGATGACGTGCAAAATGCTGCCCAAAAATGCAAACAAGTTATTAGTTTTATAGTATAGTTTAATAATAATAATTAAAAATGACATATTTGAACTACATCAAAAGATGCTTTTTCAGCTCAGAGAACTGAGTGTGAAACTTCCCGTATGGAATCACATGATCTTTGCAATTTCAGACCACTGATGTTGCTCAGAGCTAATCAAACCTGAATACAAAACAGCACCAGATGATAAATCCAACTCAGAATAGCTGTTGAAAACAGTTCATTTATAAAAGTTTTTATTAATTTATGTTATTACAACAAATTTCATTTGTTACTTTTCATAACAAATCAGTTTATCCAGATGCTTTGAGTCATTTTAACATTAAGTCACAGGACAACCACATCTTTCATTCTTTCATAAATTAAAAACTACAAAAATTAAAAGAAATGAAAAGTATAGAAAAAAGCCAAATACATGGTAATATTAGAGAGATGATTCTGTTGTTTCGTTAATAAGCTTAAACTACTGTTTTTCAGATTTACTGAGTCATATAAGTTGACAGGCTATGTATAAATAAATAGAAATAATCTTAAACACTATGAAATCTTAAGGACTACAGACTCTTAATGCTGACCTCATACGTCATGCTCCCGGAGCTGCTTCCATGTACAACTGATGGTGCAAGCTACATTAAAATGATTATTACGTTTTGAATATGGATATTTTTCTTACAAAAACGCATCGATTCACTACAGGAGGCTTTTGTTCACCCCGGAGATGTGTGAGACATTTTTTTTATGGATGAGCGCTTTTTATTTCACTTCTTTTGGACTGAAGCACTGCAACATCCTCTGAGTGCCATTAAACAGTTTGAAAGATCAAAGACAATTTTTCATATGACTCCGACTGGATTCGTCTGAAAAAGGAAAGTCATATACACCTAGGATGACTTGAGGGTGAGAAATTTACAAGCTAATTTTCATTTTTGGGTGAACTATCCCTTTAAATACTTCTGGTAAATATTCAGTGGTGAACATTCTGACAGGTTCATTAATGAAGCTTAGACAAGATCTGGACACCTTGTTTTGCTTTTATTCAAGGTTGTTATATGGATAATTCACCCCCAAATTTATATTCTGTCATCATTTACTCATGATCATGTCATTCCAAAGCATATGGAACTTTGGTTAATCTTCAAAACACAAATTTAGATATTTTAAAACTTCACAATAAGGTTCCATTAGTTGATATTTGTTAATGTATTAACTAACATGAACAAACAATGACCAATACATTTATTACAGCATTTATTAATCTTTGTTAATGTTAGTTAATGAAAATACAATTGTTTATTGTTAATGTTAATTCACAGTGCATTAATTAATGTTAACAAGCACAACTTTGATTTTAATAATGCATTAGTAAATGTTGAAATTAACATGAACTAATATTAATAAATTCTGAAGAATTCATGCTTAGTTAGTTCATGTTAACTAAAGTAGTAAACTAATGAACCTTATTGTAAAGGGTTACTTTTATTTTTAATGAAAGATCCAAAAAAAACATCCAAAAAACAAAAGGTCGTTAGAAAACAAATCAGTATGAATTGAGTGGTTACCTTTTGAAGAGATATGATCACTTTATATTAATAAAATATATAAACAAAAACAATAAAGCAAATAAAATAATGACAGAAAAACATTACATAATTACAAACAATCCCAAATCAGATTTTTTCAAACAATAATTTATTTTATTTTTTATATGAACAGTTTATAAAAACACACACACACAGTATAAAAGAATGGTTCCCTTTTTTCCAAGGTTGATGATTTAGAGAAGAAACAGACAAACAATGAAAGTGGTGTGTTTCATTAGTGATCTAAACCAGTGTTAAAAAGCCTTGGTGGTTTTGCTGAAGTTGGAGATCTCAGCCTCAGTTGTGATGTTGTTTGAGGACGAGCTGGTACTCCATCAATGTGAAATTAGTCAGCTTGGCAATTGCATCTGGAGCACTAAATTCTCTGACCTTCTGGTAGCCCATGTGCTCATAGAGCTTCTGAGCATCTGTCTGGACCACCGAAGTGTGAAGCAGTACTCCTCGAAAACCATGTTCAGAAGCGAAGTTGGACACCGTACGGCACAGCACTTTGGCAATGCCTTGTCCACGGTGAGTCTTTTTAACCGACATCCGCTTCAGTTGCAGGAAGTTCTGGTCTTTCTCTGCAGGCAAACACGCTACTGTACCCACGACACGACCCTGGCTCTCAGCCACCCAGAAGCAGGCGAGGGGTGGATCCAGGTAGCTCTGCTGAATGTGATTGAGATCTTTCTCAAGGCAGGTCTGGATGTATTTGGTAAACATGTAATTCACACTCTGTCTGCCTGCGGCCAAAAGCAGCGTGATTGCTAGTACAGGCAACAGGATGGACTTTGAGCTGGTCAGTAAAGCACAAAACACACATCCCAGAATCATCTGCGCTAGGGGCTGTTTGAGAATGTGCATGCAGGACGATGGGATGTGCTCGCTCATCCCGAGAGTAAAAACCTCCTTTACTTCTTCATGATCTTCCTCCCGGTAGCGACGAATTTGCACCTCAGCCATGCCCTTCAAATCAAGCATGATATCAGAAGTGATTACACTGAAAGCTTGAGACTGTGTAGATCAAATCCTATTACACCTGCCTTGTCAATGTCATAATCAAGTCTTGTAAGTGATCAACATTTCAGATCTAGAGATCGATATAACTGATGCCTGTGCATTTACATACCTAACAGTCATTTACTTCACATAACAAAACATTAGTTAAAAAGGGAATATAATAATTATCACTTTGCCAGCCTTAAGGTTTGTATTTGTATTTAAATCATATGACAGAATTATATAGTGGCACAGAAACTCACAGGAAATGACCTGATCAGTCCTCGATCCTGATAAGACAAGATTTCCAGGCTATTTAATGACTAAAATTAATGACTTACTTTTTACTTTGTTCCTTCCTACGGCGTTTCTTCGCTTTCAAATTGTCTGTTTGAGAGGGAGCACTATCGCCATCCACTGGAGAGGAGAACGACGCATTCTTCTTCTTCTTCTTGTAGCGTTTATATAAACATTTTCTTAAATACAATTAATCCTTATATTCTTATGAAGTTTCCCGTGTCTGTTAGATAACTTATTATCATTCTTCTGAATTTTCTATTACCTAATATTAGTTCTAATGTCATATTATTTGCACCTTCTGATTGTAACTTGTTTCCAGCATCTGTCTCTCTTATATGCTCTACACTGTAATAAAATGCTCCACTGTTTCAATTTCAGAACCACACATTTGACATTGTTTTCTGTTTTATATTGTCATATAACGTTACTTGCATAATTCTGCAGAGCGGAAAGCGTAGTTGACATTCATTCATTTACCGATTTAATGTGATCAACTACTCTTTTATAATGGTTGGCTATTATTAGGCAAAGGATCATTGTTTATCAAATATAAAACACTTAATCTGATTTCCGGTAATTTTTGTCATTATGCTAAATAGGGGGAAGGTTGTGTCTTCATTCATTCATTTATCCATTCATTCATTCAATATTAAGATATTAGCTTAAAATGCTTTTGATTGTATAACGAATATGAAAACTAGATTTACAGGAAATTGTGCTGTTGCACAAAAGTTTACAGAAAAAGGCAATTTTTAAACATTAATTTATAAAGCTCACAAGATTTGGAGTTAAAGTCCAGTTTCATTTATAGGCCAATGTGTTTTTGAGTCAGTGTTCAGTCAATGTGATATAGCACAACATTATTTGTTTATTTAAATATGATCAACTGGTAATATAGGCCTACTGCTGGCCTAAAAGTGGTTGGCAATTGACAAAAACAGATTGAGCATCAAATATAAACTTAAAACATTTTTAAATTATTCAGACAGTTACAAAGGATATAATTTCATTAAAATGTAAAATTAGTGAAATGCACTTGCTGCATTTGTTATTAGATTTTTATAATCTGTCTATGTAGCCTAATGCAAATGAATACATGTGCTGTGTTCTATCATACCACATACTATTTCTGCAATATCCAGTACTGTGCATAGTATGCAAACTTTCTGTATGCATGGACTAGGGCTAGGATACCTAGATGACCTACTTTAGAATCTGCTAAATATAACTCAGGTACACTAAATGAGTAGAGAAGCTGTATTTGGAACAGAATACTACCATACAACTGAATTAATGTTCAGTGTTTGTCATATGACAACACTTTAAACTGTGTACTGCGCAGTAAACAGTAAAAAGTAAGCTAGTGTACTATTGCGCACACAGCCATGGTCAAGCTCAAATCCACTAGATAGCGGTAGTGTTGTTTGTGGTCTCTGAACATATGAACACTAGCGCCATCTACTGGACAAAAATAAATAGACTATAGAATGTGTTAAGAATTATTTCTGCCAGGGCTACTCTTCCTCCTGATTCCCCAGATTCACTTGTTGTTTGACTTTGGTTGGTCTAGTTCTGAGTAAGTGAACTCAGGTCTTTGTTGTGTTCTTGAGCAGAAAGAGATCTGAAGCTGTTTAGAATCATTTGATTATCTTTGTTTAATGTTAACGATGTTTGTTAGTATGTTTATGTTCTTTTTGACTTAAGGGAATGTAGGGGGAGGGTGCCATTTTTGTTGGTCCTTCTCTTTTACTCTTGGTTATGGGCTGACAGAAAGAGAGGGAAGTTCTGTGTATTTTATATTTGAGTTATCTTTTGCCTATAGGTAATTTATGAATATCCTTGGGTTAGTTAGTTTGGTTTTGTTTGTTATTTTGGCCTAGCTCTCCCCAGAAGTCTTTTTGGTCCCTGTATGTTTGTTCTTCTCTTTTCAAATTAAAAGATATTAATTTGAAGTGGTGTCTGTGTTGACTCTGGGTCAGGAGGTTGGTTTGCCCTGGTTCTCTCTCCAACGTTTTTCTTTATTTTTGTAACTGGCTCCCCAACCCTAGATGAGGCGATACGTAACAGTTATATTTGAAGTTTTACAAATATATATGTGAAATTAAAATTGATTTTTTTTTTATGGCATACTTTTGCCATACTTTAATGGCAAAAATAAAGTAGAAGCAGAACAAAGCAGAAACTAACAATGACGGTGTCATTATCACATAAAACAAAGCGTAGACAAAGCTACATTTACAGAGTACATTTACAACAATGCTGTACAATAATAATGAAAACACAGTAGCACTTCATACCTCAAATAATATTGAAAGCCAAAGAATAAAAATTATAGCAAGAGTAGTAGAAAATTATGAAATATTAAATGGAAGGCCATTCCACAATTTCGGGGTGGTAACTGAAAAAGCCCATCACCACAGAAATGATTGATTTTGTGTTCTGGATTGCTTAGTTTTATTTACAGTACACTGATGTATGTTTAGAAATGATTGTAAAAGCCTTTAATGGCTAACAAGTTTTCCTGTTCTCCCCTTGACTTATAATCACCATTATTCTCAATGACATTGCATTTAAAACCATTTCCAAAGATGTGCTGACACATGGTGAGAATAAGGTACTAAAGCTACCACTGCATTTCCCCAATCATTTCAGTTCCTGCAGCCTCAGAAATACTCTTAAAAAATCTAGTCATAAGACTGCATCACCACATGGACCAGTTTCACTATTCCTAGATCATTACTGAACATTACAAACGTTCTGTTTGCCCTGCTTCTCTTATCAGCAACAACTCTCTTCATGTTTACATTACAGTTGTGTCCTCTTGCATATTTTTTCCCCCACTATGTTATATTTAATTGTTATATGACTCTTATCAGAAGCTCAGTGTATAGAGAAATACAAAACTGCAGTATCCATATCTGATCTCTGCAGAAGCCCTGGTATATAAAGAGTGACCATGCATGGTTCATTGGTTACTATGAACTGGAGTGAATTTCAGCACACTGGACAAACTTAAATATGTAGAAATTTCATCTCAACTTCGCATCTAATCAAATATCTCAGTTTCAACTAACGTATAATTTCCCTTTTTTTAATTTTTTTTTATGTTGTGATGCACTAGCTTCCCAAGTCAACTCTGAATCACAAAGGAATCACAACTCCAACTTCAGAATCCAATATGACTGCTCAGTGCATCAACAGAAGAGAAACAGTTGTAATATATTGTTTATTAGCACATGTTTGTCTGTCTCAAAAAAAACTCAGTGGTGCACACACTACTATCCAACCTCAAACATTTGTATCTGATCTCTGCAGAAGCATCCAACTGTACCAAGTCTGGCTAGACAAAAACAACCTACCAAACAACACATTATCCATATCTGATCTCTGCAGAAGCATCCAACTGTACCAAGTCTGGCTAGACAAACAGAAGCGCGCAACCAATGCTGGGTAAGGCCCACCTCCTTACCTGAGAGCATATAAGGCCTGCATGCGCTGCTGTTCATGTGTGGCAAGCGGGGCAAAGCTGGTGGATCTCTCCACTCACTGTTTCAGAGAACCAGGGTTACGACAGCAACCTATTGTTCTCTTTCATTATCTCATATTCGAGTCAAGGTCCACCTATGGGAAAGACATGGACAGTTCCCATTGCCCAATACACTCACAATGAGGTTCTAAGCCAGAGAAGGACCCATATTCCTACACCTGGCAGCACTGACATGCACACATAACTGCTGTACGCAAGCAGGACATGAAACATGTATGAGGCACACACAAATATACATACATATATATAAGTAATAATTAACAGGGTCGTACTGAGAATGCAGTGCCCCACAATCTTTTATTAAAGTTGTATAGTTGATTTTAAAGCTGTCAGTCAGACAACTTCATTAAATCAGTAGACATCCCTTAGAGATGTGATATGAAGATTTGCATTGATATCTTCGGCAGTGGTGAGTCTTCATGCTCCAAAAATAACTGTGGATTTTTTAGACAGCATCAGGAAGCCATTGACATCCAAGTGACCGGGAATATCCAACATCCAGCCAAACATACACAGCAGGAAAGGAGCAGTGCAGAGTCACATAAAAGTTCTGCACAATTCTAGTGTCCTTAACAGTAAACTGCAATATACAAATAAAATAAACCTGTCAGTCAGTTGAGGCATTCAATTTCTTAAGGACAAGCATTTGCATTCAGTCACATCTCTGCTTAGGTGGATGTGTTTGTAAATGGTGTATGGGAGTGCATGGTTTTTACCGTGATGTTGGGTTTCTGGGAACCCACTGCATATCGTGGGGAGCTGAGGAAGATGTGATTGTGAGAGCTGATCATGTGACCTTCTGGACTACTGAGAAGAAAAGCAACTATGCATGAGCGCCGTGTGCAGTTCCCACATTGCATCAGCAGAGCTGATATAGAATGCTGTAACACAAGAGTACTTCCTCCTGCTTTTATTGTTGTCACATTGGACTCTAAAGAACACACAGCGTTAAAGCTGCTCCAGCTGTATAATTTCACCTGTGAACATGAGTATAACATGACAAATACTGGTCAAAATTCATAAATAAACTAATGGAAGTAAACACAAAATGAAGTGGATGCTGTGAATGGGTGCCGTCAGAATGAGAATGATGGATTTATTACAAACAAGCAGCTTTTCACGTCACAATATGTTAACTGATTGACTGGAGTCGTGTGGATTATTGTGATGTTTGTATCAGTTGTTTGAACTCTCATTCTGACGGCACCCATTCACTTCAGAGGATCCATTGGTGAGCAAGTCATGTAATGCTAAATTCCTCCAAATCTGTTCCGATGAAAAAACAAAACACTAAATATTGGAGTTCAGATTTTTTGGGTAAGCTATTCCTTTAATTCATTCTCTTAAAACTTTGAATTGCATTAATACTCTAAATTAAAATGTCATACATCGTGCTGCAATTTTGAATGGTGAATGAGCTTCACAGCAGCCTGCATCATCTTCTTCTTGTTGCTTTATGGCAGGTATAAGTGCATTACCGCCACCTATCTCTCAAATGGACCATTAACACTCTACAATCTCAATTAGAAGTGTCAATGCACTTAAAAAGTCTGCGATCTGCCATAAAGCAACAAGAAGAAGATGATGCAGGCTGCTGTGAAGCACGTTCACAAGAGTTCTAACAGTTCGGACATTGCGTGAATCAGAGGTAAAAAAAAAATATATAATATAAATACTGTTCAGTTACTTGCACAGACCAATTGTTTTGTGTCTTTACCCATCAATGTACCGTCATGAGCCACAGGGTTTAATTTGGATTTGTCTGTGCATGTTTTTTTTTCTCTCCAAAGATTCTGTTACCATTGCCAAGAAATCTAAAACTCAGAAACTGCAGAAGCTGAAGTTAAAAAAAAATCATAATTTGTGTTCTACTGAAGAAACAAAGTCACCTACATCTTGGATGCCCTGGGGGTAAGCAGATAAACATCAAATTTTCATTTTTGGATGAACTATCTCTTTAATGTCAGTACAACAGCAAAAAAGAGGTATCACCATATACTCTAATGAACTTTTTGGGTTTGCGACTGTGACATTGTTTGTACCTTTCTGATAAAGTTAACATGACACTCTCCTTTCTGTACAGGAGGAGGACAATCAGGTGGTACCCTGTATTCAGTCTGGGCATGACTCCTCTGAAATGCATATGTCACAGCTGACATAATCCACATCCAAAATCAGTAACTTCAAAATCCTGAAGAAAAAAAAACTACTTTTCAGGATAACCTTTGTTATTATTACTATTAATATGCTTGAGTCTATAAACATATATATAAAGAACAATTTAAAAAAAAAACATATACACAGAAGAGTTATATATTTACATATCTGCGGAACATGTTGTCTGTCTTTCCAATGGTGACTCTTGTGAGAGACATTGAGAGAAACTGTAGAGACTTCTTCAAACACTTGGACAGCTTTCCCTTTCCCTCTGTAAAGAGCACATAGTTTTCAATCTGTGGTCCTGTCTAAATATATGACATGATTGTTATCATATTATGATAAACCACCACATCCTTGATATTCTAGCTCTTGATGTATGGTACAAATCAGAGGGCCGGTTAAGTTGGACTTGGAGGGTTGCTGACTTGCCTAACATGAGTACAGTAAGTACTGAGAATGATGTGGTGTAAGTCCAGTCGTCAAGTGAAATCCATCTGTAGGCCAGGTCATTATACCTATAATATGGATCCTAATAAAGTTTTTAGGAACAGAAAAGAATCCCTGACACAGCAGAGCAGTATGAACACAGCCTGGCACCTCAGCACTGAGACAAACAGATGAGTTTGAGTTCAGCAGCTGCCATCTCCCATTCAGAGAGTTAATATCAACTCCCAGACTGGAGCTCTTTACTTCAGACGCAAAAAGGCTGTCAGGAAAAAGGAGCTCTGAAAGGTAAAAGCACACAAAAGACTATACCACGTGACTCGTGTTTATTGATCATGGCAGACTTGACGGTCCGTGTACGTTTTACTTTTTTTTTTTTTTTTTTATAAAATAAGCAGAAACAAGAAAATGGTAGTTTTTTCATTTGTTCAACAAAACAAACAACAACAACAACAAAAAAAAAAAAAAAAACGAGATTTTGGCTCGATTTTCGTTTATTTGGTTCTTGACACTACCAAAGTCATTTCTATATTAGCTATATTGCTGAATCACGGTACGTAAAGCCATAAACACACCGCCCTGTTGTTTTCTGCTGCACTTGTTGAAATCAAAAGCACAAGGAGGATCAGCTGCTCTCTCACGTGGAAGCAAAAACATCCAATGCAGGGGCGGATCTAGAAAATAATTTTTAGGGTGGCAAAGGGGTGGCATGGGGTCTATGAGGGGTGCAACACCAAAGCAAGTGCCCATGCATAGTTTTTGGGGATTTATGGTCTGACATACACAGTTGTGTTCACAAATATTGTATTACCATTAAGTAATCATCTACACTGTTTAAAATGAAAAATAAATAACATTTCAATATCCATCATGGCACCAAGTCAATACACAATATAAAAAACTTAAACAGGATATAAATGTTTCTGAGCTTGTATCAAAGAAGACATGCAGTTCTATTGAAATTACTAGTCTACTTAGATGGTATAATCACGTTTAGTGCAAGTTTAAGAGCAACAAAAACTTTTTGTATTTCCTAACATTAGAAAGAGATACAACAATATTAAAGCACTGAAACTGTTTGATTTTCTGTTAGTAACACAGGTGGGAATGTCTGTAATCACCCAGAATAAACTCTATCAACCATATACTCTAGCAACACCCCAGCAACTGCATAGCAAGAGCCTAGCAACCACCCAGAATATCCTAGCAACCAACTAGCAACACATCTAGAACATCTAACTGACCAAACCATTTACGGTTTGTAAACAAGTCTTTAAGACAAGCCAGCATAAATTTGTCTTTCAAACTTTTCAATTTAGTTATTACAGTTTTTCTTACTGGATTTTTTCAACTGCTTACACACATTTTCAAAACTTTGCCTCTTTTTTCACAACTTTAAACACAAATCCATGAATTACACACACAAAATGCAAAATACTTCGCATCTCTTGCTAAATGAAGAACTGTATTCAAAATATCACAAACACATCTCAAAAGCAAACATTTGCAAACACCTTTGCCATAAAATTAATTTCTGTTAGATTTTTGAGTTACATAGAGAATTATGTGTTGTGTTTTGCAAAAAGTGTTTTATGAAATTGAAAACTGAGTCAAAGGCCGAGAATTAGCCTATGATTTTGCAGATTTGGTGTGTGGTTCTGCTGTTTGAGTGTCAGCTTTCAGAAATTGTGTGACAAGTAAAGATTTTGTGTGTAAGCAGAAAAAAACTGTAAATGCTTACAATTCAAATACACAGATGACTTTCCTGTCCAGTGAACACTGAGATCAATAACACTGTGACAAAAAGCTCCTACTAGGATTCAGGAATTATTTTTGCAGCTCAATGTCTATTACAGTTTGCATCAATTAAAATACAGATACAGATGTATAATTCAGCAATGAACTTTTGGGGAAAATAATAATTTTCATTTCACTACTGTAAAGTAATCTTGCAGTAGATGAAAAGCACTAGAAAAGTTCAAATACCAAAGAATTTTATGAACTTGGCAAAAAATTAAATTAAATTTAGCATCCTCTTCACATTTGGCCAAATTTCATAACAGTATACCGTACTATAGCATTTTCTTGGTCTCCTGACACAAGACTAGCTATATCTCTAGGCAGTCATTTCTCAGTTCTTCAAAAATGCAGTACACACAAAAATGCAGTACAAATAAAATTTGACAGTCACACGCTGGTGTACAACATGTGCTACAGTTTACTGTACATATATAGAAAATTAAACTTCAATTATAAAAATTAAAACCCCTGCAGATAAACGCCCCTTCACCCTAATCACACTGTGATGAATAGAAGGAAGTGATTGGAATTTAGGTGTGATTAATGTACACGCCCCTTTACCTGAATGAATGGGTGTTGCTTAATTAAATTAATGTGCACAGCTGATGTGGCAGGAGATGATGATTATTTAAGGATGGTTTGAGTATTGTTCGGGAGCGATTTGGGGAGCTCTCACTTGTGGGGAAACGCGAGACGGCCGCTCGGGATAATTAGTATCTCCGGCGGTGAAGATAGATAGTCAGTGGTGGGGTAAATGTGTAGACAGTCAGGGATGCGACTTCGGGTTAGGAGAGCTCTTGACCGATGCAACCAATAACTGTGGAAGCGATTGGAGAGGCTGATTATGTCCGTCGAGGGACCCAATGGATAAAGACTTCCTGTGTATCCTTCTCACCTGACGTGAGCTCGTCTGCGTGCATGTGGACCAACTGGGACTGAAAAAAGGGGGGTAACGTGTCTTATGAGCTGGTGTTGTGTTTTTTAATAATTAATAAACAACAGTGTGGTAGCTACCATCCGAGCGTGCTTCTCTCTTCCTCTCCTGATTTTGTTTGGATTCATTAAGTATAAAACCCCTGCAGATGATTGGCTCTGCTCTCTCCTCTCTCCGTTGTTTGGATGCAGATTCGGATTGGTGTCATCAGTTTTTCTAGGCTACCTAATGTGTGCCAACTAAAATAAGTTATATTAACAATCGACAAAAACTGCAATACGACTATTCTTACCTAACTCTGCTATTAGTTTCCGTGATCGGCATCTTCTTTTTGTTGTCATGCAGAGTTAGGTAAGAATCTAGTGGTATTTCAGTTGTTATTGATAAGGATTATAAGCATGATGAATGCGGAGCGAGCGGTCGGAGAATCGGATCACCAAACAATACGCGATCAATCTCACACATATTAGATTTCTCAGAGGACTTCTGAGTTACCCGAAAAGCAGTAATTATCTGATTCAAGAACAAACGTAAAAACAATTCGTCAGTGAACTGGGCGTGAATTGTGGTTTTGACTAAAAAAGAACCGGTTCATAAGAGTCATGTATTAATGAAGCCGACTACACTGGCACGCTGCGTGCGCGTGCAACCATCGTGCACAGTTTATTAAAAGACATGTTTTTGCCATTATGGAAAAATAGCACACAAACACTCCTTACATTTATATTTTATTCGCCCCTGACAGTGGCGTTTAAGAGTTTTGGTTATGTGATTGTAAAATATTCTACAAAAATAATACAAGTATATTAATTGTATTTAAATATAATGATTGAATTGTAACAATGCTTAAAAATTAAATGTAATTAAATGTTGTAGCGAAGATATTGATCCATCTTCGTAACTACAATCTTTTGAATTAATAAAATTTAAGACCACGTTTAATTAGAAAACATTTCATATGAATTCACACCAGTTGCTATGTTTTATGTTCTATATCTTGCAATACAGAATTTTCAAAGATAAATATTTATTTGTCCTTACCAAACCTTATCGAGTACACTTATAATCAGATGATTCATTCTAAATGATTCATGACCTCAAATGCTCATTTCAAGTGATAAACCATAACCACTTTCCATATTCAATATGTGTGAGATCAACAACAACAAAAACAGTCTAATCTATGCTCATCTGAATACAGACTGTAAAATTCAAATAGAAAAACAACTACACAGCTATGAGTTATATCTTTATTGAAAGGAAAAAGTAGCGGGATTTTAAATGGATATTTAAGTCAATTGAGCGAGTTGTATCTCAGTGTCTCGGCTGTGAAAAGTTGGGCCAAGAGCTGTTCAGAATGTTGCAAATCTTTACAATCAAACAGGATATAGGAATCAGTCCCAATCGCTCACATCTGACCTTTTCTCCTGTGACTGCATGCACTCCAGGAGTAAAGCCCTCAAAAAGGCAGAATAACCTAAAGACATTCTCTTTCCGAGCAGCTCAAAGAGAACACACTCAGGTCACACAGGCATGACGTGTTGTGGAGTGAGAGGAGTTGATTGGTAAAGATCAAAGATATGCAGAGCTGAGAGTGGAAGAACTTCCATCAGACTGGCGAGGTCCATTTCAAGACTTTGTAGTGTGGAGAGGCCAGGAGCAGGCCTGCATTTCTGTTTGATTGTGCCTCCATAAGAGACGGATGGAGAAATATGGTCTTGCAACAGTGTCCAAAACATGAGAGAACAAACAGTGTATAAATGTGTCCCGCCAACATCACATGGCATATTTCTGAGTCCATTCCCGCGCTATTCTGTTGTATCTGCAAAGAGGACAGAAAAATATTAGACATTTGAAATCAAGTGACCCTTCATGCAGCCAAAACGCAGTTCAGTTTCAAACCCTTCTGATGACTATGTGATTTCTCCTTTATTAATAAAGTACTTCATTTAATCTCTTTTTAAAACATTTTTACTTGAAGATTTAAGGCAAGACACCCCAGATGAATTTAGAAAAAACTAACAGACATAATATAGTTGACTGATTATATTAAGAATTGCAAACATTTTTTGTATTTCACATTTCTGAAATTTTATATTGAAGTATTTAAATTATCTAAATAAATATGCACTTATTTACATACATTTACTGAACAGAAATCTGAACATTGGATAAAGCCAGGTAAATCAGAAAATACTGTTAGCAGCCAGAAAAAAAATTATATATATATATATATATAAAACCACGTTTTTAGGAATAACTACTTAACATCAGGTGAATAATATGATCACACCCCTCTGTAAAAACCCTTAATTGGAATAAAACTGTAAAGTTTGGTGTATGTACTTGTTAGTGCATTGCTCAGTGAATGGGAAAAATGTGTGAAAGATATGTATATAGATAGAGTGTGATAAACTAAACACTTATAGCTGTATGTTTTCTTTCCACTAGTCTGAACACATTATGAAAAGCCAAATAACCCAAAATCTCAAATGAACAAAACGTTTTGCCTGTAGTATCTTGCCTTTATGTATATTTCTACTAGCATCCTGATGCTTCTCATGCAGTGCTACAACTAGCTCACACAAACCACAAATGCACAGCCATTACAATTTTCAGCTCTAACAGTTTCCATCTACTTGACAAAAATGTCATGCTGCTTTAAGACTTTATGGCTGATTAAAAGCCATGCTTGCTGTAAGGTTGAGTTGAATGCAGGACTAAATAAACCCTAACAAATCACAAGATACCGCAGGGTTTGCAAAAGTTAAAAGCATATCTGAATTTTCACTTGAAAGCATTCTGTGCTTTTTCTCAGTCATTTTCGAGGACATGATAGCATGTATTAGTGATGCACACCTGCTGTGGCCACACGCTCATGCTGCAACACACCGGAAGCAACAGTTTGCAGCGCTTCACTCTCTCTCTACAGTACCTCTAATGTTCACAATGCAGAGTTGACTTTCACCTACAGCATGGCATATTTCTCTGTCCATTCCTTTGCCATTCTATTATACCTGATAGAGCATGGTGTATTAGACAAAAAAAGTCCTTGCTGTTCTGACAGCCCTTTCTATTCACAAAAACCTTGTGTCTTAAAATGATTCCCACAACCACGTCACTTAGAAAAAAGGGCTGACATAAGGTGCTCTTATTTATTACACATTTAATTTTTTTTTAACAACAAACAAATTATTAAATGAAGGTTTGATGCTGATATTATCTGTGATAAACTGCTGTAATTTGGTGCTGACTGCATTCAAATAAGCTTTTTGGATCAGACTTACAATGTAAATGTAACTGGCTTCTCTAGCCAAACATAATAATATTAATTTGCTTTCACTTATTAAGAATAACCAATGATTTTTATGGCCCTGCGAAAACAAATCTCTGAGACTCTCTCTAGACTTAAAAACTTGTAGCAAATTCAAATGAAATAGAAGTGTAAGATAACAAAATACAAAACAAATTTACAAAGTAAAAATGTAAAAATATTTAAATTCAGGCTGTACTTACTTCTCTGTGTCTGTTTTATAGATTCGGGCAATCTCTGGCACAAGAGGGTCGTCTGGATTGGGGTCACATAAGAGTGAGCAGATGGACAGGAGAACTACAGAGAGGAGCACAATATGTGGAAACACACCACGTCATTGACATATAGCACAGGGAATTCAATTATACAAAATATCACGTTGCTCGTCCAATCAAATTAGTCAACTGCAGCTACCTTATGTATCTATTATAGGCCTAATTTATTTCAAGTATTAGGACTTATTGTTTCTAAGCATTTACTAATAAAGAAACACCTATTATTGTGTGTGTACCTTTAGAAATAGTAAGCGCAGGAGACCACTGGGACCTGAGGATATCCAGACAGATGCTGCCATTACTGTTTATGTTGGGATGGTAGATTCTTGTAGTAAATGCAACCTAACACAAAGAAAGCAATTGTTATACACACCTACAGGCAAACATGCAAAAAAAAAAAAGGGTTTTGTGCTGTTTTTATAGTTCTTACCTTTGGTGGTTTGAAGGGGTAATCTGTTGGGAAGTGTATGGTTAGGAAAAAAACGCCACCCTGATATGGACTTTCATTCTGTTTTTTAATAAAAAAGGGAAAAAATGTCTTTAGTATATTTACACTACTGTTTCAAATTGTTTGGGGTCACTAAGAATTTCTTTTCATTTTAAGGATGCATTATTTTTTTTTTTTACAGAAATTATTGCTTTTATTCAAGGATGCATTAAAATGATAAAAAGTGATAGTAAAGACATCAATAATGTTACAAAAAAAATCAATTTCAAATAAATGCTGTTCTTTTTAACTTTTTTATTCATCAGAGAATCCTGGTTTCCACAAAAATATTAAGCAGCATAACTGTTTTCAACATTAATAATAACTGGCATATTAGAATGATTTCTGAAGGATCACGTGACACTGAAAATTCAGCTTTGCATCACCGGAATAAATTACATTTAAAATACATTGAAATGCAAAACAGTTGTTTTAAATTGAAATAATATTTCAAAATATTGCTGTTTTTACTGTATTTTTCATCAAATAAATGCAGCCTTTGCAAGCATCAAAGACTTCCAAACACATTTAAAAAAAAAATGCAACCAACACCAAACGTCTGAACAGTATTGTACATTTTGTGTCAGTATTATACTATTTAGTAACATGCTTCTACAGCAATGTTTTATTGTACTCACCGGCCCCATGATTGTTGCCTGCCAGTGGAACACTGCAGGAGAGATTGCATGTACAGCATCAGTCTACAGAAAATACATACGGCCGTAAACACCGCACAATATATGTAAAAAATCTGTGATCTCACCATCATCCCCCACTGGACCTGCTGAACACTGTGCAGGAGGATCACGTGCCAAATCATTCAATTCCTACAGGGGAGAGTCCGAATGAGTTTTATGAAACACAAGCATGCAGAACTACTGAAAAGACACAGACTCTCCAAAACGAAGGGTCAATAATGGTATCACTATGGTGAGTGACAGCAAGATGAAACCAGCAGATTGAGTGTGTAGCAGCACAGTGTATTTATAGCTCCAGAGGGGTCATGAGGGAGAAGAGCTGGCACACAACCGGCAGGAGCCCACAGGCATGTCCGTCTGCGCTCACTACTTCAAGAGCACTACGTTTAGTTTTATTTCAACATGTCTGTTGAATCGGGAGACACCTGGGGGTATTTCATGACAGGGGGGTAGAAATCTGGCATCATTCCAGAGCTGTTCCATTGCACAACTACAGACAGGTTTGAACTTCACAACACAATGACACAACACTAAACAGGATCCCAAATTAAACCTTACAGTGAGCTACAAGATGAGGAGTAAAATGATCTCGACGTCAAAACGTTTAGGACTTATAATAATAATAATAATAATAATAATAATAATACTAAACTTTAATTTCAATAGTGCCTTTGAAAGGTACATCTCAAAGCTTCACACGGATAATCACATTAACAAAACTTTAAAAAGATTTACAAACTTTTTGTTTCGTTTCATTTAATGAGACTAATTAAGGTAAGAATCTACTGTCCACAGCACGAGGCAAAGTACCAATACTACAGTAATTATTTTAATTATCAGTCAATCGATGTGAGATTTACCATATATATATATTCTAAACATTTTATAACCCCACCAATGACATCGAGACTGTCATAGTAAATAATTATCAGCTGTCAAGTCCTTTATTAACACTCGTTTAAAATGGCACGTTAAAATTGTATACACAGACTTTATTTATTTATTTATATATATATATATATATATATATATATATATATATATATATATATATAATATATATATATATATATATATATACACACGACAGGTTTGTTGTCCTTATAAATAAACATACGAAAAATCGTTCGTCGCTTGAATTAGGAATAAGCACTTTCTTTATAAGCACTACGCCGACACGCTGCTACATAACTGAATCATTTAATGATACACTGGTTTATAATATGTCTGGCTGGTATATTTATACTCGATATAGTTTCTTACCTTATGGATTCGTTTAAGCGCCATCTTCGCACTGGGTGTAGTGGCTCCTGAGTAACTAGCGCCCTAAATCTCGCTCTTTCTCAAAATGTGAGCTAACCTGAGAGCTAGCCAGCTTCCTAAATAGAAAGTAACATTACAGATGTCAGGATGTCAAGAAACATATCTTACGTTCAATGTCTAAAAAAATGATATGGCAATCAAAAGTGTGAATACAGACAGGCCGTGATCCCTGTCGGTGACTGTAATGCTGATGTGTGTACACTTCTCTTTCAGTTTGTCTGAGATCTGACAAGATGTCCGAGAGCTTGTTGTTAGCCACTTCTTCTTCTCTTGCGGATACAATGGCGAATCAAACCGTGATAATGAGCCGCGCGCCCCCGTGAGCGCTGGATGTCTTGGCGGCACTAAAAACTGTAAAAAAATTCATATACACTACCGGTCAAAAGTTTGGGATCAGAACGGTTTTGAATGTTTCTTACAGGAGTTTCTTATGCTCATCAAGGCTGCATTTATATGATTAAAAATACAGGAAAAAAATTAATATTGTGAAATATTATTATGATGTAAAATAAAGTTTTTCTATGTTAATATATATCAAAATCTAATTTATTGCTGTGATGCAAAGCTGATTTTTCAGACTCATTAATTATTATCAGTGCTGGAAACTGTTGTGCTGCTTAATAATTTTTTGGAACGTGTGATACTTTTTTTCGGGATTCTTTGATGAATAAAAACTTAAAAAGAAGAGCATTTATTTAAAATAGAAATCTTTTTTAACAATATACACTACCATTCAAAAGTTTGGGGGTCAGTAAATTTTTATTCTTTCTTTTTTTTGAAAGAAATTAAAACTTTTATTCAGCAAGGATGTGTTAAATTGATAAGAATTGATAGCAAAGATTTATATTGTTAGAAAATATTTATATTTTGAATAAATGCTATTCTTTTTAACTTTCTATTCATCAAATTATCCTGAAAAAAGTAAGTTTTTAAAAAAAAGTTTCCAAAAAATATTAGGCAGCACAACTGTTGCCAAAATTGATAATTCTAATAATAAACCAGCTTTTTAGAATGATTTCTTAAGAATCATGTGACACTTTATACTGGAGTAATGGCTGATTTAAATTCAGCTTTGCATCAAATAAAAAAATAAAATTTTAAAGGATATTAAAATAGAAAAAAAAATTTAATAACATAATAACATTTTTTCACATTACTTTTTATCAAATATGACAACAATAGATTTTTTTTTCAAAAACATTACAAGTCTTACTGACCCCAAACTTTTGAACGGTAGTGTGTATATATATATATATATATATATATATAGTGTTGTGTCATTGTGTTGTGTGTTATATATATATATATATATAGATATATGGATATATATATATATATATATATATATATAGTGTTGTGTCATTGTGTTGTGTGTCAGACGGAGAATAGTAAATGGATTATCCAGAAACATTTTACGTACTTCCTTGGAAATGAAAATTTCTTTTGAACTACAGGTAACTGAGATGAAATGTGAAGATAATGGTCATGGTGCGGTGAAACCTAGACAATGGCAGATTTAAACAGCAATTTGTGAATAGCACGTGACTTTTGGGTCAGGATGGTATCAAATTATAATTCCATTGTATATTTGTTCTCAACCTTTTCCCAGCAGTTCTTGAATAACTGAATATATATATTTTAGCTTGGCAATAACTAGAAAAATTTATATTCATTATAAAAACATCCATGGAGTTTAATGATTTTATTAATTTGAAATTTAATTAGGCTAGCTAACCTTATTCGTTCAGGATAGGAGGGCATGAACTAAATAAAAAATACCTTAATTTGTAGTTTTAGCTTTTTAATGCTTGTATTATATTAAATAATTTTAATTCATCAATTCAAATCATTTTGTGGCCCCTGGTTGAGAACCACTAGTCTGTGGGATTTTCTTATTAACTTTTATGAACTTGTATTCAATGATCACCGTATTCATGGTATTTAAATGCTACTTCAAGGTACAAAGAATAGTGTAGTATTACAATGGTGCATATACACAGAAAAATCACATTACCAGATTTTAAACACCAGGATACTGCTAAGTGCTACACACTGGACAAGTTCACTTACAAAGTAGACAAAATAGGTAATGCAGTAACAAAAACCTAAATGGCATTTATCAAAGCACCTGTGAATTAAATATATAACTATATACATAATAAATATATCACAAAAGTAAAACAACTTTTCAGTCAAGTGTACAGACATAAACAACTTTTCAGTCACAAAAACCAGGCAAGAGTAAAACAACTTTTCAGTCAAGTGTGATTGCATAAGCCTTTAATCGTTATCCTCTGCTCTTAACATAGCTTAAAATTTGACTGTCTTTTATCCATTCATTCTTAAAATTTGACTGTCTTTTATCCATTCATTCTGGCAGAACTCATCCACAATCCAAAATGTAATTAAGAGAACAATCGCCATGAATCCTTCATTACAACTTCATAATGTCAGTTTAAATAAAAGCACACAATGGAGCAATACAGAAAGGTCAGAAGCACAGATATCAACAGACCTGCATCACACACATACCATAACCTGGATCTGAACTAACAGAAAAGACCCAAATGACACAAATAAAATACAGAATTAGTTCATTGTCAGCAGGAATTTGTTTGTAATACATCTATTCTTTCAAGTCTTCCTTAGAACTGAACAATCATCACTGAACCATCCAGCATTATTTCTTAACAAATGTCAAGAAAAGATTCTTCCAAATGAATATCATTTGGTAAGTATGATCTAACGCTGCTGAGGAGTCCTAGCACACAATCAGCAGAACGTCTTCAGGGTTAATGACGTACCTACAGTTCTGTTATTTGTAACCCTCTCCTGTTATGGCTTCCTTTCAGTGCGTCCCACTTTCTCTGAGCTTTGCTCTGTTTTTTTGCCTCTGTCAGTCTGTCTTGTTGTTGCCATGGCAGTTTCTCTGATGCAAGCTTCTCTGACTGAGCTTACGTTTCAGTCTGCTTCCCTAAGCTCCTGAGAAGCTACTTCAGGTTCTCCATCTGATAAGCAAAAGGGTACAGTACTTGCCACACCTTCAGAATCACCATTTGCACCATAGCGCAAGTGTTGGAGACTCTCCTTGCTACAATTCCTCTCGGAGTTTGAGTATTTATTGTCAGACTCATCACAGTTCGTCTCTGCAGAGTAAACACTGTCTCCCTGTGATCCCTGCTCCTCCTGCTGATGGGTCTCAGGAGAAGGCGGTTGCTCTGATGGAGGTGGGTTTCGGTGGGTCGGTGGAGCTTCATCTGCCGCAGCTTTGGGATTAGCCGAGGAGGGTTTGATGGAGGCATGGCACATGGGGCACGTCTCTTGCACATAGAGCCACTTTCTCAAACAGGTGCCATGGAAGAAATGATCACAGTATGTGATCACCGCTGATGTCATGTCCTGCAGGTTAGAAAAAAATTACCATCATCAAAGTGATGCAAAGTTTAATCTGTTTACTCAGAAGATACTGTTATCATTTATACTACTTGTCAGATGTTTGGAATAAATCAGATTTTTGTTTTTGTTACAAGCATATTGGCTATTTATTAGTAGTTATAAAGCACATATTAATGTCTTATTGTGCATGACCATATTTTAGATCCCTAAATCCTACCCCATACCTAAACGTAACAACTACCTTACTATTAATAAGCAGCAAATTAGTAGTTTTTTGAAGGAAAACTCTTAGTAAATAGTGAATGTGTATTCCCTATTATAAATTGTTACTTTATTTATTTTTACCAATGCTGAAAATAGTTTTTGCTGCTCAAGATTTTGTGGAAGCTACATCTTTTTTTTCAGGATTCTTTGATGAATAGACAGAACAAATGAACAGCATTTATTTGAAACAGAAAATCTTTTGTATCATCATAAATGTCAGTTCGATGCAATTTAATGCATCCTTGCTAAATAAAAGTGTTAACCTCAAAGTGTATCACAGTTTCCCCAAAAATATTAAGCAGCATGTTTTTTGAGCAGCAAATCAGCATATTAGAAGGATTTCTGAAGGATCATGTGACACTGAAGACTGGAGTAATGATGCTGAAAATTCATGCAGAACACCTTTGCTTTGTGCTTGTTCTGACCTGGAAGCAGATGGCACAGACATCATTGTGGTCGTGCAGCTGCTCTGCGCTGGCTCGTGGAAGTACACTGATTTTGCGAGCAGCTTCCTGTCTAAGCAAGAAGCTTTTCCAGCCAGACTGGGCACGTAGCCACACATTGCAGTAGGAGTGGATGATAATGATCGACACTCCCATCCAGCTCCACTCTCCCCACAGTGACTCCCACACCCCGTATGCCACCACACACACAGCCACCGCGAACTCAAGCAAACGGCACACTCCATTCACGTAATAAACAATCTCATCAAAGCAAGGCAGGGCAGCACCGCGCCAGACCTCCACCATGAACAGGCTGTAGATCAGCAGAGTGCCTGTCACCTATAAAAGGGAGCACAGCATGCTGGGATCTCACTCAAAAAAAAAAAAAAAATTGAAACAAATGAGTTCATAAAACAGATCGTACCTGCAGTGAGGTGAGCATACAGCTAGAGGCCAAGATCAGCAGCCAGAAATCCATGCTGAAAATCTGGGAGATCTTGTAGGCCATGAATCCCGGAAATACCAGCAGAAATCCACACATAGATAAACCACGCAAGTGCTTCCACACACTTCTGTGGATGCAGAAAGAAAAAAATGGATTTGCTCAAGCATGAAAAGAAAATTCACAAAAACACAATGTTAAACACATTAATGCCCAAAATAACTCAAGATAACTTAATTGTTTTCATGTCCAAATTTCAAATAAATAAATAAAAGTATAAATTCTAAATTATATATATATATATATATATATATATATATATATATATATATATATATATATATATATATATATATATATACATATAGAGAGAGAGAGAGAGAGGGAGAGAGAGAGAGATTACAATTATGTTGCAAAAGATTTAAAATAAATGCTGTACTTTTGAATTTTCTAGTAATCAAAAAATCCTGAAAAAAAAAAAACAGTTGTAACGAAACAATAAAAGAACAAACATATTTCACAAACACATTTCCATGGTATAGCATAACATTTCTTGCATGTACACCAGGTATACACAATGTCATACCTCCAATCTGTCATTAATAATTTAATTTCTTCAGGTTTTAAATGGAACCACATACCTGTTTCTACTAGCTCCGAGCCCCAACACAACAGGCTCTGTGATCTCACTCATGCTTTGTAGAGTAGATATGAGAATGATGAAGAGGATGATAAAGAGCAGAAAGCAGCGCTGTAGAGACGCCATGTCCAACAACCCAGTCTGCAGGGCCAGCAGCAGCAGAGTCACTCCCTCTGTCACACCCCTACAATATATAAAAACATGAACGTTTCAACTCAACAAACACATGCACACCGTAAACATACACCATCTGCTCGTACCTGTGCATGACATTATGGTTCTGGAGAGCGCTGAATCCTCCAAGATAGACCTTACAGAGACTCAGAAGTCCCAGTGCCGTATAAGACACCACAAACGTTAAGCCAAGCAGGGAGTATGGGCTAGCACAGCATTCAGACACACTGAAAAACACATGCACATTAGATACAATTCACATCTGATATGGCCATTCAGTGAGATTGAATACCGTGCTGTTTACCTGGTGAGGAAGTAGAGTAGCAGACCCTGTTGGACAGCAGTGACGGTGCCATAATTGGTAACAAGTTGCACTCCGAACAGCACATACCAGAAAACACTAAACAATACAGGCACAGCAAAGCCATGCCAGACAGATACTCCAACCGCCATCAGTCTGAACAACTCAGTCACCTAGAGAAACAACCGAGATTGAGAAAAGAAAAACTAAGGCGATGTATGTGCAAAGATGCAAGGGTGTTGGTATGTGTTTGTGTTTTACCTCTATCACCATGATCTCTCTGTAAGCGGCTCTGGCCAGTCTGTACGGCACAAAGAAGTTAGCGAGGAGGAAGACGGCCACCTCGGCCCCTGTGATCATCATGGCCACGGAGGAGAGTGTGAGGAGCCAGTCTAGACGGACAGACACCACTCGCGCCAGAAGAGGGAGCAAGTGCGCTGAGAACAGCCAAACATGTCGAGTCCGCATGAGGAAGGCACACAGCGTGCTGACTATTATCTGACCTGCAGGTGATCACACAGACACACACACACATACACATAAAAGAGAGTCATAATCAGGACTGATATGCACATAATACATGCACATAAACCATACAAAAACTGCATGACAGAAAACACTTTTTCTTGCACCCTCTCTTAAGCACTTAAGTTATAATTTTAAGGAAAGGTTGTGCTCTTTCCAAGTACACTTTGCAGTTTATATATAATATTTTAATTACTAATCAAGTTCTTTGGTGGGGACATATATATATATATATATTATAATATATATAATATAATATTCTATATGGTTTATATAATTGAGAATATCTATATATGTAAATCACTCGTTTTTCTAAAGAAACATTGTCCATGACTCCAGAGGAAAGTACAATGGAGTCCGCGTCTCGCCACCCCTTTGAGTTTTAAAACAGTTTAAAGCGTGCAGTGACTTTGTGTGGGGGTAATGAGAATTTTTTTTTAGTTCTACATACTTTCCAAAATATTAAGATTTTTTTTTAGTTTGTCAGACTTTGTGGAATATGTTAAGCAAAAAATCTAGTAAACTACATATTTGCCAAAAGCTTAATACCTTTAAGGTCTAATTCATTTTTGGCATCACTATAAGGGTTGTGAAACTTGTAACTTACTGGTGAGCGCAGTCACGAAACGGTTCAGTGCCGGAGAATCCAGAAAGAGCGCACCATCATATCCGTACTGAGGTTCATCTCTTACATAATCTCTGTTAATACAACAAAACCATCTGAAAAACTACCGACAAACTGATAACTTTATTCACATATTTAAAAAAAGAAAACTAACATTGTTATTTTCACCTGACAATCTGATGACCCATGTAAAGTAGCAGGGCACAGAGAACATGCAGGTAGAGCTGGATAATATGTCCAAGAGGCAACAGCAGCACCACGGCGCTCACTATGTGACCTGCAGCACAAACCAACAACGCCACATATTACACAGCTAGCCAGTACTACAATGTAATGACTCATTATGTTCACATAGTATTTACCCAAGTAATACATGTTCCAGATGACATATTTGTACTTGAAGAGCATGTCTCCTGTCCTCGCTTTGAGATGATCCGTGAAGCTGTCAATGTCACATTTATACAGCATCTCCAACACCAAGATGCTGGGCACCCTGAGGACAACATTAGCCACCTCCTCTAGTCGGGGCATCTTAACACGGACACAGTAACCACCAGTACCATGCAGGAAGACTGTCACATCATGACATTTGTCTTAAGATCATGCTCTTGAATTCTGCTCCTTGACCAAATAAAAATGCTGATTGCTTGCATTTGATAAATCACTTCATGATTAATTACTGTGTGGGCAGAATTTTCAAGACATTGATGATTAATTCTGCAACTAAGCCACCTTAAACTTGATAAATCACTTCATGATTAATTCTGCAACTAAGCCACCTTAAACCAGTCTTAGATGTTTTTTTTTGTTTGTTTTTTTTTATCTCAGTGTAAGGTATTTTTAAAGACGGTTGCATCCCACCTCCAGTGTGTGTGTTTGAAGCATCACAGCACCTCGTGGGTTATTCGTCTCAAAACAAAAGCGCCTCCGCACAATTCATCCTCGAGAAATGTACCGTTTCCACACCTGGCACGACCGCAGACTGTTTAGGAACTACTAGCGTCAACTGCAAACAAACTTCTCGTGCTCCCCGTCTTCTTCTTTAGTGTTTTGCACGGCGGATCGCAAACTACAAAAGCACATTACCGCCTCTTACTGGTTCAAGCACTGCCTCCTTCCAGAGACTGGTCCTCAGCTCAGTCCAGAGCGAAGAAAAACTATATTATACAATCCACAATTATATAGATCCTCCATTCTCCATATATAACTGTCCATTTCAAATATTTAACTTTAGGAGCTGTAGCAGTTTTGTTGTGGTGTTTCTTTCTTTTTTATTTTATTTTTTAATCAAATTAAATTAAATTATATTTTATTTATTTTATTTTTTAAAGACTATTTAATGTTAATTGTTGCTGTTCCTAGATCCATGCTGTTTTATTCTAAAATGATTCTTTGTGATACATAAATAAATACATCCTCATTATTGACTCTCTGGTGCTCAACAGACTGTCACGCTCTCAACAGGTTTCAGATTCAAGATTTTTTTTTTAACAGAACATGTACGGTAAGTGGGACTGGCTCCGGTGAGAGGACTCCTCTTCTCCACTAAGCAAGTAAGTGACAGATATGTTGCATTTATGATCTATATTGTTATAGTTTTATGCATAAACATGACCAGTCACAAAAAGCTAAAGCTGTACCATGACTTTTTTTTTATCACTTTTTCCTTTTAACATTGTGAATGGCTCACATACTGCCCATTTTGGCCTTCATACACTTCATTGCTTTTACTTAACAAAATGAAAGAGATGCACTGTGAGTTGTGTATTTCTTTATTTGTGTTCATCATTTGCAGAGTGAAAATTCCTCTCAATTTCAGAATACACATAATGATGGACGAAGGATTGTAAAGATATTTCAGTGGAACTTGGCCTTCATTGCATCAATTTTGTGTTTATGTTTTATTTCAATGTCAATTATATTTAATTCATGTATTCAGACAATAAGGTTCTATATAGTACACATTGTTCTTTATGGAACCTAAAGGGTTCTGTTTAGCACCAAAAAAAGTCCTGCTATTATTACAAGCTAAAAAATCTGGAACTCTTTAGAATGGTGTACTTATTTTCTTCTCTTATGATCTTATCATAAACCTTTATCCACTGTTAGCTGTACTGAATATAAATGGCCACCATTTTTTTTTCTGTATTCAAATACTGCAATTTTTAATGTTTATTTTTTTTCTTTTTAAGTTTTTTCAGTTTTATACAATACTTGGTTTATCAAACTGTCTGCTTCCTCATTCTCCTCCATCACATCAAACGTAAAACACACACACACAGACAAAAAACGACTGCATTTCCTCAATGTAATGCTGTATAAATGTAAGTAGCCTGCTTATTTGTTTTTAACTTCATGGCAGAACTGGAGTCTGTGCCTTACGTTTTCTGCTGTAACCTCCTTTCATTTCACTGTATGGCCTGCATTTTATTTTATTTTTTTAAATGAAGGAATCTTCTAAGGAAACTAGTTTTAGTCAGATTTTCAAGGCACCATGGAGCCATGGTCTGGAACCGATTCATGTGAGCTTTACTCATAACCAAGCAAATATTGAATAACGCTAGAAATGAATTCATACATTTAAAAAAATTCTGAAATTAATGAATTTGTTTTCAGTCGCTCCTCTACACTTCCTTTTTTCACCTGTTAATTTACATTTTTTATTTACATAACTTTTGTAAAGTCATCTAAACATTTCCAGTGTTCCCCTATTATTTAATTTCAATAGTGTTCTTTTTAAATTAAGATACTGACAAGAAGTAAGTTCACTGACATTAAGACAAGAATTAAGTAACCTGCATTTCCAAAGAATGCTGTGTATTTGACAAAATGGTCAGAAATAATAACAATTAAAAAATTACCCAGTAAAATAAAATGTCAACTGTGTAAATAAAGTAAATTGACATATTTAACATGAATTCTTGCTAAGAATAGCATTTTAACAATTCATTGTAACAACTCATGAAAGGATTTTAAAGTAGGATAATTTATATAAGTTCTTTGATGGGCTGACAACTGTACGTTTAAAAAAGATCAGCAAGCAACAGAACTTCTGCCACCACATTAACCTTGCTTATTTTGCACGAGTAGTTTACAGGAAATAAAGGCAAGGTCCACTTCTGCTTATTTCAGCAATCATCGGTCTCTTCTTAGTCATGCGTCTCAGCTGTGACACAGGTTTTTGGGAAGGCATCATCACGCCAGAGACTGTACACGGAGGAAGAAAATACATCGAACGCTGACCTCTAATAACCCTCACCTAAGCAGAACACACACATTAAGCATTTGAGAATGGTAACTATTAAAATACAGTGCAGGTAAAAAGCAGTGGGTGCTGTAAAGGTCTGAGTCTCTGTGAGTAAGGGGGAAAGGAAATGGGCTCAGTGACCTTTGCAGGCAATTTCCCCTGTGTTCAAACAGCAGCATGAAAGCCAGGTCTGTTTCTGAAGTCTGTGCAAAATGTCAATTGCAACTTATCCCACCAGCAGAAGGATTTGCTCTGAAAGTAGATTCACTTATTGTGTCCGTCAGCTTTAAAGTCATTGCACATGGATGGTTTGAGCCAATCCTCACTCCTTCTTAGTCTGTGTCTTTTTTTAGAAAGAATATTTCATCCAGAAATGAAAATTCAGTCATCATTTACTCACCCTTGTGTCATTCCAAACCTGTACGAATTTCTTTCACAATACTTTCTAGACTGTTTTTGACTATCAAAGTCAGTGGTTTCAGAACAACATTGGACCCCGTAGGACTTATATTGTGTGAGCAAATAAACACTGAGAGATTTTTCAAAATATCTTCTCTTGTGTTCCACAGTAAGTTTGTAACAACCTGAGGGTGAGTAAATGATCACAAAATGTTGGTTTTCGATGAACCAACCATTTAAGGTAACAGTTGCAGGTTACCAAATGCCAATAGTTCTCATTTCACCATAAATAAATTATTTCCATCATAACATTAGTAACGGATCTGATGTTTCCTTTAGATACAAAATGAAAATAATGAAAAACAACCATCACATCCGCACAAGCAAGCAGCTTAAATACTACGCCATCAATGAGACTACGTGCTTCAGTAAGGAGGGTGTGAAATGTTCACTGACTTCATTTTACAGTAAGCGATAGATGGAAGTAGTGTGGGGAGTGGAACAACTGTATTCATGGTTTTAACACCGCACATCATCATGATGCAATATACATGTATCAGTCAGCAGAAAATTCCATATGACAACTTTCTAACTATTTTTGTCAGAGACTTTAGTACATGTAAACATGACATTGCAAATGTAGGTTCCAAATGTGCCATTGCCATATCCTTTATGGACACACAGCAGCGTCGTTGCTGTCTGTCTCTGCTAAGTCACTGCTCTTGTCATGAAACTGCTCTTTTGCAATAAGGGGAATTCCTGGTTCCTTCTCTGACAAGCCCTTTTTTTCTCCGTCTCCCTTTTTTCCCTTTTTTGTTTTATGGGAATAGAGGGCTGAACCAGTGAGATGTTTTTCCTCAGAAGCGCTTTGTATTGATTCATTACGAGGGGGCGGGAGACTCCCTCCCACTGCTTCCTTCTTACTGGGAAGTGATTGCAGGCTTACGGTACTGTGAGTGAGTGAGTGTAAGAGAAAGATAAAAACAGAGAGTGAGAGAGAGAGAGAGAGATATTTAAGCTGAGAGAAAACAGAAGTCATAGATTCAGAGGTCACAAGAACTCCGCTCATTTCTGGCTTTACATGTGAGTTGCCGGAGACTCTAGAGGCAAATAAAGATTGTGGATTTTAAAGCATCAGCTTGATCCATGATAGTCATAGACGCCCAGGAGCAAGAGATATGAAGTTGATGTTGACAAACTGGGATAAGAATGCCTCTCTCCTTATCAGATAAGTATTATTGTTTATGATGTTGTGTATGATGTTTAGCATGAGATAAATGTCATAAATAAATATTTTGAACTTGTAAAGTTAATTATGAGAGATGTGTGGTGGGTAAAAATAGTCTTACTGTATCTATAAAATGTCATTATTGTGTTGTTGTGAAATTTCAAATAATTGAATAGTAATGTCAGAGCTGTGAGCTTATACAAATGTAGTTTTATATCTGGTCAAAAAAAAATGTGACACGTTGTTCATCATAGCATTGTAAAAAAAAATAAAAAATTCTGGGACTTCAGAGGGGGTTTCCAATTGTGCACCCATCAGGGCAGTTTGACTGGTTCAGTGCCGTTTATTGGGAAGAAACAGTTTCCTGAAAGTCCTCAGGTGTGGCAGGTTCTCAGTTAAGGGCATGAAGTTCAATGCTTTTTCGCTGCATTTAAGTAATGATCAGACATTAAACAAATATGTGATGGAGATAACATTGAGACAAAAACGTGACTAACCCTCTGGCCTTTGCAGAGATACACCTATGAATTTATTAGCTGTGTTTCTCTTGTTCAAGGAAAACAACAGCAGCAAAAGTGTATCAAGAGTCCTTAACTGGGCTTCTTGGTTGTTTGTTCATGTATTTTTTTAAGCTTCCAGAAGTTTTCAGGTTTGGGTTACTGAATGGATGCAGTTTTAGTTGAAATAACAATTTTAAAACACACCATGGCAACAGCATTTCAGTATCATTACTAAACAAGTGTAATTTTTAAATATTCATGTTCAGTAAATGCTGACAAAGTTTGTCTTGAGCACTAAAGCCCTGAGAACTGAATTCCATAGATGGTGTTCATAAAGAGTTCATCTATGGGCTCAGTTCTTCTGGCATTGTGTTCAATGTCTTCCAAACAAATTCACCAAAAAGACATCAAATGATTTCCATAAATAAAATGTACATTCTATTCTATTGAGCCCATTACATTTTTTAGTTTAATCAAATCTGATATATACTGTATCTGATGAGAGTGTTCGGTTGCCATATAATGCTACATTGTCATAATATGTATGTGTGTTTTATGTAAATATGTTAATACTGTACAATTATTCAGTGGTTGATCGTTTACTTTTGAGATATTTTATGATATGTATGTTTTATGTGTTCTCCAATAAACGTTTACTAATTTATTCAAAATACCTCCCTGGTCTGTTTTTAATTATTTTATATAATCTTTAATTATTTAATTATTATTATTTTATATTTAATAATACATTTTTTTTATGTTTTAATGCATAGCCTATTATGTCAAATGCACACTCCCATTTATCAGACACTGTGGGTGTGCTTATCAAATGGCCAAAGTCTGTCCACTACTTCCGTGTCCTTTTTCAAGTACCGGGGACTTATAAGTAACATAGGTCAAATGTTCAGCAGTGCCTTTTAGAGTGTGTATGATATAGATTCACTGTGGCTTGAATTATAAATGTATTGCCTGACAGCATGGCCAGATTTTTCTGTAAAGTCACTGGTGAGCTGACGTTATGCAAATGATGCACTGACTCCCACGCTATAACCGCAGGCATTATTCCCAGCAAATGACTCAGGATCGATTCTTTGGAAATCTGAAGTAATGGACACCTTCACAAGACAACTGTTCATGACCAGTCTGAATATCATAATGACCCATTCAACACTCATTCAGTGCAGAGACTATAACAATGATATATAGTGGCCATGTTAATACAGTTCGGGGTATCTACACATCTATGATCTTTTTATGCATTACAATCACTCAAATATTTTATGTAGTAGGGGGTTCTTCTGAAATTCTACCTCATTTTTTGGAGACCAATAGTGCATTCTCATTTCACCATTGTTTTATCGAAGTGTTACTTGCTAAACTGATATCACCTTAATAGTTTAAACCATTTAATAATGTTAGTTGAGGATAAAATTAATTAATATTTTCCCCTGTTGACAAAAACAAATATATTTTTATAAACCATTTATATTCTTTTTTCACACATCCAAAATAAATATATATATTTTTGTATCATACATACAGTATCAAGGACAATTTAAAGATGAAAATGAATATTACAGAGTGTGTGTGTGTTTCACTGAAAAATATAATTCTTTGATTTACTTTTTGACAATTTCCACTCAGAAATTGTTAGATTTCACAAATATTACAAAGAAATGCAAAGTAACAAAAGTAGTAAAAAGTTGTAGTAGAAAAACTAAAATAGTAATCTTTTTTTATTTACTACTTTAAAATTACTTTAAAATCATTTTCACGATGTTGTGTAAATAAGGTTAAAAAACTGTCCGAATGTGATGCATACATGCGAAACAAAGAATTTTACATTATATATTATAATATTGATATTATATAATTCAGTTTTAGTAATGGAGTGGATTTTGTAAACTAATATCAAATTTTACATTGCACTGTAAAAAGGTTTTTCTAAATTCTAAATAAAACAAAAGTTTGTTCAAGCACATTTCAAAAGAAAATACTATTTCTACTTCAGAATTTCCTGTTTAATTCAAAGTGTTCCTTTCCGTTTCTTTGTTTTACTACCACTTTGAGTGAAAAGCCATTTTTTTCAGTGTACATCTATATTATCATATTTTTATTTCCCAAACTTCATTTATTCTTATTTACACACTACATTTGTCTTCTACCTATACTCTCTATAATCACTCTTCTTTTTATCCCAATTAAATAAGTTGACAGACAGCACGAAACAGAAACATTACAACAATATAGCCACACTATAAGATCACTACCCTTTGTTTTTTGTCTTCTTTTTCTTCTCTTTTATTTCATTTACACTATGCCCCTCTGGAAGACTTGTCCTTTCACAGCGCTTTCTTTTCACTTGTATTCCTGTTCACCCACACAAGGGTTCCCTCGCACTAAAAACTCCCTGTTCTGATAGCTGATCCACACAGATGTGCTGGGGTACGTGCCATAAACCTGCCTAAGATCCTCTTTCACGAAGTCTGGAAGCTTTCAGTTCACACAGAACCTCTCTGGAGTTTCCCCCAGTGCAGCTCCGCTCTCAGGGTGAACTCTTCCGGCCATGCTTCACTGGGCATCTCATGGTGACTGAATCCTAGCGCTTGTTTTGGAGCAACATTTGGCAGGGGAAGCACACTTTAGAACAAAGAGGTAACAAATAGGATTAAAGAAACTTTTTGGTTTGGTCCATAGAAATGGTAATACACATGCTCATCTGTTTCCTGATAGCTCTGAGTGTAAAGGGTCCCTGGTCCCGGCATATGGCTGGAGGCAAGAAGTCCAATAAGAGTACCAGCAAGGAATCAAAGTGAACATTGAATAACTTGTCTTATAAAAGTTTGGATAAAATATGCGCATTATATAATTGCATGGATTGAACAAACAAATAAATCCCACAGACAGAACAATTCAGGGTATAGTCTGAATATTTATTTATTTGTAAAACTCAATGTAATAGTTATGATTATATAATTTTGGAAGAAAAAAATCTCATTAAAAAGGCTGCAAGAAAAAAACTGGATTACAGGTATATGAATGTTTGAATATTTCGGAAATGTTTGCAAACAAATAACAAATAAATAAACTGTTTAATGTTAAACTGTAAAATAAAGTTGTGTAATGTGCATATTATTCTACTGAAGATACTAAAAATATAAGAATATATATGTGTAAATGTAAGCAACTCTGTACATAAATGTACAGGAAATGTTATTGCAGCAGTCTTAAACTGAAGTATATTCTTTCCTATAATTAAGAATTAAAGTCAAAGTGAAACAATGAAAACCAAGTATTCGCTGTTGCATCGGATTAAACAATGCAGTGTTATTTCCTCGTGTCATGAAAATGGAAAAAAATAAAGTACTTACCCCTTTGAAGATTTTGTGTGCTGACACACATCACTTGTAACAAATTTAACAAAGAGTTTTGGTATTCAAGCAGCACAGAACATCAACAACATGAAGCCTACATCTTATCAGTCATAATTGCCACAAACTGGCCTGGTATACTGAGCATAAATAATCTGTTCTGACAAGCTGCATTGTAACTGATTTTCTTGTTAATCTTGGCTTTTTTTTCAATTTCCTTCTGCGCAGAAGCATATGCTTAGAATGCGGAAAGACAAAATCTAATAAATAAAATGGTGGTAAAACACTGCTGCCAAGAGAATGATGTGTATTTCGCTACAACATAAGATTGTTTGAATAATATTATTTATACATTATATTATTCAAGGAAGTGTCAACCTAAGGATAGATTCCCAGACAGCAAGCAGTTTCGGCCCAGATCCGGCCAACATCTGACCCGAATGAAATCCATGCTGGCCAGATGTGGGCCGGATCTGGGCCGAAACTGCTTGCTGTCTGGGTTGTGTTATATACATAAAGTATATTACAGTAAAACAAAGTTAAAACAATGCTTTTAACATCACTAATGACTAATGAGGCCATCAGTTGACCTCTCTGTCTGCTGTGGACAGTGTGGAAGTGAAGCATTATGTTATTACATCACTTTCCAGAACTTATGACACCTTGATCTTATCTTGGAATAAACCAAGGACAAGATCGAAATCTAAAAACACAGAACATTCATAAAACAAGAATGAGATATGATTATTCCTGTTAATTATGATGCATTTAAAATAAACAACAGCAAAAGTCTTTTGCATATCTTGGCTGGGGGGAAAACATCCTCCATTATAATATAAGGCAGGGGTTTTCAAACTTGTCCTGGAGGCCCCCGGCACTGTCCCTTTTGCCTCCTTTGTCAGACACAGTCTCTACTAATGAGCTGGTGAGTTTAGTAAGTGTGTGTTAGATGAGGGAGACATACAAAATGTATAGGGCTGGGGGGTCTCCAGGACAGGTTTGAAAACCCCTGATATAGGGTCCATCCAGTACTGGGTGATTCATGTGACAGAGCAGACAGTCAATAGTCTGTCCAGCAGGTGGCACTAAACCTGTATCTGCTTTGGAAAGTACAGTTAGTAGCTTCACAAACAAATTTAAGCATTAGCAAAAACAGTACAAATCTAAAATTAAATAGATTTATGAAACAAATAGATACATTAATGAAATTTCTGGCACGTGAATAATACATTTTAAGTAGCATATTAGCAGTGAAACAGTAAAATAAAGATTAATAAAAAAAATTATTTTAAAATATCAATTAAATTAGATTATTATTTTGTGTGGGTGTGGCGGGGGGGGGGGTAGGGGGGGGGGGGGTAGAAAAAGAAGGCAATGTAAAGAATTATATATTAATTAAATTATGTATGCGTGGTGGGCAAAAACAAAAAAATAGCAAAATATTGTGTCTATGAAAGTGATTGGAATTTCCTCCTGTTATTGTCTAACAGGAGGTACTAAAAGTTTTAACAGAAGTTAATTGAAAATGAAGTTGAATACATAATAAATTATAAAACAGTCAACTTCGTCTCTTAATGTCGCAAAAGTAAAAAAAATAAAATAAAAAAAAAGAAGAAGAAGAAGAAGAAGAAAGAAATAAGTAACTGTTGTTGAATGGCAGTGGATATGGACGCATTCTGTGTAGCAGACCACTGAGCCCCACCTCCACATGGATCAACAGCTAACAAACTATTAGATCGATCACAATACATTCGTCCAACCGCATCGCGGCTCTCATGGCTTGTTTTTCTAACGGCTGTTCTGATTGGGTGGGTCAAGTGTCAATCAAAGAGTTAGCGACGTCCCCTTTCTGGACATCAGACCACATTGGAAAAACCGCAACAGGGACTAAACATAGAGGGAAAGGTGGTTTTACATTATCGGTGATTTAATTGTCTCTCTTATTGAAAGCTTTAAAGAACACATTTTTTTTCTTGCGTTTCGAAAACTTTGTTCTCTGTTTGGTGCGGCCGTGTGGGGATGGATGAGATGCGGCCTAGCAGCGGGGCAGCAGCGCACCTCGGCCTCGCCTCGATCTTTCCCCCGGGACTGCAGGCCATTTATGGGGAATCCAGGCGCCTGTATCCCGATCAGGCGAACCCGCTGCAAGTCACAGCCATTGTGAAGTATTGGTGAGACGTCTGAAGCATTTCTGTTTTATGTTGTTGCTTGATATGCACACATTAAAAACAAGTTCAATAAAACTGAATTTTATTCAAAGAATAGTTTCAACTATTTCATAACTATTTTTTTTTACTATTATAACACTGAGTGGTGATCAAAAAGGATAATCAAATTTCAGTCAGCAGAAGAATTATAAATAGGCAAATAACAAACTTTCAAGAGTACTTTTCTATCTCAATGACTTACTTTTTCCTCCCATAATCCTCTTTTCAGGTTAGGGGGTCCAGATCCTCTAGACTACATTAGTATGTACAGAAACGTGGGATGTCCCGGACAAGATATACCAGAACACTGGCACTATGTCAGCTTGGGTCTAAGTGACTTGTACGGGGACAACAGAGTTCATGAGTAAGAATGACAGATTATGAGATGAACAGTTTGTTACATGGCAGTGTTGTTACTGCAGTACCCATCTAGTTTATTAGTTACCCAGCTAGTTTATTCGTTAATTTTTAGTTTTATGTTAAGAGTTTAGTTGATGTAGGTTTGTATTGATTTAAGCTGAATTCTGCTTCTTTATAGATTCACAGGTCAAGAGGGCCCAAGTGGTTTTGGTTTTGAGCTCACATTTCGCTTGAAGAGAGAAGCAGGAGAGACGGCACCCCCTACCTGGCCAGCCGAGCTCATGCAAGGCTTGGCTCGATACGTGTTTCAATCAGGTACTGTACCTGCACCCACTCTTAAAGGGGTCGTGAACCGAGAAATCGAATTTTACTTTTGACATATGACGGGTCAATGTACTATAAAAACATCCTGTAAGCTTCAAAACTCACAACTTTCTTGTTAGTTTAAAAACAGCTTTTATTTGAAACCAAGCTCAGAAAATGGCTTGTTTTGGAATGTGCCACTTTATGATGTAATATTGTGGCTAAGCACCGCCTCTGCAGAATATAATGTACTGTATGCGCTTGCATTTTATTGAGATGGAAACTTTATATAGGTAAGAAATTGTACATTCAGGAGCTGGTTTTCAACCCCTGCCCCATGAATTTTATAAATACAACCGCTAAAAGCTACATTATATTTCTCAGCAATGAGGTGATAACTTAGCAGTTTTTGTAATTAAACCAACAAACTTCACACTCGCCTGTGCGTTCTCTTTCTCTCTCTCTCTCTCTCTCTCTCTCTCTAGTTAATTCATTTTAATTCATTTTCAATAAATTTCATCTTGGCTCTACTTTATTTCACTAAAGAATTCTACTTCTAACGAGCTGTAGATAAAATAGCCTAACAAATTTTCCATTATTTATCCATTCAGTCAGATTTTGTGCTGCAAAACAGCCGTTGTCCATGCTGGCAAATAATAATGGCCACTCAACGTGAATTATATAAATAATTTTAATAGCACAGCAATTCAAAACCTGAGGGTCTACCATGTGCACAGTAAAGCGATAACTGCAGACAATCCTTTTGGGCGGGAATTAATTTCAACACAAATATCAGATACCAGTCGTGTCTAAAGTGAATGTAAACAGACGGGCCAAAAAATCACATAGGGTGGAAAGATCGGTTCTGTGCATTAAGACTTGCAATGTAAATGCAGCCTTTCTTTACTACGGATTAATTTTTAAACAAGATAGTATGATGCAGGATTTTAAAGTAAACGATGATGCAGTGCTGAGTTTGACTCGAGTGGATCCAACAGTAATGTCACAACACAGAAGTGTGAATATACATGCTTTTACCACCATTGCATTGTCTGTTCCACACCTTTTGATATATACTGAGTATTTATACGTTTTTAATCCTAATGATGCATGTTGTTTTCAGAGTACTTCACAGCAGCGTGCATCTGATATTTTAATAAGCGAAACTGTTCTGAGTCTTGAATGCGCCCCGCCTATAAAACAGACTGTTCTGCAGATAGGCTCAAAAACAGGATAGAAAGTAGATTATTACGCCTAAATTAAGATGTTTTTTAATATAAAATCAAACATTATAACGACCCCTTTAAGGTGTAATTTGCTCTGTGACAGAAAACACATTCTGTAGTGGAGATCACATTGAGTTTTATAATTCCTGTTTTCAGATTTAACAGATTTAAAGTCATTTAATATAATGGTCTAAAAAGGGCTCTCTTAAAGGGATTGTATTATATGATTAAATTTTCCCCCTGTTGTTTGCTTATAATGTTAGTATTAAGAAAATGAATAAATATACACAATTTTCAAATCAAAACAGTTTATTTATTTAGTTTTTCATGATCATTTCTCAGCCTGATATTATGACCCTCTTAATGCTTTTAATCTAGAATCCAATTCAGTGATATGAGGTGCAGCATGTGGAATCGCACATCTAAATATGTACAGGCTGTATTTAGCAGAATGTGGCATTCTGCTGTATTTTAGTAGTTTTATTGATTGGAAGTGCAAACAATCCACATATAAACTTTTCTAAGTGTTTTTAGTGTAAAAATAGCAGATTTGTCCCATAGGAGTTATCTATTTCTATATTCTATTGCATGTATTGTATGCAATATACTAGAGTTGTCTGACTAAAATTAAACTTAATTTCAATTGTACTCACGGAGGACCCCCAGAATCTCCATTTGCTCTGTGACAGAAAACACATTCTGTAGTGGAGATCACATTTCGTGGCACAGTCCGTTGGACAACAGCGAGTCTAGAATCCAGCATATGTTACTCACGGAGGACCCCCAGATGCTGCCAGTGCAGACCCCCTTTGGTCACGTCAGCTTCCTTCAGGTCAGGCACAACATTCCAGCAGTTTCAAAAAAGTTGTTGAATATAAGGTAGTATAAAGTCCACATTTATTTAGTTTTCTTATTTGTTTCTTTAGCCATTGAGATCGTTTTCAGACATGTTTATATAGTCATGTAGGTTCAGCTGAGCCTCACCATACATTTGAAATTCCTCACTTATTAACCTTGTCCTCCTGTGCATGCGTCTCCTTGTGATCGGTGTAAATTAAGTTTTTCCTTCTGTGCTCATCAGATTGTGGGTGTTTGCACAGAGGAGCTGCAGGCAGCGCAGCAGTGGAACGGTCAAGGCATTCTGGACCTGCTGAGAGGAGTGCACATGTGAGTAATCCCACAGCCAGCCATGAGACAGGCCAAGGACATGCTCGTGCTCAATTGGAGGGAAAACTGCGTTAAAGAAACTCCAGGACTGATTTAACCAGCTGAGAATCTAAATTAATGCCCTTGATTTATTACTTTGTCTCTATGGGATTGGTGAAGTCATAAGTTTGTGTTAAATTTACTGTAAGCAAATACAAGAATATGTTATGTTCCTTATTCATGTCTCTTTTCCACTATTGCTAAGGCATTGTGGGAACTGTAGATAAGAGCGGTGTACTTTGAATGCAGTCACTCTGTAGGAAGTGGGTCAGGAGCTTTCGTTTGCTCTGAGATGCTTTGTGCTGTTCTTGTTTTTCCTTAATTCTGAAATGGGTCTTGTTTCATCTGCTGTTTTGTTTGCAGTGCTGGGGGTCCATGGTTAATCACTGACATGAGAAGAGGGGAAACTATATTTGACATTGATCCACATATGCAAGTAAGGTTTTCTGAAGTTTGCATGTTGTTGAAAGGAACAGTTCACCCACCAACGAAAATGCTTTTATTTACCCACCTCGATATTGTTCCTAAATGGCTTGCTGTTTTTTTTTTTTTATGTGGAACACAAAAGAGATATTTTGAAGAATTTACATGTCCCTCTTTACCATATTACAACTGTCCATGGTTATTTGCTCCAACTCTTCCTTTAAAGATGATTTTTAATATTTCCGTCTGCTCCTCACAAAATTTTAACTTTAGTATTTTGGTAAAATTATCAGTATTGATCAATGTTATAAATACAATGGTCAATAGTGAATATTTAATTTATGCGCATTTCTTATATTTTTACATTTTACGCTAGTATGAGTTTGGTAAAGATGGTATTGTTTTGGAATTAAGTGCTCATCCAGGCTGCATTTACTTCATCATAAATAAATACAGTAAAATAGCAGTATGTTTTACATGTATTATATTCCAAAACTGAATTTTCAGCATCCAGTCTTCAGTGTCACATGATATTATTTCTGGCGATTAAGGTCATCCGTTATAACACATACTGTGATGCTTCAGGAGTGATGGGAAAAGACGGAGTATAATTAAGTCTGTGGCTGTTAAACTCAACCCCTCCACCTGCTGTTAGTCCTCTGACCCCTCGCTCTCTGCGCTGAGACGGACACATGTCCAGCCATGCTGATCTCCTGCTGATTAGTGCGTGTGTTGATTGCTCATCCCGCAGGAACGAGTGGATAAGGGCATAGAGACGGACGGCTCTAACCTGAGCGGGGTCAGTGCCAAGTGTGCCTGGGATGACTTGAGCCGACCTCCCGAGGATGAGGACGACAGCCGGAGCATTTGCATTGGGTCACAGCCACGCAGGCTGTCAGACAAAGGTGATGGGTGCTAAGGACAAGCGCAGCCTGATTTAAAAACAAGACACCAAACTCTGTATGCTTCAGAGATTTTGTATTGGCTCAAATGACTATGTCGTTGTCGTGAGTATTTGTGTATTGTTCATACAGACACAGAACAGATTAGAGAGGCCCTGAGGAAAGGACTGGAGATTAAGAGCAAGTCTGTCCTGCCTCCCATCAGCAGTCAGAGGCACAGTCACGACCGGCCACAGTAAGTCCTGCACTTTTCACGACAATCAAAGCATCAGGACTGAGTGATTATACTGGTCAAGTGGAAGTATGGTTTACTAGTGCTGTGATCATAATTCTGGAAGTAGCAATTTGACGAGTTTGTTTCAGGACACCAAACTGCTTTGGTTTGCTATGCCACCTGTTTGGGACAGGATGGCATCATTATGGTTTATGGCTAGGAGACAAAAGTGGTTTGGTGCCAGGGCTGGGTGCTCTGACTGTATATACATAATGTGAAAAGTGTGTCACTAGGTAGAGATTTTGCTATATTGTTAATTGCACACAGGGCTGCACAATTAATCACATAAATGATTGCGATTGTGGTAATTATGATTATTAATTTATAGGGGATGTCCACCCCTATAAATTAGTTTATACGCCTGTTAAAGGGGTCATGAACTGACTTTTTTTTTTATTGTTTATACTGTTGTCTAGGTTTACTTATGACGTTCGTGTGGTTTTTACATTCAAAAACATCAAAATCAATAAGTAATAGGCTATTTTCTACCCCAGTTTTGAGGCCCTAGAAACACTTGATTTCATGGGTGTGCCGCATTAGAGACTTGGAAGTAAACACCCACTGCTATGATTGGATAATTTTGCATAGTAAACTAACTTTCTGTTTTTGACAAGCTACGTCCTGCATAGTTGGAGCCTTCTGTGACTTTGGTTAGACACGTACACATAATCAGGACATATCAAGCGATCTCTAACTAAGCAATAGTGACATAGTACAAATATTTTTTACTCGCATAAGTGTGCTGCGCCATTCCTGTCGGATCCAATATAGACGGCACAGCATTGCTTTTTAATCTCAGTCTCTCTGCAAAGCCAGCGTTGACCTGTGTCTTGTTTACAAAGGAATCCGCAGTGAAATGAAGCAAACAAACACTCAATGTTTTACTCACGTGAGCTGAAACTTCATTAAAAATAAAGTTCAACAACACATTCCTAATATTTGAATTCGAAGGAAAGTTATGCAGCGACTGTTCTTCCACAACCAGGCACTGCACAGTATTTAGCGATTTTCAACGGCATGTTTATTGATTGGTTGCTCGGTTTAGCATTATTTCCCTACTATGTCATGCACAAATCAGTGGGCGGGGCTACAGAATTAGGCATTGATATTCTTCTGTGGAGGCGGTGTTTAACCTGTCATTTAATTTAATGAACTTTGGTTGGTTCAACTTAACCGCTATGTATAGCAAAATCACTATTGGTTTGACAGCGGCTCAGAAGCCTGTCCAATATGTGGATAATTACCTGCAAGTATTTTTCAGACACAGCCTGTCCCTTCAGTCTCTGTCCTCATGAGTGCTGACTCTTGCCAGCTGGCCTGCTATTGTACAGCAGTGTTACTAGCTCACAGAATTATGCTTTTGACTCATGATTATTTGCGCTGTTAGACTTGCCTGTAATCTTTGTTATTAGGGCTGTGATGGTAGCAGTTAGCTAGGGTGACTGTGTTAAGCACTCCATCCTCATCTCATTAAACACTGTGCAGACCAGATCATCTCAGTGCATGGTTTGTCTGGGTTAATCTCACTATCCCGTTGTCAGCGCCCCCTTGTTTTGCTCACGGTCCCCTGCCAGATATTCAGACATACATCCTGGAGCACAGCCTGAATGCCTGCTGAAATTGGTTGTGTTGCCTGTTCCAAATAAGCATGATGAAAAACATAATGCTGAATTGAAGTGATATACAGTGACAGTTTCCTTATAAAGAACTTCACTTCTGTACATACTTACTTTATGGAGAGTTTCCAGGATTTCAGGCTTCTGTGATGACTGAGATTCATAAAGAATTGAACAATTCTGGTTCAGATTCCTCTTAACGATTCCAGCTTCATTAACAATTCTTTTAGTACTCGTGATTAAGTCGTTGTGTTGAATTTCAAGTTTGTCATGACGAAAGCAGTTTCAGTATCTGATTAATTTACATCCCCCCTCCGACTGATTCATACATGATTTGTTTTACTAAAAAGTGGCTCACAAGATTAATTATTTGGAGAATCTGACTACTTTGGTCAGCAATGTATGTTTCGAGCAATAGATTCAGCAGCAGTGCAAGTTAAAGAACCATTAACAGAACCAGGCTTCATGAAAAGGATTTAAATCCTGCATGCAATTTTATTTTACTTACTTATTTGTTCCTATTTTCAATAAAGCAGTCAGTTATCATTATGGACACTTAACTGACAGACTTTGCAGACCGCTTAAATGTGTCATGAATTTATTTGTCAGTTGTTAATCAGTTGCTGATCAGTTGCTCAACCTGTGTTTGCCACACTTGCTCCGCTCATGCATCTGTCTAACATTTTGCTTAAAAGGCCTTATATGAGCAACTGAATTAGCAGAATTACAAATAAAATGTAGATGCATTTAAAGGAGCACTCCCAATCTCTTTAAAAGAGGGAAAGTTAAAAGTGGCTTTTGAAAAGAAAAAAAATAATTTGCCATTTGGCAGTAGCGGTAAATGCATTAATTCACTTCGCTGTGGTACAAATCTGCCCCTAATTTCTCCATAGACAATCAGTTGGACATTTCCAGACCCAGCAGATATCAAGGTAAGCGCCAACTATGAGTGAAACTGAAACTATTTCTCCAACAAATGGGCTATGGAGTCTATTCTTCTTCTTTATTCCACTTTGAAAATGGGTGTTCAGTAGTGTCTACAAGTTACTTTTTGTTAACATATGGTAACACAAAAATCTGCACTGCAGTATTTGTTTACTAAGTTCTCTCAAAAAGTATTTGGACACTTAAGCTACAAATGTAAAAATATCATTACCTCAGTATTTGGAACATTTCTGGTAGTTAAACATTTAGGGTATTGTGTTCATAGTTAATGTGATTAAACGTGATTATCTAATGTATTGACATTTATAAAGTTCAAATGTGGCTTCAGTGGCCAAATATTCAAACTGGGCACTTGGACACAAATTGGACACCCTCATGCTTTTTTTTTCCTTATTTATCTTTTTTCCCCTCTTCTTTTGTCTCAGGAGCCGTAAGAACAGTCTAGAGAGTGAGAGCTCAGCAGCGATTGTCCCTCACGAGTTGGTGCGAACACGACAGCTGGAAAGCGTGCATCTGAAGTTCAACCAGGAGTCTGGGACTCTTCTCCCACTGTGCCTTAGGTAGGGCAGAACTATGTAGGGAGTGTACTTGTGTAACATAAGGGTCTTTTGCCATATGTTTTCTTGAAATTCACCTGGGTCAGAAATAAACTTTTCCATTAATCAATTCAAATTTAGTTCCAGTTCATTTCCAGGGGCATTTTTGTGCTATCTTTGTCAAATACTGCAGAATTTAGTCAGCGAGCATGCACTGAAAAAAAACCTTACGTTTTCAGTGGCGACTGAACACCTCCGATTGGCCATTGCTATAAACTCAACAGAAACGTGTGATTGGTTTTAATCAAGCAGCAACCTTCCGGTCTCTCTCTTGTAACCAACACGGAAGAGACTTAAGCTGCAATTCATCGACTGGTGGATAGAGATTGGCTCCAAAAGGGATTCAATCCCATAGACCCCCCCCACCATGTTAAAATAACCAACTTTACAGCAGAAACAAATATGTTAACAGCATGGTACAAAAAGTGGTTTTGATCTATACAGCTAATTTTGCCCTTCATGACAGCTGTGAGGGGGGTGAATTTTTTTTATAAAAAAAAAAATATTTTTTTAAATTATATTAAGCCTAAAAGTTTGCATAATTAAGGGCGTGGCAACTTGAGTGACAGGTGGATTGCCGCTGCTGTCACCACCGTCGAGCTAAGCGGGTGTGGTTTCAGCAACCAGCTCCACCCATGTCCCGCCTCTTTGCCCATTTCCAATTATCCAGAAGTGACGTGCTGCCAAGAAGCCCATGGCCGGCTCTGCCCACTTTAGGCTTCAAAAATACTATCCAGAATCCAACGGGTGACGTCAGGGACACAATGTCCATATTTTTTTTTTTTTTATAGTCTATGGTCATAATGCTCAATGCTGCAAAAAACACGTCAAAAGAAACCTGATGCAACATGAGCAGATCTACAGTAGGTAGCCAATCAAAATGCCTATTACCGCCACAAGTACTGCCGCCAAAGCCATGGCTGTACATAAAACTTAGTCACATGTTAAACTCGTTTGCAAAATCACCACAACTGCTCAAAGCTGGAACTGTGACATTTTTACTTATAAAGATATCAAATAATGAAATAAACCAGTAATATTACAATAATAGGGTAATAAAGCATTATAACATTTAATCTCAAATAATTAATGTGTTTAATGTTCCAGCTAATTGACCAGGGGTCGGCAACCTTTTCGACAAGATGTGCCATTTTTAATTTTTCTGGTTAACCACTGTGCCAAAATGCATTCTGTATTTATACAGTACATACACATTTTTAAATAATACCATAAAAAAACAATAGGTCTATTTGATTTTCATGCAAATAGTTTCTGAAGATTTTTTCATAAATTGTTTTTTAAACTTTTCAAAAGTTTCTTGAATAACAGATATAGTGTGACCATACTGAACACCACTGTGTATGTGTGTGTGACAAGGCCAATGCATTAAAACCATTCAGTTTAATCATCGCTCAATATATATAATAACCGCGAGCGCATGCACACACACACACACCACTCGCACACAGAGAGTGCAAAAAGTAACATTCAGAAGCCCATAAACTTGTTGTCAGTGCTGCCACGTGACTTTTACTAATCGATAATGAATCCCTACATTATATTTCTCAGAAACGAGGGGGGTAAAATCGCTGTTTTATTAAGTAACTAAACTCAGCTTCGTTGTTTGTAGAGAGACACAGACGCAGACAATTTATACATCTCTCTCTCTCTCTCTCTAACTCAAAATGGCATATTTGAGGAAGAAAAATTAGAGTAGGTTGCATCACATAAAATAATAATTAAACCATGTTTTAAACACTACTACTAATAATAATAATATGCATAATACATACCTTTTACTTGTTTATTAGTTTTTGTTTTTTGGCTATTCACAGTGTTGGCTGATTTTAAACCGAGAGAACTAATGTGCGGCGTCTGTGAATTGGCTTTTACAAGTTTTCGACTCTGCATGAAGTTATGTATGTATGTAGTTATGTAAGAATGTATTAATTATCGCAGGTTTTCATATTCCCTGTGTGATTTGATATAAAATGAGGAATACAAAATATGATTTGAAGCCATGTAATTTGTGTGCTTTGTTCAGAGTTTCTGCGTGTGGGAGGTTGGATAAATGCGTCCAAAATTAAAAAAAAAAAAACAAACATAAATTATACAATACCATACAACTTTGTCATTTACATGTCTGATGGCTGACTCACAGAGCAGGTTTAGGCAAAGTGTCTGTTTCAGGATAAATGCTTGTGGAGTGCAACGGCATATACAGTATTATATACAATATAATAGGCAGTGTTGCTTTGTTTTGTTTTGTTTCATGAGAGAGAGAGAGACAAAGACAGAGAGAGACAGAAAATGTCAGAAAGAGATGCGTGTCTGTGAGAGAGAGAAAAACTTTTGGTCCAAATTTATGCTATGCTGCTTTGTAGTATTTTCATTTTGCACTGTTTTAAAACATATCGCAGTAATAAGAATGCTGTATTTCTCAATTTACATCAAATCTCACAGGTAATACATGCAAACCTGTAATAAAACTGTCCTGAGACTTGATGTAATCAGTTTAAGTTTCAGTATTCTTCTTAAAAAAAAAAAAAAAACATTTATATTTAGAAAATATTATTATTTTTATTTTAGTTTTAGTCATTTTAGTTTTAACCTATAATAGCCTACTAAAGCTACTTCTGAACTGAGATTAATAATAAATATATAGAACTGATATATTGTTTGCATAAGGTATTCTCACATTAATAATATTTCTATAATCGTTGTTTTTTATGAAAGGAATTTTAAAAGAAATTTTTTTAAAAAATTGTATTTGTGACAAATAATAAGTAATAAGTAAAAACAGGTAATGTGAAAATATTGACATTTAGTAGCCTATATAAATCCATATTAAACAGGCGACCACTTTTATTGCTCCGATGCAAAGTAAACCACCTATTCTTTATTTTAAGATAATATAGCAGAATTTTTCTTTTTTTTATTTTTTTCCCCCCAATCTTCACATTTCACTTTAATCATGACAGTCTAAAGAGATTTCTTTAATTGTGTAGGGGAATTTTTGCCCCCTTATCTTGAATTTTGGGGAAATCTTTTTACTGGTTGCTGATTTGCACTTTATTTTACAATATATTAGTTTTACAAACAATCTCACTGAAATGCTAACAACTCTGATTTTGCTGGCACTGAAAGAGTGGGATATGAGTTTTATGTAATCTTGTTTGGACAGAAACTGAGACGAGGCTCACAGAGATGTCTTTGTTTAAAGTCCAAATGAGAGCAGGGAGAAAGTGAACATCAGGTTACTTATAGTTTTAGCCTTTGATATTTCCCGCTTGTGTTAACAACACTTATCAATGTCTGTGTAAATGATTAATTCAATTTTTTTTTCTTTTTAATCTTTTCTTGTAGAGGCCGTCTGCTTCATGGCCGACATTTCACATATAAAAGCATTAATGGAGATACAGCAATCACCTTCGTATCCACTGGGGTAGAAGGGGCCTTTGCCACAGAAGAGCATCCGTATGCTGCACATGGACCATGGCTACAGGTAACAGTCATGCATTACTATTACATCCCTTGAAGGAATAGTTCACCCAAAATGAACATTTAGGCCATCCAAGATGTAAATGAGTTTGTTTCTTCATCTGTACAGATTTAGAGAAATTAAGCATTACATCACTTGCTGACCAGCAAATTATGTAATGCTAAACTTCTCCAAATCTGTTCTGATGAACAAACAAACAAACTCGTCTTGAATGGCCTGGTGGTGAGTGAATTTTCAGCAAATTTTCTTTTTTGGGTGAACGATTTCCTTAAAGTTCAGTGTCATTCCATGTGTGTGTGACTTCTGATCTCCTCAATTTAGATACTCCTTACTGAGGAGTTTGTAGAGCAGATGCTAGCTGACATTCAGGATTTGAGCACCCGTGAAGTGGTATGATTTTACACCTCCGGTTAAAATGTTTAACTGATCTTATAAACTATTGAATGTTTTTAACACGCTGTATATCTGTTTACCCTCTCATCCAGTCTAAGCTGCCTAAGGAGTACAGCTGGCCTGATAAGAAGCTAAAGATCTCTGTCCTGCCAGACACAGTGTTTGACAGCCCACTGCAATAAGACTGGGAGCTCACTGTCCCTGATTACAAACCCAAGCTCAACTCTTTAGCCTGGCTCATGTGCCTACAGACGGCTGAAGGAAACAGACATTCAGACACTTCCCCTTTTCCCAGAGAGCATTGTAGATAATTGCACATAGAACATTTTTTAAATATACAACATTTTGTATGGTCTGTTATACCACTCATCTTTGCATTGGTCTACCTGTTCACTCTTAAGGAAAATATAGTGTATATTATTTTTTGTATTAAAGTGTATAAATAGTTTTTCTGGTCTTTGCTTCAAAAAACACATCTATTTCCTGTTGAACGTTTAGCAGCACAAGACAATGTGCAAGCACTGGTGCCTTTATTAACCTTAGAATGGACTGAAGTTTAATTTTAAAAGACAATTCATTTTTCTAAATCCTGCTTGTAATGTGAAGGTAAGCATACAAAGGAATATGACAAAAAAATAGCAATAATAATACTTGAGTCTGAGGATTTGGTTTTATTGATTTGCATATATAAAAGTAACTGTGCCTATTTAAGGTTGATTATATTTCATAAGGTCTTCATTTAGTTGTCAAACAATAGGTGGTTAGTTCACCTACACAATACCAAAGCTTGTACAGTATGGGTGTTTCCGAAGAAACACGAAATAGTTCCCTGATCTTTCTTTTGTTTAAAAAAGCTATTTTACTTGTATTGAACTTCATTTTATTTGACTTAATGATCACATTCCAAGCCTCTTTATATAGCAAAGCAAACTAACTGGTTCCTGGACAGCAATCTATTTTGTAGAAAGTGTATTTGTTATTTGTGGGATATGTGCTCAGTTATATAGGTCAAAGTGTAAAAAAGAACCTCTATTATTAGTGCTTTTTGGAAGATGAATTTAATTTGTGTAGTGGCATTTTTACATTCTGGAGAATCACTACACTGCCTGTGGTTTTGTCACCCTGAAGTGTATTAAAATTATTTACATGAATCAAGGTTTGTGTGTTGATTTTGGTTACACAACCTGAAAAAAAAAATGCAGAAAAACTGCCATGACAACCAGGCACTGAAATTCCTCATAGAGATCCAACAGGTCTGCGTCTGACTGATTATAAGCCCTGTCTCTTGATGCTGTCTCAATGTAAATGCTCTCTTTGCATTTGAATTAAGTAAGAACATGCTGGTGGGCTGTTGAGATGCTGGGTGGTAGATTCAAACAGATGTTAAGGTCTGAAACCCAGAAGAGAATTAGCATTATCAAGCAATGTTTTCCAGTTAAAATGTTTACATTACATTTTTATTTTATTTTATTGTAAACTGAGTAAAATTAATGTTTATAGTACATTTTTATTTTATTTTATTGTAAACTGAGTAAAATGAGGTCTATGGTTAACATTAATTTAAGAGACTGGCTATTGTAACATATTGTTGCACCAACTCCCCAAACCTAAAGTGTGAACCAGCTGTTTTTAAAAAGACTTAGGTGTGTAGGTTTTTGTTTTTTTCTTCTAAATAAATTACACGTTCCTGTACTTTAACACTTATTAAGCCATCGCTTTTGATAAAAGCGTCTTATTTACTTGACAGAGTCCGAGTTTGAGCGTTTGGCAGCTTACGCACACAAAAAAAAAATTCTGTGTGTGACTTTAAATCAAACCCCGCCCCCGATTAATAGCCCCTCCCATTTTATGTATCGACTCCGCGATGATCACGTGATCAGGGAAGGGGGAGTATGTGAACTGTATCCTGAGTTGCAGTCCTGTGCCTGCATTCCTCTCATCTAGGATTAGCTTGAAAGGGGGGAAAAATCATAAATAATAACAGACGCAGATTGGAATACGGCGCCGAAGCATCGGTTTTCAATCAGGACTGTCATATTAAAGGGCGTGAAATCCCTGGATGACCGCGGAACTGGATCTTTTTCGTTTTACGTGAAGCGCCTATATAAAGGACATACCACCGAGAGGAAAAGTAAACAGATACGTCGTTTTTAATTCGCGTTAAACAGGAAAACAAGATGGCTGATGAGCGATAACAAGAGCCGAACGATATCGTCTCCTTTAAGAGCAACAAAGGTATCTGGCTTTAATGCATTAATATTTTAGGCGAGCTCGCTTCTTCAAAATAAAATACACGACATTAGGCTCTAAAAATGACCGCAATCCGTCTCTGGGAAGTGCGGCCAGGTAAACATCAGGCGAAACATGGACAGGGATCATTCTGTAATGTTTAACCAACACAGAGAATAGCTCTGATCATGATAAAATCGCAGCTCTTTGTGGTTTAATGCTACGAGAGTATACGCGTCAATTGTACGTTCATTCAAAGTCGTGTCACTAGAATAGATAAAATAGTCTTTCTAGCTCCACCGGCTGCCTCTCTTATAGTTGCAGGGGACAGAAATCCTGTCGATATAGTGTTACACGCGCAACACAGAGGCTCAGATCTACTTTATGATAATTCCAGCAGGGCAGATGTCATGTGCCCTGGGCACAAATCAAAAGCGTGATCGACTGCTTCAGTGGAGGACTGTACAGCTGCGCACGAGAGGACTTGTGGCGTCACCCTTTTCCTGTTTTAAACTCTGCAAATTACTATATGCTTCCGACGATAAGACGTTTTCATGTTGATTTAGCTGATCTTATCTCGACTGACACTGTATTTCGGACGACGTCGTAGCCTTTAACTAGTAGTTTAGTTATCTTTCAGCGGATAGTCAGGCATCTGTCACGGAGATTTTAGCGCGTGCTCCGTCCGTCTCTGAGTTTGATTTGGGTCCATCATTGGAAATACACTGATTATTGGTTTGATCGATACTTAAAAAAAAACATATTCAAGCTTCTACTTGGTTATCGATTGTTTTGACCGATAAATGGCTTCATTCGCGGTGTCTCTGAAGAATAGCGTCCAATAAAGGTATTTAAAGGTAAAGTAATAATTTTTAATATATTGCTTGGATATATCTTTTTTAATAAACGTCATTCAGAAAGGAGAAATATATAGCCAAGCACAAAGACGAAAGTAAATGTGCCACTGTTTGGATCACAGACAACTTTGCATACATTAAATTATAATTATTATTGTGGTAATAAACTATTCGTGCTGCGTAATATGCTTTTATTTAGTTCTCAGACTGTCAAAGCTATTGCAAATCGGAAATAAAGTTCGTAAAACTAACACCGTGGTTATAATGATTTTTCGTAATAGCATTTTAGATTAGTTAAGTGATTTTCTGACATGTTTCGCTCGCCCTAAATGATCACCATTATTAGTGTTGTTTGTGGATAGACTGTCGAAGGTGATAAAAAGGAGGCTGAACGCCAGATTTCTTCTTTCACGCCCGGCTGTGGTATTTGATTGCTGACTAACTTTGCCAGGAGCAGAGACGCTCCCTTGGCATGTTTGGGTCTGATCAGCAGCTGTTTCTCTGGGGCTTCTGTGCTCGTATGGTCTTCGTCTACTGAGCTAACACTTGGATCTAAATGAAGGAGGCACAAGAATGAGCGAAAGCTTGTTGGGACGGTGCTAGAACTTGATGTTTGCCTTCCGCGAGCGGATCAACTCAAAACTGGATGTCTGATCAACTGGTTGAGATGGCTGAGAGCTGGCGGAACTGCTTCGAGGAGGAGCTCATTTGTCCCATTTGCTTGCATGTGTTCGTGGAGCCCGTGCAGCTGCCGTGCAAACACAACTTCTGCCGGAGCTGCATCAGCGAGGCCTGGGCTAAAGACACGGCCAACGTGCGCTGCCCGGAGTGCAACCATGCATACAACCAGAAACCAAACCTGGAGAACAACATCAAACTGACTAATATTGTAGAGAAGTTTAACGCGCTGAACGTCGAGAAAGCTCCGGCCGTGTTGCATTGCATCCTGTGTAGGCGAGGGCCCCCTCTTCAAGCGCAGAAAGTGTGTCTTCGTTGTAATACACCGTGTTGCCAGTCTCACATCCAGACGCATCTCCAGCAGCCCTGTCCCGCTCCTGGACACCTCCTGGTTGCGGCTGAGGAGGTCCGGGCCTGGAGCTGCTCGCACCATGATGAGTACAGACTGTATCACTGCGATGTGGAGCAGGTGGCGGTCTGCCAGTACTGCTGCTTCTCCAGATGTGCGCCCAACCACGGCCACGCGGTGTGCGACGTGGAAGTGCGACGCAGTGACATCAGGGTGAGTGCTTTACTCTGAACTTCTCTGTAGGGGTGTAACTAGACTCCTCCTGCATCAGGGACTGAGCCAACAGTCCATTTTAGACCTCAGAGGTATACTGTGTATCAAGTTAACCTGGGTAACTCAGGTTTGCAGCCGTGTTAAATGAGTGACCCCTTTATGAAATTGGTGTAACTTTGCTAACATATAATAATGAATTTAAATACATGGTTCTCTAAATTTCTTTTGAGGGAGATAAGATATCCAGTGCGAATGTGCACAGAGGCATGTTTAGAGTTTTTGGAGCCCTCTTGTCCACGCCCTCCTAAAACGCCTTGTTTAAACACGCCCCCACATGTCTATGTCACTGTGTGGGAAGATTTGCATAACACCTCCCAAATGTTCACCAAAAGAAAGAAGGTGTATTTGTAATGGGTTTTATTGGGTTTTATTGGTTTTTGTCTTGTCACGCCGGGACACAGCATCATATGGTAAGGGGAGTAACATCTCCGTCACACGCTTGAGGTATTCAGCCAATCACAACGCACTGGATAGCTGGCCAATCAGAGCACACCTTGCTTTTCAGAACGATGAGCTTTGCAAAAATCGACATGTTTCAGAAAGGTGCAAAGGCGGGGCATAGAGGAGCAACAATAATGTACAGTATGTGGAAAATAATGTGTTTTTGAACCTTAAACAGCATAAACACATTCATTACACCAAATACACAAAATAATGTTCTTTTTTAGCAGCAACATATGACCCCTTTAATAAATGTCAGTGTTTGGGCCAATGGTTTCAGCCCTTCAAAACTATTTTGGCCAAAACCAAAAATTATTTTTTGGTGTTTCAGACAGATATTTTTGGTTGCCGAAATTGCATTACTTATTTAAACAAAATGTCAGGAAGGTTCTGAAAGCTGGTTTGAAGGACTATTCATTTTAATATAATGTAGGAAAATGCATTTATTTAATAACGTTCCATATTTATTATCCCTTTATATTGCAGTAATAAACAGTAATAAGAGAAAGTACTCAAGTATTACATAGTACAAACTGATAAATATACACTGTAACATTTAATTGCAGTAATGTGAAAATTTTGGCTTAATGAGGAGCAAAATTTAGCCTAATTATTTCAAAAACCTCATTTAGACATAATCAAAGTACTGAGGACTTGAAAGGACAGAACTTTGTGTCCATAATCAGTTTCATGTTTTTTTTCATCATGAACAGACTCATTGGATATGGATGGGGTGAGAAGTGAACTTCCTTTCAAAGGCTGAAGTGATCACTTCCTCTTGAAACATTAGTTGTGCTGGAACATGAGTTTATGCTACCATTCCTAGTTACTTCTGTCATATCCTAAATCTCTGCCCAGTCAGCCGAATGTTAACACTCATCAGAGCGAAAAATATTGGGACTTCTGCTTTAGAATAAGTGTTAAAAAAAACTATTTGTAATGTTCAGTAGCCTCATTGTTCAGGGCAACTAAAATCTTTGGTTATAATTTTTCTACAGGTTTATCAGCTTAAAATGGACACTTTAAGTACTTCTAAAATCTCATTTTAATGGTAAATCATTTTTAAAATTAAGAATAATTTTTTTTTTATGCTTAGAAGTGATTTTTTTTTGTCTGCAAAGAGGTTTATTCTCAGAGTGCTTGATTTCAAATGTTCACTGCAAACGCCACCTACACATTACTTTCTTGTTTCCTGTGAGACTGATTGCCAAACAGCAGAAAGAAATTATGAACTTGTCCATAAAACTGGCTTTGCAGAGTAGCACTTATCTTGTTTGCTTTATAGATGAGACTATTTACATAGACTTGTCATCTTAAAAGTTTTTATCTCAACATCAAGTTCTTGATTACTGGAAAACTGAATTGTCTGATAATCATATACTAGTAAATACATACAGTGTGGTCCAAAAGTCCACTTAAATTGATGTAAATGTAGAAATATTTCAGATTTCTAGGTCACATTGATCATGTGACTCGTTGTCCAGATGGTCAGATGTTCTTCTTTAGGTGAGGCTCTTTGGATCATCTCAAATCATGCTGGAGAACATGATCATCAGGTTTCACAAAAACCTAATGCAGCTGGCCTTAAAAGAAAAGAGAGACAAAACAAATACAAAGACGATTAGAGATTCATGTTCGCTTTTCAGTTCAACTTTTACTCAAATTGTTAAGCTGATAACATAATTTGCAAAGTGAAAGAATGACTTTTTTAAAGACATCTTTCTGTTTCTATTTCCTGAATTGATTTGTCTTGATCCACAAAATTGATTTTACCTATCAATTAAACTCTGATGGATATGCTAATGAGAAAGTAAGCTGGGACATTCTGCAGTGTAGGAGTGTAAAAAAAACCCACACTGTTCCTTCAGATGCCTCCCAGAATAATGAACTGTTGTGAGCTGAGGTGAGCTGCTGCTGGACTTGGCAGGGACGACTTCTGGATGCGTGGAGGAATGCTTTTTAGATGGCCAATGTGTCATGGCTCCTAAAGCATCCAAGTAAAAGGAGGGGGAAAGAGAGGGAGGAAATGGACACAAGGCTTGCTCTACCCACAGCTGCTGTTGAAAGACACACACATCCCTCTGTTCTTTCTTTCGCAAGTGCATAAATTTAGAGAGTGTGACTCAAGTGGACCCACAGTAAAACTGCCTGGCCTTCTTTGCTCCCTCGCCTCTTGTTCAGGAATAGGATGCAGGGTTCCAGGCAGACACAGGAAGGGAGTGACCTCAGTTCCCTCTCTGCTCCGTTCCCAATAATCCACCTCCTGTTCGCAGGGATGACATCATGGGAGATCCGATGGAGGATCACCCCACTATCTCTTTTCCTCCTCTTCTTTCTTTTCCCCTTTTTTATGAAACCCATTTACTCTTTTGTATGGTCCGATGACATTCACGCTCCATAAAATAACTTCCACCATTAACCGTGTTTTAAATATAGGACACAAGCAGTGAGGAATTATGCGTGGATGCCTGGCTCAGCCCACATTTGACCATTTTCTGGAAATTAGTCATGCTCTCAGTTGGACCGGATCATTCGAAATGTAATTGTCCTCCAGATTTTGCTCCAGAAAGACTTGAAAATTGATTGTGGTGTCACTGAATAATTTGAGAGGCCATTCTTATCACACCGCTGCACGCAGGCAAGCCGCCTTGAGATTATATCACTCTTTCAGATGTCCTTGAGAAAGGTTCAGTACAGTCAGATGACTTCAGATGTTTGGAATCGCAGTCATATTATTGTGAAAGTGGTGAATACCATACTCTGTTTGCACCCGTGACATGTAGCCTCTGCATAGGATCACATAAACATAATCATTTACTGCAATCATGAACTGCAAAAGCAAACCTTGAGGGAAACGAGTCTAGTAGGAGAAGACGGAGGATGTGGAGTAGTAAGCAAACTTGTCTTATCTGCTAGGCAATGTCTTTTGTGATGGCGATTCATCTGGACAAGGCTGCTGCTGCAGATGAATGTACGATGTGATTATGTGGAAGCAGTTTGTACTGTAATATGGTGCGTGTGCCGTGCCATTTCCCATTGTCATCATCCCTCTGCCAAGATAATATAAGTTTTTTTACTATTATTAGGTGAACTCTTCAGATTTAACAAACTTCCATCCACCTTTCATGTTTATTTTTTTTTTTTTTACGTTAAATATAATTTATTACAAAAGTAAGATGTGTATCTTTAACTACATGTTGTTGTATTTTGAGTCCAACTAGCTGGATAGTAAAAATTTGATTCAAAAAAAGTTGATTCAGTAACCACTCTTTCTAATTAAGTGATTTCTTTCAGGGAAGGATTTGTCAGGCCATTGTTAAACCGCTAACATGTGATTCTTTTTAAATGATTCATTCAAATGAATTCTAATTTATTTTGGGAAAGCGGTGGTGAAACGCAGTACAGAAAAAGCTTGTGTAAGCATATTGAGCACATCTAAAAGTAAGGTTGTTGAATATAGAGATACTTTATAGATACAGGAATCAATTTCAGGATGAGAGATCAGGTGGAGGATACAGTTCAGTCAGCAATTCCAAATAAGCTTTTAGATGGATTCAGTTATATATATATAGTTTGAATCTCCCCTTAGTTACAACAGAGCGTCTCCACTGAGCTCATTTAGGCTTTATAAATTAAAGCTGCATTGTTGAACATTACTGAACTACACAGCAATGTGTTGTTAGTGTGTATAGTTATATTTCACTTTTAGGAGATCAATCTAAATGTGATATCAGAAGTTTCTATTCATTTTTAACAGCCTATTTCTATAAATAACAACCTAGTTCTATTTCAGTTTTTGCAACATTTTTTTATGGGACGTTTAAAAAAGTGATATGTGTCTAAATTTAAATAAATTGGTTAATAATAATTATAATTATTATTATTATTTTTTTTACATCATCAGAATATCAGTTCGCCAGAGTATGTCAAAAGTTTCACGTTGTTGTAAGATTTCATGTTGGATACAGTCAATGAGATCAAGGCCTCTGAAGTGGGACAGGCCATGATTAAATATTAAATGTGCTCATTCATGAAGGGGTTAGTTTTATGTTAGATAATGCATCTAATAGTTCTCACTGCAAAATACTCTATTCACACAGGAAGGTTACTGTATTCATGGAAAGTGTCAGATCTGTATGTAGGATGTGTCTGACCTTTCTTCAAGTGGAGATGTTCTCACATCTGTTTTATGAAATCATACACCATTCATTACAACATTTTCAGAGTTTTTCATCTGTGATTTATTGTGAATGATACTGTGAAGTACACGTAAAGTTGTGTCGATTTATTAGTGATATGTAAGTTATCACTATGCATTCAGAGCACTGTGCCATTTGCACATTTCACATATAACTGCCTGGATGCCTGACCTTTTGTCTTTGCTGTGAATGTACGTAGGTTGTTTTGAGTCACTTACAAACTGCAGAAATAAATCAACTCAAATCAGCATTTAGCTGTGAAATTCACACACGCCCCTCACACTACCTCACAAAACCAGATTATTCTGGTCTCAGTCTGAGCTCCAGTCTTCTTCACCTTAAAAGCTTAAAAAAGCCATCAACAAGCCTATCATCAGGCTCTGCATCTCTGCAATTAAATGACTTACATTTATCACAGAAACAGTTAATTGTCTGTAGAAGTCTGTAGATTCTTTGGATGCTACCTTCCGTGCTCCCAGTCAAAAGAGATTGACAGATCGTATCTGCACATCTGCGTGTTTTGAAACGAGAAGCGCTCGCACAGATGTATAGCACATGGATACATTCATCTGTACACCAACAATTGTAACAAATTAAAAACCTTAAATAAACCTTTTGATTGCTGATAAGCTAAATGGCACCAGGAGAGCAGTAATTTTCTGTAACTTCCTGCTGGTATGTTGCGTGAAGTTTTTGCCATTGTCGAGCTGAAGATGTACAGTTTCCTGTACTCGTAACTGTGTGTAATCAGTGACTCAGTCTGATACCACTGTTGAGTCGACAAGGTGTTTAAAATGCCAGTGTGTAAGACCAAAGCAATGGTACACTCATCTGTTAAAAACTATTGATCTGTTCCACACCGTAGTGAGCTGTTCTGCTGTCTGCTGCCTACATAGACAGCTGCTTTTAATGACAGCATGCTAAATGGATCGCTCTACATGGGCAGCAGCTTCGCTCACCATACAAACAGATCTCCTCCTCACGCAAAGCTCAAGATCAAATTATAATCGACTTTGAATTTTGCATTAACACGCTGCTACGCGAATTAAAGTGATGAGGTAATAAGCACAGAAATTCATAACATTTTTATACTTTTTGGTAATTGAAAAAAAATAAAATAAAAAAAATAAAAAAATATATATATATATATATATATATATATATATATATATATATATATATATTATTTTTTTTTTTTAAATATTAAGCTTTTAACTTAATATTTCAATAATTCAACAACACATTCGCATGTTCTCGGTTCTCTGATGTTGGCTAAAGTTCACATGACATGCAGGTAAAGAAATAAAATATTTAATCTTTTTTTAGTAAGTGTTTTATTTTGATTGTTTTTCATTTAAAATGATTTATTTATAGTATAGTGCTGGGTGATTTAGTTACAAAAATTATGTTGTGATTTATTTTGTATCGAATTGTGATTTGAAACGCCACAAGATAAAAATGTAATCTTTATAAGATAGTGTCTCATAGGGCTGTCAAAATAAATGAAAAACTAAATTCGAATTTTCTACTTAAATATTATCAAAATTTTAATTATATTCGAATTTAAAAGGCATAATTTCAGTTAGGGGGGAAAAGCTTTTAGCTTCTCTCCTGAGGCCACAAGAGGGCGCATCACACAAAATAACAACAATTAAAAAAATAATAAAAAAACAAAAATATCATAAAAAAAAAAAAAATGTTTATAAACCCTATATAATTAATAAAGTTGCTTAAACAATTAGAAAAAGAAAAAAAATACAATAATAATTAACAAAAGCATTAAAATGCAATGACATTAATACAAAGGACCGAACACCGATCACAAAGAGTAGGGCTACAATCTTCATTTAAAAACATGAGATATAGTGGGATGGGGAAAAAAACCGGCATAAATTCTTGAGACATGTGTTTTTTAAAAGTTGAACTTATATTAATTTCACAAGGCTTTCTAAACATGCAGCTATCTTGTGCGAGACGCGAGTACAACACTGATATGTCCCTCTAGAAAATGGGATAAATATGCGTTCTGTGTGAGCGGCTTGGTTTTAGCTTTGACGTAAACAACGTCTTCTCCACGCTGATGCTTTTGTTTTCCGCAGTAAATTGAATGTATGTAAGACTGCCTAAGGGCTGACACAAAGCGTAAATTCGAATGCAATAACAAAAGCATTAAAATGCAATGACACTCACATCGTTGTCGCATTTTGTGCGCCACTGATAAGACTGCCTAAGGGCTGACACAAAGCGTAAATTCGAATGCAACGTTTTTACATTCGAATGTGGATTTTTTTTTTTTTTAATTTGACGAATATTCGAAATTCACATTTTTTTTTGACAGCCCTAGTGTCTCATACTGCTGCTGTTGCTGAAACATGCAGGCCAAAATAATTTTTAAATACCAACATTTGTTATTGTTTTTTTTTTTTATTATTATTTGAACTCAAACTAAATCGCTCTCTCTCTCTATATATCTATATCTATTATTATTGTAACAATGCAGTTGTGCTTTAAATAAAAATGAATACTTGAAAATTGTATCACTTTATTTTTCGTTTTTAATTATTATTTTTGACTCATAATTATACAAAATAAAAAAATAAATTATTGTAACAATGCAATTGTGCTTAAAAATAAAAATGAATACTTGATAATTATAATTTCACTGTATTCTGCTACAAGTTACAATAATAATGTCTTAAATTCTTCACTTTTAAATGTTAAACCTTAAGCACATTTATTGGTGAAAAACTGCAGGGAGACCTTTGAGCTTGTTTAGTTGACAACAGGTTTATGCGCTTCTTGTTACAAATCTGGTAACGTGCTGTGACCTACGGTCTACAAAAATTTTGGAAATTATGCAAATGTAAAAAAAAATTATCCTGGCACATGTTGCATTATAAGCGGAATGCAGTTTTTGTAGAGCAGCATTTGTTGTAAACCAAGCTGCTCTGAGACACTGGAAACAAAACAATTCATGAGCTGTAAATGAATACATCGCATCACTTTCAAACATACTAAATAGCATTTGATAATCGCATTAAGCCACATTGCAGTTTTTATTTTATTTTGATTAATTGTGCAACCCTATTTATTTATTTTTAATCTTAAATGTTTATGATTTCAGTAATTATAAGTTCACAAAAAAGAGAAAAAAAAAACACAAATGCAAATTAAGTGTCTTTCCATCAAGTTTAATGTTCGCTATGTCAGAATTTTCTTCGGCAAATACGTTTCCATCTTCCATTAGGGCGGATGATGGTAGTACTGATAACCTAGTTCGCTATGTCACAACTTCCATGTTTAATGTTCGCTATGTCAGAATTTTCTTCGGCAAATACGTTTCCATCTTCCATTATTTGCAAAAAAAAAAGTTTTTCCCTCCTTTTTCTTTCCGAAATTTGGCTTTTCCATCATTTGTTTCTGATGCGATACTTCCAAATGCACATAAAAAAGGGGTGATGAAAACAGCTAGTAACTCACAAACCCCTAAAGGGTCCGATATCTGGTATGTCAGTATATAGTGATCCAGAATGTTCTCTGATTAGTGAATCTCACTTCATAACTGGAGATAATGTATTGTTTCATTGCTAATTTGCCATTTAAATTTTAAAGAAGTAAAATGGCACTGATTTGTGAGCTCGGAGCTCATGTCTGTTTTTCTATGGAGAAAATGAATGTGATTTTTACTTCCGCACTGTTGCGCTCTATCGGTGTCCATGGCGACCATTGACCGCTGTTAACTGTTGTCTGTAGATATTCTGTTTGTTTGCCTGGCACCCATGCAGGGGTTTGCAGGAGCCCAGTTGCTGTAGGCCCCAAGAATGTGTCTCCTCTCATGTGACCTATAGATCCTGCAGCGGTCCGTGCACATCTCACTATGCAGGGATTACATGAGAATCTGTCACTGACACTGAAAGAAGCCCATGCAAACAAAGGGCGAGATAGCGAGCAAAATGAGAGGCCGAGACAGCCTTGCCCCCACTTGCTCTGCTTTAAATTTCCACAGTTATTAATGTGCACACTCGTGCATGCACAGTGTGCGTTATTGTTGTCATGACAGCTGCATTCTCCCTTTGCAATCGACCTATTGCATGTTGCATGGTCATTTATGTGATAAAACAACTAAATTGGCTTGTTATTCAGTATCCAGTGGACTTTGGTGTGGTGAGGTGCAGTCTTCTTCTTGTGGGCATGAGAGACAGAGTATAAAGGGGATTATAAAAGCTTCAGCACACTGTCAGGCTTTGATTTGGCTGGGGGATGGGGGAGCTTTGGGGTTAGTGGCTTCCTCTGAATCCAATTTAAAACCTGTCCAGACACCTAATAGCAGGCAGAATCGTGTGGAAACGTGTGCATGTGGTTCTGATGAATTAGTCTCATTGCCGACGTGTTTTGTTTTCCTCATTTGCTGTAATTAAGATTATTTTTTATTTTATTTTATTTTTTTGGATGTCAAAGCGAGGGCCTGCAGGATGTTTGGGGTCGTATTTTGGAGGAGATGGAAAATGTGTTACTTTTGTTAGCTTGGGCTTGACTTTAAAATGAAAAATATTTCTAAAAATAGTTCTTTGTTTCATTTGTTGCAGTGCATTTTGGGACTGCCTTCTCTGCAAAGGATGTTTTAATGTCATTTTTTGCTTTAATTTAATTTTGTGATCATTGTCCTCCAATGAAGATGATGTGCAACAATGACCTCCCACTTGATTGCGTTTGTTTTGGTTTGATTGGTTTGATTTGATTGGTTTTGCTTAAATAATTTTTTTAAAACCAGAGATTCCCAAAGTATTTTGTCAGCTGAACCCCTTTGACACAGCAAAATATTTCCTTGCAGTACCCCTAAAGATTTTAGCGTAATATTTTAATAATTCAACAACACAAGTCAAATGTGCAGAATTAAATGATGTCGGCAGGTAAATAAATAAAATATTTAATCTCTTTTAGAAAGTGTTTTATTTTGATCGTTTATAATCTAAATGTATTTATTTACAGTAAAGAGCTGCAAGATTGAGTTACAAAAATTATGTTGATTTTTATATTGTGATTTGAACTGTGATAGATGTTTTCCTCATTTGCTGTATTATGATTTTTGTTTTTTTTTGGATGTTGTATAGAGGGTCTTTGGGATGTTTAGAGTCTTATTCTGGAGTGCATTTCTTTTGTTAGCTTGAGTTTGACTTAAAATGAAAACGATTTCTAAAAATAGTTCATAGTTCAGATGATCCTTGATCCTGGAGTCATTCTGTTTTGTTGAGCTTGGCAGATCATGGATCTGTGGAAAAAGGTTTGATTTGTGTTGTTTTCCCCTCCCTTCAGCATATGCTAATGAAGCAGCAGGATCGCATTGACGATAGAGTGAAAGACATCGAGGAGCAGCTGTATAAGTTGGAGTCTGACAAACTACTGGTGGAGGTAAGGAGCATGCCCACACACACACACACACACACTTCTGTCTTCCTCTGTCTATCTGTCTGCATGTGTCTCCCTCACCCTCTACTGCAGCTAATGAATATGTAAGAGGCTGTTTTTGGTATGACATTGGCAGTGTCTGTGCTTAAGCCTTGTGTGGACCTTTTCTCCCTGTCTGCAGTTTTATTTTTGTTGTTTGAGGAAAATTAATTAGACAAGTATGCTGTACTACGAAACAATGTGGTCAAGGAGAGGTCTTGTCAGATTCTCCTTGTTTCGGATATGGATCTCCATTAGCTTTTACAATAGCTGCTGGTTTTCCTGAGCTCCACATAAAAATATAAAAATAGCAATTAATATTAAAGATAAGTTTTAAAACAACAGAAATAAGAAAAGAAACAAATTGAATGGATCTAATGCAATCAATTCATAAACACGTTTCATTCAACCTACATACATGAACAACAAAAGTGATTAAGTTAAGTTTAAGTTGTGCCGACACGTGAAATGTTCTCATATTAAGCTATTAAAACAAAATCGTCAGGATCGAAATCTCTCGATTCATCTCGACTGACAATGATCCGCACGTTTTGACGTAAATATGAAAGTGTTGTTAATATTAACTGAAACAAAAACTATTTTTTTAAATAAACGTTTTCATTAATTTAAAAAAACCTGAAATAAAATACAATGTAAACATTACATGAAATATCTAAACTTCAAAAACTCTTGAAAATTAGAAGCAGTCTTGGCAACTAACTGAATAAGTTCAAGTACTGAAATGACTAAAACTTAACATAAAACTAAATAAAATGGCAAGAGCACATAACAAAATTACTAAAACTTTAGTTTAAATTCAAATGAAAACTTAAAATACAAAAACAAGCTATTTCAAAATAATAATAAATACTATAAGTGTATATAAATAAAACTAAGATAATATTGAAATACGTACACAAATATCTAAGCAAAATGCAGTTTAATAGTTGGTAAGGTAAAAATGTACCTGTATACAAGCTTTTCTAAAATCAAAATGTGGTGTGTGGCTCCAGATGATCTTTGAAAAGTATATTAAGATTCTTAAATATAATTTAGATAGCACAGATACTCAGTTCAGGTTCATTTATTAATCAACTCTGTCTCTGTTGTTTCTCCTAGAAGTTGTCATGATAATTTTACAATAAAATAAGAATAAAGGTCTATAAAACCAGCGTGGGTAGTATAGCTCAGTTAATTTGGTTTTGGGAGAATGTTAATGAGAAGTTCTTATTAAAATCCTTGTCTTTTGATTGCATGGTAAAGTCTGAGCACAGTTTAAGACGCTCTTGTGTTTTTTTCTGAAACTAGAAAACGTGAAATTGCTGGGAATTTTTTTTTTTTTTGCAGAAAAATTCAACAAAAACTCTTCATTTACTTTCAATTTAAAATAACTGAGACTAGATATCTTTAGTGTTGTATTCAGTTTCCTTTCGTACAGAGAGCTATTTGTTTATGTGTTCACATTGAGGGAGATGCCGTGCGTGTGTGTGTTGTGCAGGATAAGGTACAGCAGCTGAAGAAGGAGGTGCGTGTGCAGTATCACAAAATGCACCAGCTCTTAGAAGATGACCTGGGGAGAACTCTCGAGGTGCTGGATAAAGCACACTCCAAATACTGCCAGGAGAACTCGACCCAAACCCTCCAGCTCAATGAACGCCGTCAGGAGGCCAAGAAACTGCTCAGCTCGGTCCAAGTTGTGTTTGACAAGGCAGAGGATATTAACATCATGAAGGTGAGGTGGATTCTCTCTTTCACCTCCACAGATGCCTTCCACTGCTCGTCCTTCACTGTCTATGATATCCCACAATCCTGAGTGTGCATTTAAGATGCTGCTGGGGAAAAACTCTGTGTTTGAAAGACGTAAATGAATTCATAAATGTCATTTTTGATTAATGTAAACAACTTTGAATTCATAATTCTTTTGTTTTCACCATATAATTCCATGTCTAGCAAGAAAAAAGCAGTGTTGTGATTAAATATTGCCTGTTTTCGATTATTAAACATGATGTCATGAGTTAGTCTGAAACCAGTTTCCTTCATATGAAGACACTGTCTGTCTGACTGGGCAGTAAGGCAGCTGCCTCGGTTTTCCTTGAACACACTCCCATCTGACTTATGCTATAAATCCCATTGCACTCACTCACATACTCTCATAAACACACAGTGTGAATGTGCCCATACCTGTGAGAAATGTTGCCCTGTCTGTGTGTGTGGTTGTTATCAGCAGATCTGCACTTCCAGATTTTTCCATGTTTACAGACAAAGAGGCAGTCAAGCAGCAGCTTGTAGACTGCAGGGAGATTAATATTTCGTTCTGTTCTGTTTTGCTTTGTAGAACACAAAACCAGTGAAAATACTCATGGACAGGTATGTCGTTTATGAGCCAAAGTGCAGAAGTGTTTATTAATTGAATAATGAATCACATTTTGGATATGTAGTAATCTGCTCATGTGTAATGGTCTTTTCACAGATCACAGTCGAGCACGGGCAGTGTTCTGCCTCCTTGCAAAGTGGGTCATCTTAATTCCAAAATATTCCTGTCTGAAGTCTCAAAAAAGGAAAAGAACTTGAGAAAAATACTGGAAGGTGGGTAAAAACTTGAGTGGTTCAGTGACAATTGGTGGGTCGTACATCTTTTCTAATTGGATCTAGGATAAAAAATGGTATATGAAAATAACAAAATGCCACTAGCCACATAATCATGCGTAGTTATGATAGTACGTTTTTTGGCACAAATTTATATCACTTGGGAGAAGCAAGCCAAATTAGACAGGTACCAATATATAATTTTTTGCACTTTTTACATTGAAAATGCATTTCATTCATACATGAATTCACCTACCTTATGACAAGCATTTTTTTTTTTTTTTCATTAAACATTCAAAATGTTAGGATTATGTGGTGCAAACAACATTGAGAAACATGCAAGAAAAAAACAAAGCAGGTCAATAGGTCTTAAATATCAAATAATTTTTCTATAATAAAGCAAGCGTTGTTCAGGTTGTAAAATGTCATTCTGTGTGACTCCCTAGAAACTTATTTATACTTATAATTATTCATGTTATTTGGAAAAATAATCTTCTTAAAAATTGTGAAAAATCTTCTTTTTTTTAAGAATTAAGATGTGTACACTCACATTTATTCAAGGTGTGAATGTTGCTGTCATGATCCTTGGCTACACCATGTGACTTTGGAGCCATTATATTGAAACATTGGTGACCTGTGCTGGCAAAATGAGTCACAATGAGCAAATTTTAAAAAATGAATTATTTTTATGTTCACATTCTCCATTAAAATTGACTGAGCTACACCTGTTTGATGTCAATAGAATCAGCAAAGTCAATTTTGAGAAAAATTGGGTAAAATTTTCTGAAGGTTCCAAAGCAAAATCACCCGCAATGTTACATCTTTTTCTCCAGTTCTTTTCTTAATAATAATAACTATATAAATAATCACAATATAGTGATATTTTTATTTGATTATTGTTAATATAAATAAGAACAGATGCAAAAAATAACAGTAGAACAAATATAAGAAAGAAACAAATGATGCATTACCTTTTAATTTTACATCTAAACAAAAGCATTCAAGTAAAAAAAAAAAATCAAATATAAAAATTCCTTTAGTCTGTTCATTACAAATCAATTGATTACAAAAGCAGTTCAATCAAGAGCAGCAAGTGATTCCTTCTTTTCTTTTATTGTTAGATTAACATTAATGAGACAGACGGCCCATGTTAAGACCTACTGTAATGCACAGATCTAATACAATGTTACACATCAGATGTTTTTCCCCAACAGTTCCCCAAACATTCACTTAAGACAGAACAGATTATGTTTGCATGAATACTTAAATACTGTAACTCTGTATATGTGTATATTTATCGGGATTGCATGCAGTCAGAAGCGCTTTTATGATGACAGTCAGCGTGAGAAGCGAGTGGAGAAAAGGTACTCCTCTCAGAAAACGTACGAATAAAAGTAATTAAACATCTTGAATTGTTATTTGGAGCATTTGGATCGCTAGATGAGGACTTAATTAACTCATTTTTGTGAAAACCTCAAAATCGACAAAAAATCAACATTGTTCACTTTTTTTTGCCTGTAGTTTTAAATGAGCCTGTGCGCATTCCCACTCATTTTGCCAGCACGGGTCACAGTTTGTCAAACCCATATGAAACTAACATGAATACAAAAAGTACAATGGCGTGTTTAAACTAGATAAACAGTTTTTCATTTTCTTTATCTTTTGATCATCATTGACCCTGGAATGCCCTCTTCCTCAAAAATCATTCTTTAAAATAAACATAAATATAAATATATATTCATATATTCATTTTTTTGTCGGATAAACAATTTTTGGTTGTTGGCTAGTAAAATCTTGGCCCATTGACCCAAAAATATTTCTGTTTAACATATTGTTTTTTCCACAAATCAAACTCTTTGTCCCCCGTCCCCTTGTTTCCAGCACCATTCAGTACTCCTGCGCACTTCCTCCAGAGCATTTCTGTCCACCCCTCCAGTGTGAATACCTCCGGGGGGGAGAAACGCAAACACCCCACGGCCTTCCCTGAAAGCAGCAGCAGCCTGCTGGAGTCCTCGTCAGGCCCCATGAGCAAACAGCAGTTCCTGGGTCAAGGTTCCAACTCCACAGACGGGACGACGTCGCAGCCGCCCATGGCTCCCTGTAGCTCCACCCAGCACATCGTAGGCCTCAGCAGTAGCAGCAGCGCCCAGTCTGTCCATCATTCCAGTTCAGTTTTTACTCCGGCTGACTACCCCAACCCAAGCTCGTCCCAGCAGGCCATGCTGCCGCAGTATGGCGGCCGTAAGATTCTCATGTGCACGATGGACAACTGCTACTGCTCTAGCGTCCCCTCTATATCGAACCACCGTGGCCATCCTTCCTACCCTCGCTCGGGATCTTTCCCTTGGACACAGGACTACACCCACCCCCTGCCCTCCACGCCCTCAATGTCCCAGCCTCTCCAGGGGCTCTCCATGCATGACTGGATTGACGCCTCACAGAGCCACAGGCACCCTGATTTCTATGGACTGTACGGCCAATCTTCCACTAAACCATACGTCACCAGTTAACTTCCACTCCTTCTCTGGTTTATCTCCAATAACTCGCCCATTTCCTTAAGGTTCGGTCACATTTGCGAAATTCTGCGTGCAAAAAGAAGTCCATTGTCAATAGCATAGAGATGTATAAAGCACAGCTCACACAGAAGTCCGTTTCAAATTCCCAAATGCGTGGATTCCTATTGGAATGACTGGATTTCGCCTGCAAAATTTTGCCAAACAACAGCAAATGTGACCGCACCTTTAGACCTTTTTCCCGCCTGTCTTTCAAAATCAGGCTTGTTATCATCACAATCAAAAGGACAGCACTTTTTAGCATGCAATGCAAGCCTCTCGGCTTCAAAACACTGATCTCTTCCAACTTAAGCATTAAAACCTTTTCTGTCCCTGCGTAGAACATGATAAGGGAATCTTTCTTTGAGAAATGTGGAGGCGGGACCCAGCTGAGTTTTTAAAATTACAAACAGATTTTGGATCAGTTGCACAGGGTTCTGACCCGGAGCAGATAATGATCGCTTGTAAATGGAGTTAGTTTTAACTCCTTATACCTCCCCTCTTCCTGTTTTTAGGGCATCTGGAATCTGGTTGTTTTTTATGATGTGGTAAAGATTCATTTTAACATTGCTATTAAACTTCTACAGTTTTATTAATAGTAGATGGGAAATATTAATATGAAAAAAAGTGTGTTTATTATATATCATATTTCACCTCTATTGCACCTCGAGGTTTTAGGCTTAAGTTTCTGCTGAACCGCTCCACAGGTAACCATGTTAAGTGGGAACTCCGATTATGGTTTAACGTGCTACTTACATTCCTTATAGAGGCCAGAGGATCTTGTTTTTTCTGTTATGTTTACAGTTATGTATTAATATTTTTCATTAATTTTCAGTAGGTTGGAAAAGATCAGTATAAAAACTCAATCCAGATTCTTTGGAGGCTTCCACCAAGCATGTCATGAGCTAGTACTTCTGGATTCTGCTTCCTGTCAGATAATGTTTCTTCCTGCATTCAAGCACATGTGAAGCATGTTCAGGATGATTGGTGCCTACACACACCTCTCAGTCTTATAACGGTGTAGATATACTTCCTGTCTTAGTCAGTGATGGTGAAGCCCGATGGGGACAGCGGTCACCATGGAACACTGATTGTCATGAATATGCTGAAAAACTTCCTGTTTGTGATTGTAGGCATACAGGAAAGCCTACCTGTGCACTCAGAACTCCAAGAGACTCGACTGAGTGAGACTAGAGGACAGTTGGTGACATTTTTTCACATATTTTATACAAGAAAAGAAAACTGAATGGACTGCATACATTTGGAAATCGAAATAAATGTGCTTCAAAAGAGTATTAAATGCTGGTTTGAACTAAAGTGTACGCAATCTCTTTTGTAATTGTGTAATGTAGTTTTCTTTTTGCTGGTAGAACTAGAAGTTATGACTAAACTCTGGAGCTTCTAAAGCTGTGGTTCTAAATCGGGGGCCTCAGTAAACCTCTAATCATGACTTAAAATAAGACAAAACAAGAATGAAAACAAGTTGCAACTAAAATTCAATATATTTTTCTTGGAAGAACAAGGATATATACGAAGGAGCCTAATTTAAAAGTCAGATTTTTTAATTTATTTTTTTACCTGGAAAGTTCACTCAAATTAATAAAAATGGTGTAAGTCCAGGGGCATTTTTGTACTGTTTATAAATGTACATTTTTCTAGTTATTCCAGACTCTGAAATCTTTTATCAAGTAGAAATTGTAAGTAAAGTATTTTTATAAGAACCTAATCCTTATCCATTAAATCACAAACAACTAAAAGTCATGGGGCCTTTGAATATTGTAATGGAGTCCAAAAAGGTTAAGAATCACTTTACTAAAGTGACATTTGCAGAAAAAAAAATCCTGAGACTTTAGCATGTGCTTCATAAATTTTTCATGCATGAATGAGTAATTCTTTGTGCACACAGAAAACATATACATGTCCATGACAAACTACATGACTGACATGTTACTAAGCTCCATTATTAAGCATAAATAGTTGTCACGGTTGTTACAAAGAAGCATCAACTACTTGTGTGTGATCACAAGGGCCGTGTTCGTCTTTGGCTTTGGATCATTTGCCTAGACCTTGTTTTTGATTATCAAAACAGGTTTGGAGGTTATGTTTGAAGTGAAGTTAATCATTTGTAAAGCAGTTAATCATTTGTTTACAACAGGGGTCTCCAAACTCGGTCCTGGAGTTTAGGCCCAACCCTAATCAAACACACCTGAACCAGTTAATCAAGGTCTTGGCATGTTAGAAACTTCCAGGCAGGTGTGTTATGGCAAGCTGGACACCGGCCCTCCAGTATCGAGTTTGGAGACCCCTGGTTTACAAGATAGCAACGGCATTACAGGCAAATCCGACACGAATCTTCAGCAAAATGTGTAGCTTAGAAAAAAAAAAAGAAAAATGCCTGACTCTTTTAAATCATTTAAATATAGCAGTCTAATGATTTATACCAGACTTTCCAGCTCTTCCTCATGGGTCAATGGGGGCATCAGTCACATTTTTCCATTAAAGCATGGTGGGATGGGGGTGCAGGGCTTGCTGGGGTAGAAAGGGGATGGGGGAAGTAATCAGGCTTGAAGAGCAGCTCATCATTTATTTATAAAGTGTAACATTCCAGCCCCTCTCCTCCCACAAACCCCATACATTCAGCTTTACTGCGCTCTCACACCAGCGCAGTCAACATTTTGTGACCAATTAGAAATCTGACTGGATTCGACCCTCTTTTTTCCCCTAGCTTGCTGTGGGTGGACACGCCATATGCTCCGAGAGCTCCACAATGGGTTTGTTTTTCTGAGCTCTGCCGTCCCATGATGCTAATCACGCTGGCTGCTCATGCTGGCTCATTGCAGCCCGTGGGAGGACTGTAGCCTGCCGGAAGGATCGATTGCAAAACACAACAGAGGCTGCTCGGCTCCACTCCTCTATGTGATCACATAGGGATGTGTTTGAGGCCTGAAGTGAAAAGGGATATAAAAAGCACACCGAACATAGGGATTTGTCATCATTTTTTCATGTAAGAGAGTTGGTGTGTGGGAATTTGAGGGTGTGGATATGTTTGTACAAAGGCTATGGGGTCTTCTCTGCTGCTGTTCCCTTTGAGGCCATAACAAACAGACCAGCTGTAGTCTAAAGCCTCTCTTTTTTGCAAGTCACATTTGCTTACTCTTCCTTTGCCATCATTTATTAAATCCTGCCCAGTTATTCAGGGAATGATGTTCTATGATAATGGCTTTGCTGGTGTTTATCACATTTGTGCTTTTGAGATTTGTATTGCTCTGTTTAACATAGTTTGGAAACTTGCAGATTAGAGAGTGGACATGTTTTATTGCAGCCTGGAGGCCTGTTAACACCAACAAATGCCGAATGAAAATTCGGTCCGATTTTCATATGTAATTTGTCTGTTTAAGATTCTGACATTTCAAATTGAACAAACGCTCTGTTAATGTTCAGACAAACATTCGAATGCCTTAAATTCAACCTTATTAATTTTTTACAAAGAGGTGTTCTAATCTATTTTACATCGCACTGAGGAAAACTTGTGTATCCGAAATTGCAGTTGGTTTGAATCTTAATTTACAACCATTGATAAATAAATTAATAAAAATAAATTACACATACTACATATCCCATGTTGTCATGTGACCTTCCAGTGTCATTTGCATTGCTTGATTTCTATCCACAGCTCCTCCATCGTGGACTCATGAGATAGTAGTGTCCATTCAATGCACACTTCAGAATCTCACCAGAAGTAGTAGGTCATCTGGGTACTTTGTACCTGCTGTTTTTATATTTCTGTGAATTTGGACAAAATACTCTTTTGGCGTGCTGTTTTTTCGCCTACAATCTAGTCGGAAGCCATAGTTTTATATAACAGCAGCAGCTCTGGGCATGTGACCAAAAGTGCTACGTTTATCGTTGGCCTTTTTTTAAATGTATTATTTATTGCTGCAACTTTATTATGAATAAAGTGTTTCTAGAAGTGGCTGTCTACAATAAAACAGCAGACTCAATCTAGACTTTACGCTAATGTTAAAATGGCCAGTATTTGCAGCTTCCATAATTAGTTGCTCCTTGATTTTATGACTTTATATTTTTGTTGGGTACTATCCATTTTGAAAGGTGCAAGATTGGTGCATAAAGAGTAGCTCAGGTAAGTCAAAAAAAAAAAACCCACAAGGAGGTGCTGGGATAGACCAATATATCAGCAATCACAGACATTCACATTCAGACAGGATTAGATGAGTTTACTAAAAAACATTAGGTAATTTGCTCTGGAATTTGTACAGAGGTTTTGTGAGAAAAACAGACTTGGCAGATTCAGATAGGATTAAAATTGCAAAGTACATCAAAGTACAAATTTCTCTAACGTCGTCTGGGAAAAGCAGCCCTGTCCATTCAAATTTGAAGTGTTTATTGTGCTGCATTTACACACTAAACATTCGTCTTGGTGTGAACATGCCTTGAGAGTACTGAGAGAAGAAAACATAAATGATGCATAGCACTTTCTCAAAAAGAAAACAAATCCCTAGTAACCTTAGCAGGGATCTGCCTGAACGGAGCAGGCCGAAGCTGCTGACCTCTGAGTGCTGCCAAACTGATCGTGCTGTTTAGATGGGTTTTCTATATATATATATATGCATCAGGGAGGATTAGAGTTTACGCTACATATTTAATGCGGTCTCATGCGTACTTCAAATGCAGTGTTAGTGCTTGGATCACAAGACGTTGTGGACCCCTTTCATACCTGTATGTAGTGCTGACCACTTCAGCAGTAAATCTGAGACAGATATTAATACTAGATGTATGCAGGGACTTTTTACACCAATACAGTCCTAGAGTGAGAAGGAAAGACAAAAAGGGGGAAAGGATAAAGTTTTCAAGAGATTTAAAAAAAAAAAAAGGAAACACTGAAAGATGAGACGAAAGAGGGAAGAGGGAAGGCAGCATCTAAATTGGAATGTCTGTCGGTGCCTCACATGCTCAATAATCTATTTACCATGCAGAATTAAGATTTCTGCTATCCAGCACATTGCAGCTCCAATCCCTAAAGCCAGGACGGATAATCCAAAATCCCTCTTAGGTCCTGTGAGGCCAGCCCTGGAGCAAGAGAGTCAGGAAAGCTGCAGGGGCCTCTGGGTGCTTCTGAGATCTTCTGCACTTCCATTTCAGTGTATTTGGTGGCATGTAAAATGTGTGAACTTGATTCAGTTTTAGTTATCTACTGAATTCTGAAGCCTGGAACTGAATCAAGTTTACACATTTTATTGTTCACACATGCTGAAAATGATAAATGGATACCAGTCATGGTGAAAAACAGAGCAGAACAGAGTTTGGGGGAAATGAGCAAATGTTTTCAGTTTGTTGTGCTTGGATTGGAAGAACATGAAAAGGCGTGGAGTTGAAGTGAGTAAACCAGTGTCACCAGTGTGTCAAAATAAAAAAACATTTCTGAATTAACTTAAAAAGGATACATGAAAATGCTGGCATTGTTTACTCATCCTCATGTCTTTCCAAACCACATGGTGCTATTGATTCTGTGGAAACATTTTGAATGATGAATCTTCACACTGCTTTTTTCAATACACTTAGAGTTCATAGTGACCAGAGGCTGTCACACCCCATGAAGGATCAAAAATGCCTAAAAAAGAACCATAAAAGTCATTCAGCCTTTAGATTCCAAGTGTTCTGTAGTATGATACAGTAGCTTGGAGTGAGAAACAGATCAAAATTGAAGTCATTATTCTCTGATAATCTTTCCTTTTGTAGCAGCTCTCAAATCTTATTCACTACTGTTGAAAAGATTGGGGTCACACATACATATACCATTTTGGTAAATATTTTTACAATTTAAAAGAATTTCTATTTGAATATATTTTTACATTTATTTTATTCCTGTGATGGCAAAGCTGAATTTTCAATCTTCAGTGTCACATAATCCTTCAGAAAAGGACATGAGGGTGAGTAAATGACAGAATTTTCATTTTATTTTACTTTAGGCTCACACTGTTCCTTTAAGTAACTGACATTCCTATCTGTGTGTTTTGTTAATTCCAAGGATTTAGAAATCCTGGTTAAATATATCACTGAACTAGGCGTATATAGCAGTAAGGCTTACAGGAACCACTGCGTCTGTTTGGAGGCTGAATCGCAGGCTCCAGTGTTAATAATTTGGAGATACTCAGGTAACAAAGAGGGCAGCCAGAGCAGCAGATTTCCCCCTCGTCTCCAGTTACTCATTACAGGAATATGAAACCAGAGGATCTCTGTAGCATGTGCTGGCTGACAAGCCCTGCACTGTGTGGATGTCTTTGATTAGGCTTTGGAATTAGAAGTGTGATGTGTCATAGAGAGGAGATGGATAAATGTGCAGGGCTTTTGGCCTGCTAATGCAAGCGGCAGCTGCACAACAGCTGACAGGCTCCCGGCGGGGCAACAGCAGTAAAACACACCTTCAGCGGGGCCCCTTCACTGAGGCATGTGCGCGCGTGCACACACACACACACACAGACACACACGCGGTTGCCATAGTAACAAACAACTGTCAAGTGCATCAGACACACCCCAGTGAACAGGCAAATACACACCAATGAGGTGATCTACTGATGAGTTGACACTATCAACACACACTATATCTGCGTTAAACTTGCCCTCGAGCTCCATATGGAAACATGATGACACGGGAAGTATTAAGTCACTCAAACAGAAACAGTTAATGTGATCATGTTGTGTAAATGAAGGATGTCATCATCTCATTATACATGGTTACACTGAGGATTGTGGCAGCTTTCCTTTCTGTTACGGCTACCTATGTGTTGCAGTGTTCATTCTGAAATACCAGCTTTTACTGTAAACCTTACAGACCAGCTTTCATATGGTATCAAAGCCTAAAAAAGGTAAAATTTCACCATGTGGTGGGTTTTCCTAGATCGCATCACATTTATACACATGCGTGGTTATGAATCATTAAGCCAGCAGGATTTCTAGAACAGACAACACAGGCTAAAATGGAAATGGGAAATGTCATCAAAGGCAAACATTAAAAAAAAAATATAAAAATAAAAATTAAAAAAAATTGTAATGTCATTGGATGCTTTCCATAAGATTCATTATTCCTGAATATTCAGCACTGAACACAAAATGATGATAACTTCCCACCTGAATACTAGACATTTCGAAGTCAGCATGAAATGAAAAGTGTTTCCTTCCCGTTTATGATGTATATCCAAGTAAAATGGCTTCTTAAAAGGAAGAAGAAAAAAATAGAGTGAGACTTAATTTTGAATAGAAAATAATTTATAATAAACACTAGAATATTCCATAAGAATGGTCATTTTAGATTTCATGCTGACTAGACTAAAAATTCTGTTCATTAATGTCATTCTATACCTGTAAACTTTTCTTTCTTCTGTGGAACACAAAACATGATTTAAAAAAAAAAATCTGTCACATTTATTTATATAGCAATTTACTGTATACAATACGGATTAATAAACAGGAAAATTTCAGTATAAATGTAAAATTATCAATTATGAAACAAATTCAATTCAGCAGCTCTTCAGTATGCAATAATGTCATTATTCAGCTCAATTCAATTAAATGTTGATTCAGTTCAGTTCAATAACTGTCAGTGTTCATCAGTTTTAAAATTAGTTCAGTTCAGCTATAAGCAGCTCTACAGAAGGTAATTATATTGTAATTCAGCTCAACTCACTTCAGTTCAATAACACTGTCAGTATTGCAAAGTTAGTGTCATTATCTAGCTCAATTCAGTTGAGAATTTTTTTCTCTTGCAATAGTGCAGTTACATAGATTATATTATTATGTATTAATTGACTGAAAGTCAATAGGGTCTGGTGAGTTTTAAACAGGTTTGTAATTCAATATTAACTTAAACGTTTTGTTTTAACCTAGAAAGTGGAATCAGAAGTCTGTGGGTTGGCCTCACCTGCAGCTGACACACCTCATCACCATGTCCTTCACAGCTCAGGTGGCCTCTGTGTGGAGCATTCCGGTTCGGTGTCATTCAGGGGACAAACTCAAACACAGCCAATGTCTGTTGCGCACAGATTTGCGAATGAAGGTGCTGACAGTATCAGTGCATTGAAACCAACCCTGTGTTTCTTTGTTTTAAGAGTGCAGTGTTTGCTGAGTGCTTGGACTGAAGACTGGGCCAGGCAAGGAGTTGAGTGAATGTATACTCTGAGGAATGAGTTCTTTAGTGAGTCCACATCATCTCTGAGTGCTTTGTCTGTCAATCAGGCATTGGATTTCCAAGTAAGCTTATGCATTTCAGTTACCAAGAATAAGAGATCAATATCTAGGAGTTATTCCAGAGAAAAGTGGGCAGTGCCTTTATGCATTTATGAAACAAAGGGTCTCCACACATTTCTGACATGACCATAAAACAGCTGGAGCAGTTGCCATGGCAACATAGGGTTTGGCGGAGGTATGACATTAGCCCTGTCCTGTGAGGAGGAGGAGAACCTCAGTGAACACAAGGTCAGAGTGATACCACCTGCCCAAATCTGTCTTTCTCAACACACAGACAGACAGACAGATAGATAGAACACTAGACAGACAGGCAGACAGAACAATCAATATAACGCTGTCAACCCTCCCGGTTTTTACAGGATTCTCCTGTGTTTTACCATTCCATTCCGCTATCATCCCATTTAAATATTTTCCCTTATTTCTTGCATATGTTTAATCTTTATCTGCGTATTTGATATGTTTGCTACAAAACTCCCTCATTATATGAATAATCATGTCAAGCGGCTTTATTATTGGGGAAACCGCTATATTTTCTGCTGTTCTAAAAGCGCCACCTGCTGGCAGAGAATGAACTTGCATTTTTCAATCATGTACATTAAACCACGCACAGTGGGCCTTGCTCACATCTGGAAGGCTAAATGCAAATCTCTTTACATTGAGATTTTAATGTAAAGAGTCTTTTCTGGACTAAATTTGCATTGATTTGAGGCGGACTGATTTAAGTGTGCTTTAACACGACGAGGCCTGAACTGTAGTTCTGACTTAATTATGTTAAATGAGAATGTACAGCCTCACACGTACCTTAAAGTAATCAATCTAGTCAATGCGCAGATTAAACTTTCTCCATTACATTTAAACGTTCATAGACATAAAAAATGTATGGATATAATTAAAGCTCAAGTGTTGAAAACAAGTAAATGCAAACGAGAAATATTTCATTTTCATGTTGCAGACATTTCTGAAATATTTCTACTCATAAATTCTAATGTATTGTTTTGTTAGGGAGAAAAATGACAAAATGATAACAGTGGAACATAAGTGTGATTAACTGCAATAATGTTTTGAAAGCAGGAGTTTATCATTTTCATCATAACATCCAGCAAACTCCCTCCCACTTTCCTAAAAACTATTGATTAAAAAATGCAGGAAAAAGACACAAGTCTTAAAATGGCCTGTTTTAATCTTGTGACACAAAATCACAGAGGAAAAATCCAAAATATTAAGCAGTCTAAACAGCATTTACTTTTGATTTCCTGTCTGTGACAAGAGCATCTGTGCTGCTCATCTGGTGCTTCAGTCTTCTGACTTTTACAGAAGGCATCATGTGAATATAATGCTCTCAATCTCATGTCCTCATAAAGAAAGAACCTCTTCACTGCCACAGCCAGATGCTTAAGCTTGCTAAACATGTTACAAGCACTCATCCCACAGTAAAGTATCTAAGGGCTTGGCTCTCATAACACATTGGTTCAAGCCAGTCAAATAACACAGGCTACGCAAGAAATGTTTTTATGCAATGGTCTAAAAAAATCTAGCATAGTATAAAACATTTCAAAGGAATAAATCATGGAAATCCAAGATATTGAAATAGTTTCCAAAATCAAACAGACTAAATAATAATAATAATGCAAAAAACACTTATTAAACTGGTTGTACATTATAAATCAAACTAATTCAGAATAGAATGCTATTGCACAGTGTTTACGAAGTAAATGTCAGTCAGACCGAGTTGATGGCTGAGGAATTGAGGCAGTGGCTGAGGTGATTCAGATGAGAGAAAAAAAAAGAAAAGCCTACTTGAACCTTCTCATATCCCTTTAATCTGGACGAGCTGGTAGGGAATCTACAGTCCACAAAGTTTGCTTTTCACATTCCCAGAACGGCTGTAGAAAAATACACTCGATTCACTGTTTCTTCTTTGCAGTAATGTTCTTGCAGACCCAAGTCATGCCATCCTGAAAGAGGGAAGCACTTTACGTGAAGACCAGTCTCTGATGGGAACCAATGCATGTAAAAATAAAAGAAGGCTAATGACTCACCTGAACCCCCTCTCCTGTAAGTGCAGAGCAGGACTGAATTTGCCACATGCGGTCCCGAATGGTGTGCAGGTTCAGTCCCTCTGCGATCTCAGAGGCCGGAGCAGCAGTCAGCAGGTCTTGCTTATTGGCAAATATCAATACAGGTACGCCACTAAGTTTCTCCTCATCCAGCAGCTCAGCCAACTCCTGCACACCACATGAACAATTCAAAATAGCTCATTCAAATACGTTCAGCATGCATTTGCTTGAACAAATGCATATCAAGATCAAGTATATGCTTACACACGTCTTTGGGGCATTTTAGAGTTTCACTTCAAATCAGTGTGAAATATCAATGCTGCAGTGAACCGTATTAAGCTGGAAAACATAGCAGGACTGAGACCTGAGAAAGTGTGAAGCCACATAGTCTGAGAAATATCCTGCAGAGGCCTTGGATGGTTATTCTCTCTCATCTACACACATATGCAAACGCAAACAAGACAAGCCACGATAAAACAGATTTGCAATATATACCTGCCCCGTTTCTTCAAACCGCTTCCTGTCTGCACTGTCTATGACATAAATCTGAAAAGCAAAAACATAATGTCAGGAATCATATCATTAAGCAAACAATTATGGGAAATATCTCTTACACAAGAAATATAAATACACTACTGTTCAAATGCTTGGGGTCAGTAGCTTTTTAAGTAATACTTGCATTAAACTGATCAAAAGTGACAGTAAAAGATATATGTTACAAAATATGTCATCAAATAAATGCTGTTCTGAAATCAATAAAGAAAAAAACATTACAGTTTCCACAAAAATCTTAAGCAGCATGACTGTTTTCATGACTGTTTTCTTTGCCATCACAGCAATAATCAGCAATGAAAATTCAATTTGCCATCAAATAAATAATTTTAAATATATACAAAAAAAAAAAAAAATTTTAATAATATTTAATAATAATTTGTAAACAATTTTTTATCTAATAAATGCAGCCCGGGCAAGGTTAAGAGACTTCTTACTTGAAAAATCGACCCCAAACTTGAACAGTAGTGTATATGAAAATAAATGAAGTATAAACTGACACTTTGTTCAATGGTCTGGCTATGCATAACTCATAAACACACATCTCTTAAGAAACACTCACAAGCACGTCAGTATTTTCAAAGTAGTTTCTCCAGTACGGCCTTATCTTCCTCTGGCCTCCAATGTCCCAGACATTGAGTTTGAAGCCCTGAGACTGCACGCTCTTAATGTTAAAGCCCTGGCAAGAACAGAAGAATTAAAAGTGAATTAAAGGTTGTGATGTGCTGAAGTAAGAGAAAAATAAAAGCAGAAGCACTTAAGAGATTCCTCTATGAAACAATGATAATAAACTTCTCAATTTTTTACCAGGAACTTTGTAATTTCTGCAAAAGGGAGATCATTTCTAGTAACGTTACCTGTGTCGGGGTGATGTGACTGATATCCTCAGAGGCGAGCTGTTTGAGAAGGGTTGTCTTTCCACCATTGTCTAATCCCAGGAGCAGAATGCGCACCTCTCGGTCTGGGGCACTCTTCAGTTTTCTAAGGATTGACAACAAACCCTGGAATAAACATAATATGCTCAATAACCAGATTTTAAACAAGACAGTAATGAAACAATGACACTGTGAGGAAAACAAATAAACAAAACTCTTTCTCTCAGTCAAGAACATTTTATAACAAACTATTTGAAAAGACCAATAAGATAATGCTATTCAGTTGGTATGTAAAAATAAATGATTAAAATTAAATAAAAAAGCAATGAAATTGAAAAGTGATTGAATGATCGCTTAACACTGGCGTCTACAAACTCATTTTTTATCAATACTTATGTCAAGCATTCATATCTAATATATCAATATTTTACGTATAGACGTCATCTGAAAAAGAGGCAGGAGCTCTGGACTTCGCAGTAAATTTCTTGACTGGGTGAAATCATTCCTGCGTAATTATTCGGGAAAACAAGTAGCGGGACAGCAAATAACTAACGCTCAGTTAAGCCTCGGCGCCGCTGAGCCATCAGGATTCACTGCCACAGAAAACCCGCCGCTGCAGCTAACGTACTTATCAAGACCACACGCCCCGGTTCCAGTAAATGCCGCATATTTTCTAAGTTTCTTCAACCCCAATTCATTACAAAATACACAAAGACATGACAAGAGGCAGAAAACTTCTCACCATCTTCCTCCCGGTATTTTCCGAGACGCTGACGAGGGTTACTAGGGGACGTTCAGTGACGTCACCGCTCGTTGGCGTCATTTTAAAGCAACCGCGATTTTTATTTTTACATTTCTCTGGTCAGGGTTCAAAGTCTATGTCTGTATACGTTAAATCTAGGTGTGACTACATTATTGATGCTGAAAATTTCCACCGTTATTGCACAAAGAAAAACATACCAAACACATTTTGTCACTCTACATGGGTATATTGTCACAATACCAGTAACAGTCTACAAGGTTTTACAAATAACAGAATTGTGAAACACAAAACAACAAATATAAGGTAAAGTACAAAAACAATTAATGAATAAATGTTTAATTTGATAACATCAAGCTTGATTATATACAAACCTGATTCCAAAAAAAGTTGGGACACTGTACAAATTGTGAATAAAAACAGAATGCAATGATGTGGAAGTTTTCAAATTTCAATATTTTATTCAGAATACAACATAGATGACATATCAAATGTTTAAACTGAGAAAATGTGTAATTTTAAGGGGAAAATAAGTTGATTTTAAATTTCATGGCATCAACACATCTCAAAAAAGTTGGGACAAGGCCATGTTTACCACTGTGTGGCATCCCCTCTTCTTTTTATAACAGTCTGCAAACGTCTGGGGACTGAGGAGACAAGTTGCTCAAGTTTAGGAATAGGAATGTTGTCCCATTCTTGTCTAATACAGGCTTCTAGTTGCTCAGCTGTCTTAGGTCTTCTCTGTCGCTTCTTCCTCTTTATGATGCGCCAAATGTTTTCTATGGGTGAAAGATCTGGACTGCAGGCTGGCCATTTCAGTACCCGGATCCTTCTTCTACGCAGCCATGATGTTGTAACTGATGCAGTATGTGGTCTGGCATTGTCATGTTGGAAAATGCCAGATCTTCCCTGAAAGAGACGACGTCTGGATGGGAGCATATGTTGTTCTAGAACTTGGATATACCTTTCAGCATTGATGGTGCCTTTCCAGATGTGTAAGCTGCCCATGCCACACGCACTCATGCAACCCCATACCATCAGAGATGCAGGCTTCTGAACTGAGCGCTGATAACAACTTGGGTTGTCCTTATCCTCTTTAGTCCGGATGACATGGCGTCCCAGTTTTCCAAAAAGAACTTAAGATTTTGATTCGTCTGACCACAGAACAGTTTTCCACTTTGCCACAGTCCATTTTAAATGAGCCTTGGCCCAGAGAAAAACGCCTGCACTTCTGGATCATGTTTAGATATGCCTTCTTTTTTGACCTATAGAGATTTAGCTGGCAACGGTGAATGGCACGGTGAATTGTGTTCACCGACAATGTTTTCTGGAAGTATTCCTGAGCCCATGTTGTGATTTCCATTACAGTAGCATTCCTGTATGTGATGCAGTGCCGTCTAAGGGCCCGAAGATCACGGGCATCCAGTATGGTTTTCCGGCCTTGACCCTTACGCACAGAGATTGTTCCAGATCCTCTCTGTTCCTTATATGTACATCTCTAGATCTGATGTTCCTTATATGTTTGCATTTAACTTTTCTGGCCTCTGATATTGCTACACTATTTTTCCCAAGCTTTTTGGTGTAATGTGTAGCTCACTGCACTGAAATCCAAAATGAGCCAATCATTTGCCATGACCTAATAAGTTGTAAATGGTCCTCCAGCTGTTCAAATGTACATTTACTTTTAACATGTTATATGTTATCTATATTCTATTGAAAAAAAGGCCAATATTTGGCATACATTTCAAGTTTCACTTTTATGAGATTTGTAAATTATTCCATTCCTTTTTTACTCACAATTTGTACAGTGTCCCAACTTTTTTGGAATCGGGTTTGTAGAAGACTCTTGCCTGAATGTATACCTTTGTGGGTTTTATTGCATTCACATTGTCCCTCTGATTATCAAATGTTCTATATAATTATAGTCAAATTATTGAGAATTTTAATACTGTATATTATCATGATAAGATAATAGTCTCTCTCTATAAATGTTTTTTCATGCAGTTGATGTAATTGTACCAAACAGAGCAATTGTTTATTACAGCACTGATCATCAGTGCTACAAAACCAAATTTGCCAAAACAGTTATATACAGTGAGATTTAAAAAAAAGAAAAGAAAAAAAAAGCAACAACTGCACTGGTTCTACTAAAACAACTAATTTTATTTACAGAATCTGTAAATAAATCTGTAAAAATACAAAAACGGCAACCATGGCAAGTCCTTCGACTGATCTCGACATAAAATGCACCATGCAAAACTTTATCAGTCCTTCAAAAAGGGACTAAGATTTAAAAACCCTGATTGCCAAAAAACAAACAAACAAACAAACAAATAAAATTTCAAACAGCAAAACAACATGTAAAGAGAAATATCTGTAAAGGACAATGCTGGTGCTTTCCCTAAGTGCAGAAGATGGACAGGCTGTCATCTTCCAGTGTGTTACAGGATCGTACATCTGGAATCAACCTTCAGGGCACAGAACGTGTCACTGCGTGTGAATTCTCAGTCCCTCAACTGAGAGTGAATCTGAAGTTTGGTGTTGGCAGTTACTTATGTACACATAAGTAACAGTATTAACTAATAAAACACTTTCATCATAAAGTAAATGTTCCTAGAGATGGCTGTATGGAGGCTTTAACCTTTCTTTTTAACATTTGCAACCACAATCTGAAAATACAAAATTCCATTACATTCTACACCACCCTCCGTCACGTCTCGTAGCAGAACATTAAATCTAATATTGTATAAAACATAGAAATGGCTGGTGTAAACATGTCAAATTAAGCTTGCTGCTTTTTCTTTGCTGGTTTGACTGAGGGCATTTCCTCCTCACTGAGATCATCATCATCATCATCTTCATCTGATATTTCAGACTCTTCATTCTCTGTGGCTGAAGAAGAACTTATTAGCATCATTAATTTTCAAAACAAAAAAATAAAAAAGCTTTAAATTCAATTTTGTGAAATCGTGACACAGTGTTTTATTCCTCACCAACTAAATGTAACCCACTGACGGTCACTGGTCCGGATCCAGATTTCAGGCGTAGTGTGACAGGAGCCATCAACTCAAACTCCCCGAGGCTTACCTGAGTAAAAACAGATTATTATTAAACAGAAATTATTATCTGTAGGAACACTTATAATGTACAACAGTGTAATTAAGAAAATTAACTCAGAAACACATAGCATTACCATAGGCAGGCAGGAAATGTTGAGATTAGCTACAGGAACCGATATTTTCTTTCCTTGGTGATTCATAGCAGTCACTTCCACCACGTTATTCTCCTCTTTGGCACAGTCACCTAGACAAATCTAATGGTTTGAGAGAAAGGTAAAGGAGTTGTGCATTTAAAAGCACAGGTCATCAAGCTCTCAAATTCAAAATCATGATGAAATGCAAGCTGCGACATCTTTTATTCCATATTGTGGCATACATCTGAAAAGAAAAACAGGACTTGGTTGTATCCATCGGTTGTTCACTGGATTTTGAGATGTGTGCAGATGAATGCGAGTTTAAGATGCAGACACATCTACCAGGGTTCTGCAGATTTTTGCCCGCATTTCACCACAGATACGACACTTAAATTAAACATTAAAATGTCAAAATGAAAATAAATACATGTATGCACAGACAAAATGTTCTTACGATCTACAACATGCAATTAGAAAATAGGGAAGTTTTTATTTCTACTTTAAAAGTACAAATCAGCCAGAAATTAAATGTATTATTTATTCACGTTCATATTACACCCAAATTATTCTTATTCTTATTATTTTTTATAGAGCACGTCGGTCACCATACACTAGCCCTGCATAGAAAAAGTGCACCCACACAGAGCCATTCAGGTTTGGAACAACACAGACGGACTGTTCTTGTGATTAAAATAGTCTACGAACCGTCCTAAGCTCGAGGAAATGTTCCACATTTTCATCTTCTTCTTCATCTGCTTGAAACGTGTAAAATGGAACTTCAGAAGATAACTCACAACCTAAAGGAATCCAAAATCACAATATTAAATAGGTATATATAATTTAAAGGCAAAAATTAGTGTAATTACCGAAAACGACAATGTTTGAACGATATATTGATGCACAGTAATTCAGGGTTTTTCTGATAAAAGTTAAACATCACTGGCTACAATTATTGAAAATTCTGACTATGCCCCACGTGTGTTAAGAAATGTACAATCAACGCATGCTGCGCGTCACTGTTGCTCTTACTGAACGCATAGCTTTCCAATCGCGAGCGCGAGTCCACTCCACAGTCTGATACTTCGTCCTCCACAAACGACATAATCGCTCAAATGTTACTAATATCACTTCAATAGAGGCTACAGCTCCACAGTGCAGGTCGCGTTTTCAAAACACGTGACGAGTACGCGAAATTCGTCGCGGAGATCATGACGTCATCAACATGGACAAGAAAGGCTTTTACAAAATACGTATCTAATTTTACAGCCAATGGAATAAAAAAAATGAAATTTAAGTCAATACCACGGTGATATTTTTGCTTGTGTTTGTGTTCTGAAGGTTTAATTTGTTATTTAGCCATTTTTGTGTTTTAGATCCCGTTGAGTAAGATAATTGTAACTTAAATTTCTTTATCTTCTTTTTAAATATACACGTATACAAAAATATATACATTTTTCTTTATTTAGAAACTGTGTCCTTATCTCAGAAATGTTAACAAAGTTCCGGCACTATTTATTCTGTATACTAGGATGCAATAAATTTGAGACAGTTTCAGTTTTGAACAATTCAAACCACTTGCAAAGTTTTAAAGAAACCATGTCAGAAATAAGAGTGTTTGCCGGGTTAGCCACTGTGGCCCTAGAAAGCCTTTTCCATTTGACTCACTAACCACAGAATTGTTTTCTATGTAACATTTTAATACCCGTCTTAATTACATAGAACCCTTACAGAAATTACAACTATAATACATATACATAATCATAATTACATCAAAGTACAGAAAGGTCTTCATCTTTTTAAATATAAGCAGTGTATGCTCTTTAAAAAAAAGAAACACCTTTTACATTGGATGTGATCAACCAAAATAAAATGATCCAAACAGGAAGCCATATAGTACAGACCCCCTCACAAGGCATGCAGGAAACAAATAGTAGGATAAATCATGTGCACGTTTTAGTAAAACAATATAAATAATTACTAAACCTTACACAAAAAATTTTCAAAATCTTGCATGTCATGTGTGGGGCTCCGTAATATAGAGATAAACAATAGCAATTTTTTTTTTTGGTTGCATACAAATGTCCCTTAAATGGGATCGAAAAATTGTCAAAACTGTTGGCCCATCACATGCACAAAACTATTTACATTTTTCTTAAACTCAGGCATTTTAACATTACATATGGGAATCTGCAGGAGCCTTTTGAGCTCATTTAGTTTTTCAGAATATAGCACAATACAGAAGACTAATATTGTCAGTAATTTTGGTTAAAAAAGTGAGTAAATACAGAATAAACAGTTTCTATTGTACCTACATTCTGAGAAACAGTCCTGACATTGACACTGAAGAGTTTCAATGTCAATGAACTTCAACTCTAGGGGTTTAAAATATATTAAAGAGGCATACTGTCGTTAAAAACAGGCAAATGTTGTTATTCTCCTCAGGCAACAGAAAAAAGGATCTCAGGTATTTTAAAGGTAATACACTAATGCACCTTCATTTGTTTTCATTCTAATTAGAGACGGGGCACTGGTCTTGAGCTTTACATTACATATTGTACTGTTTTTTATTTATTTAGTTATTTTTTTTATAAACACACAAGCATCTCAGAATTATAAAGTAACCCTGTTTCATCTCAGAAATGTATCATTTACCGCTTTAAACAAAGACATAAGTGTAGGAAAGTACTTTTCATTACCCTCAGATATATTCCAGAGGAGGGCAAGAGCCAAAAGGCATAAAAAAAATGTATCATTAAAAGATACACATGTTAAAGGCTTAGACAAAACTATCCCATGCAGTCTTAAAGACAACAGAGTTTATGGTTTAACTGTATTTACGTTACATCTTTACTTGCTTCAAGTTCAATTTCAGATTTTTCTTTTCTACATAATACCCGATCAGCATCCCAAACCTCAAAGGATAGCTTTAGCCTGCTGTATTCTCCATACGAGAGATCACAGACACTGTTTGAACCTGGAAAATGGCAGACTTTATTACAATGTCCTGGAAAGCAATATCACAAACCCTGCCTGTTATGAAGTCCTCCTAGATTGTTGCTTTGAACACTGTAAAGCACTGAAATGAACTATTAAAAACAGTGAAGTGAAGATGTCTCTTACCAAACAATGGGACGTTTTTAGTCTAGAGAATGTAGACATTAACTTAAACATACACATATGCTGAACACAAACTGTGACTCGGCCACATCTAAGAGATTTAGTGGATTCAATGGCACTCGGCCAACTCAAGCAATCGGTCCACCAGAAAAAAAGTCAAAGTAACTCATGCGTCCTGAATTACTCTTGCAGATTCACTTCAATTCTTTTTCCATTTCTCACTCCCCTTGAACTCACCAATGTGTGCATATGTGCACACTCACTCTCAAACTCTTCAGCTTCCACTAAACACTGGCAAAGTAAATGAACAGCATCTAAATTTCTAGAAATGCATTCGGCATATGATGTGAATGAAGCAACCGTTGCTATTACAAAACATGATAGTTACATGAACAGGTAGTGCGTTGGGGCCAAAGCTTGTGCACTTTCTGGGTGGCTCATTCTGTATGAATTTTCTTCTTGGTGACTCAGATTCACAAACTCCTTCCCATTATAATAATGTCTTTTGGGAATCCCTCCATTTTGGCCACTTCAAAGCAACCCAGTTTGCTATAAAAGTCCAACATCCTTTTGTCCATCTGCCGGACCTCACAGAAAGCACCAAGCGAACCTGACAACCGAGGAGGAAAAGAAAATGAGGCATTCAAACAAATCACTGCAGCTTTTCATGTCCTCTTAACATGTCAACATTTATGAACTATAAGCATTTTTGTGCTTACGAAAGTTAAAGTGTGGTAAGAGGGGGAAGACCACAGAGATTAAAAGCACCTTTAATGTACAGTGTATTTAAGTAATTACTGATTAATAACAATGTTAGTATTATAGTAATTAATAAAAGTAACATGTAAAAAATAAAATGCACATACCACACTAACTTTACCTACCATTAGCTTTAAGTGATGAGAGGAGACATCCCATCATGCTTTTGGCAACACTGGGGTCAGTAACCTTTGCGTGAATATCCACTTTAATGAGTGATGGGAAGTTACTGAGGAACGATTCTGGTAAGCCTTCCTCCTCTTCATGGAAACTTAGCATCATTTTCTATAGGGAAAACATTATTAAAACTTCTGAGGCCTCTAAATGATCAACTTGATCAAAAATGTTTTTTCTTTGTTTTGTTTTTTTTTGGGCGGGGGTGTTTGTCTGAAGATTCAATAAATTATTCAAGAAATAAAAATATAATTTCAAATGTCAGGCTTTTAAAGGAGTCATGAACAGAGGACTCAAATTTCCCTTGATCTTTTGACATATAACAGGTCAATGTACTATAAAAACATCCTGTAAGTTAAAAACAGCTTTTATAGAAACCAAGCTCAGAAAACGACTTTTTTTGGAATGTGCCACTTTTTAACGCCTGCTGCTACATCACTGCCTCTTTAGCCCCACCCACTGATATGCAGTTGTAGTAGGAAGAGAGGAAATACTAGAGAGATGCAAACACAGGATTACTTCATCAACAGAACCATACAGGTGACATTACAAGATTGTAAGTCACGGTGTAGTGTAAACTGGGAAAAATAGTCTTTGAATAGCCTTCCTTGTGATCCTAACATATCAAGATCGGATGCGAGTGCAGTTGCGTCATGTTGCGAATCAATTTCTCTTTCAGGTCAGAAATGGCGCCGATGCTTGTATGTCAGAAATAGAGCAGGAGATTTGTTGTCATTCCGTGCCGCATCCAGTGTGAACAGAATCACCGATCATAAAGGGTTCTGTTGTCTATAGTCGCGTTGTGTCACCCATGTTCAGTGTAAACATGGGGTAAAATTAGCAAACAGCTCCAGATCGCGTCAGTGAAACACTGTTTGTTTGTTTGCTTTACTTTGCTACGGATTCATTTGTAAACAAGACAGTATAATGCAGGTTTTTCAGAGAGACTGAAAGTAAACGATGATGCAGTGCTGAGTTTGACTAGAGTGGATCCAACAGTAATGTCGCAACACAGAAGTGTGACTAAACATGATTTTACTGTTTACTGTTCCAGACCGTTTGACACAAAGTATTTATATGTTTTTTATCCAAATGACCCATGTTGTTTTCAGAATACTTCACAGCAGCATCCATCTGTTATTTTAATAAGTAATACTGTTAGCCAATCACAGCAGTTCCGAGTCTTGAATAAAAATCACACTATACAACATTATAAGTGGACCTATAAGTGAAAAAATGCAGTTCATGACCCCTTTAAGAATGAGTTTGTTGAAGAAGGCATGACATACTAACCTCAGCCTCTGACAAGTCCTTCTCTGTGTCTGGCTTGTTATACTTCTCCTGCATGAACGGAATCCAACTCATCTTGCATTTCTTCACAAATGGTTTGACATCCACAGTGCCCAAAGCATAGCCACAAATACCTTCCTCATCCTCAAGCACAAAGCCATAGTCTGGGCTGAGTGTCAGGAAACCTCCCACTAACCTGCAATGAGGAAGATGATGGTAAAACATTCACAAGTTATTAATCAAGCACGTATAATACATTAATGTGACTAAACAAAGTGGAATCTCAAACCACACCTGTCTCCAATAAGGTCTGGTGACTCGTCTGGGAAAGAGATGCCGTCACAGCCCTCAGTGAACATCTCTTTGCAGATCTTGTAGACGGAAGACTGAGGACAGATAGTGAGAGAGATGCAGTATGTGAAGGCATCTGACAGCTCTTATTCCACAAAGTGTGAACCCTCTAAGGACTAACAGGTGGACCAGACTGTTGTTTCAGCAGAATGCTTCAGATGTGCTGCAAATAAACCTAAAAGCACAACTTAAACTGGGACAGCTCAGCTGGGAATACAAGCAGCCAATTGCAACGTTTTATTTATTTACAGGAGGTAGTTACAAGCTAGCTAGTTATTTGACCCTAGAATGGACTTTACGTCTTTAAGAACTTACAAATGGCTGGTGCAACCCTAACCTGGTGACTAGTATTTCATAAAATTGCATGCACAATTTTTTTTTTAAATATAAAATAAAATGGCTGATATCAGTGGTTTGATGCCCAACCAAAACCTACCTCATCTTTGGGAAAGTAAGGCCTTATGGTATAGATTTTTGAAGTTGGCATTGCTGGTGGTGGCTGGTAGAAAAGATCATTTGCCCCATCAATTGGCAACAGTCTCTGTGGAGACCAAAGCAAAAGTATTGTAGAGTTTAGAATTTCTCTAGGTTTGACCATGTGACTGCACTGCTACTGAAACTTTAGCTTCTGTTTACCTGCTCCAACTGAACCGACCTCACACAATGGAGCTGAACAAGAATGTGCCTAATATCGGCATGGAAATAAATTGCTTCACAAGTGAACTGGCTTCTATGGTAGGTCAGTGTACAGCAAGAGCACGTAAACATTATACATAAGATATGCACCACTGAAAATCATTTCCAACTTTTTTTTCGGAAAACCAAAATGAAAACCAAAATGAAACAAAATTGCGCAGGCTTGGTCTGAGAAAGGTTTAACTGGCTAAAGGAGATGCTCCTTTCCCGCTCTTTTTCGCTGCGCAAGAACTTCCTGTAGAGAAAAGGATGAAGCTGGCGCACAAAGCAAAACTCCATGACCAAATATTTCCAGATTAAAATATTTTCCTTGACAGACTATTTAAGATATGTTTAATTTAGACTATTTAATCGGAATCATTCTTAGATGTTAGGTATGCAGAAGTTATGAATTAGTAATCATTTGTTCGTGGAGCTTTGAGCAGACTCGCAGTCGCACACGCAAGCGCAGTGTTGTGGACGCAGGCGCAGACAAAATGTGGTGATAATTTTTGCGCTGTTTCCTGTAAAGAAACAAGATGTCATAAAATAAAACCTAGCCATGCTGCGCTGTCGCAAGCGCAAGGGGAAAAGCAGCATCTCGTTTGGGCAGTTGCTGAAAGAAATCCAAAATTATGCTGGGTTAGAAAACACCATCACCCTAAACACTGGATCTAACAGTGACAGTTTGACCAATTTCAGTTTACACTTCAGAAAAAAGCCCAAGTGGCTCTCAACACCCCTTCGTTTTTCTATGCAGCTGCTGACAGCTCACCTTAAACAGACCAACCCGTAGCGTTTTGCAACCATACCAACATCTAAAACAAACGAAAATATATCTTCGTGAAACATTTTTCTGGTAATTCAATATTGGATACCTGGAACTCTCCTGCTAGACCGCCCCTAAAGGCCCAGGGCTCTTGGTCGCCACTTAAGAACTGTGCTGACGACTGACTACGACACCCTGTTGAGATCAGATCCAAGCGGAGAACATTATGTGAGGGGCTTTCTGGCATAATGAGGGGGAAGGGGTATAGGGTAGAGGTGTCTTATTTCCAAATAACTTCATTGAAAATAAATGTAGATAACTACAATCATGAAACACACCTCAAGATGAACAACAGTGAAAACTGCAGATATCTTCTGCCTAGGGCTCAAGCAGCTTAAGCTTACAATGTCAGAGGGCTTACACTGACTACAATGCCAGATCTGGGCGCATTACTGAAACGATTCATTTTTTACATAATTCTTAAGCATTTAGAATTAAGTAAGATTTGTGATGCAATCTAGGATAAGGTCCTAAAGCACTAGCTCTTCAACTAAATAATGTTGCTAGTCTGTTTTGAAGAAATTAGACATTTAAGAATTACTGGCTGTATCACTTTTCCTACAGCTTATTTGGTGATTTTGTTAGCTATACATCATCAGTTTGCTCGCTGGTACTAAATAAGCTTCAGCTGTTTAAGCCCACTGAATTCTAACCTGAATCTGAAGTCACATTTAGACCTATCTGCCTTGTCACATGACTATCAAGTGTTCTTCATCAGCCACCACCGTGGACAATTTCTTTGATCGATTAAAAATTCATATCATATAATCTTACATGATCGAAGGAGCAGATCTGGACCCTTCATGGGCAAGTCACAAACTAAAAAGCTTTAATTCAAGTTTGCAACAACTGAATCTTTCCAGTCACTACACCTGCTTGCTCCTGCAGCAGATAACTACAACAAAATCGGGTGCTTTTCATTGCTCTTAAGCAGACACAAGCTCTATACAAGCTCATCATTTGTTTCTAAAACAACAGTAACAATGTGAGGGGAAGAGGACTCAGCGTCATGTAACAAGACAAATGTAGCGCAGATCCAGGAGACAAAGTTCTCCTGTTTTCAATCTGATCATACTTAAAACACATCCTGTGGTGAAATGGCAGGACACATAACACACACCATCTGAGGGGAGTTTTACCACTTCCTTTCCTTTTCCATTTTATTTCATTTTTTTATTTATCCAGAGAAGTATTCTCTGTATAACTTGTTAACTGAATGGATTTACTATGGAGGTGTGTTTAGATGACTGAGGCAAGGGAATCAATTTTCCCCTAAGTTGGTGTGGTAAAGCTGGTCTGAACCATTTCAATTGGGCCTACTGATAGAAACAAAAAACATGTTAGAGCTGCCAGAGAAAAGAATTGGGGGGTTAACAGCTAACACTTGAGCTATCACAGTGCAAATGTGACTTCATCAAAAACCTTTCCTTTCCTAAGACAAAATCATTTGGACACATAATGAAAAATAAAATATATCCATAAAACCCCAAAAAGAAAACCGATAATCGCAGCACTGTGCATACATCGGGCACTGTCCATCCAATAGCAGTACAAACTTGTGCTGAGGATTCTTCCATCTGTACATAATGAAGGGAAAAGACAATAAAAGAGCTCATTAGTAACTGATCTCAGCACAACAGCAGTGAGCCGCTGACTGAATGCCATCTGCACTGCTTTGGACAGTGTAGAAATGCTGGCTGGCCTGGCTGAAAACACACTGGGATTTGGACTGTCCGTGCAAACAGAGGCTGAAAAGCATATTGAGAGGGGACAGTCCACAAAAAAACTAATAAGTCAACTTTAAAGGAACAATTACATCAACTAAATAAGAAGCCTTTATAGGTGTTCTAAGAAAACAAGTCAAACGTTTGATTCCGATTCTATAGAATACCCTCATTAGTGCGGCATATTAGACACTTGATTTTCCCCTCCATCAGCTAATGACAACTTAGATGTGGCATGCCAGTTTTGGTTGCTGCCTGCTGTGTTGCTTTGTTATAAAGCTGGACAGAAACCTGTAAATGAAATGTGGTTACCATGGTAACCCAGGCCATGCTGGTGCTATAATTACACAACCAACTTCCAACAAAAACCTCATTTAGAGCAGAATCCATTACTCTAACTGTTCTGTAGCGATGCCCAGAAGCTATATGGATAACAAACATGGGCATTCTTAGCAAGTGACAGGTCTCTCAATAAAATCATCATAAATAATAGGGCCGGCTAATGACCCAAGCGCTTAGATAAGAGACACTTCAGCTTGCTGACTGAACAAATGTATTTAGGATCATGAGAACTGTGTACAGTTCACTGGAATGTAGTATCAAGTGTTTTCTGACCGGACCAGACCAGTTCAGTTAGAGTAAAGCATACGCTGAGGTTGTTTGTGGAGTATCTTACTATAATGCTCATAATCAACATATATGGTAAAAGAAAGTCCATCATATATAAAGCAATCATTCATGATGCACCAGAATAGCCTTACATAGCCGCTTTGCTTTCCAAGATCGCATGCGCGGCGCGCTAAGGCGTAAAGGGCCTATTTTCCTTCACGATCACACCCTTGATCGAAAGAGATTGCAACAGATGTTGCCATGTTAATGCACATTGATACTGAATGCACAGCAAGCAGCAGGACCAACACCGGCAACTGTGACCACAGCCGTCCAATTCATTCTACCTGATCAAGAGTGGCCTGAAGGAGAGGCACTGGCTAGCAATGAGGATAGCATCCAGTCAGTAGAGGAAAAGAGTATTTACATAAAACTTGAAAGTAAGTAAGAAAAAGAGAGTGTACACTAGACTGAATTTCCATAAATGGCAGGCTTGGCCCAAGAAATTTCAGTAGCGCATGTGGAAGCTGTTCATACTGTGAGTGAAAACTAAGGTCTTACAATCAAGTAGAAAAGTGTAAATTTACTCTCTCAAGTCTAAAAATATGCTCTGCCATCTGTTAAGAAAGGTGTTTTGAGCACCTGAAATCTTAATGTCAGGGTGCAATGCATGAAGTGTAGATGTGAATGTTTTATAAACTAATGACTATTGAAATTAGTGATTTGTTTTTGGATTCTACCGAATAACGTTCAAGTATTTCATGGGTTCAGTGTGGTTAAAAAGTCTTGAGAAGCAGCAAAGAGATGTCGCCATACCTACCTAACCACTGAACAAATGATTTCAACATTGAGATGATACTCTTTATATCCCAGATATAGGGATACAGGTCATAAAGAATGGTCCTGTTGGCGGAGTTGGAGAGTCTGGTGAACATCTGGATGACGGAGCAGCACATCTCCTCAAATTTTTCTGCTCTGGATTGCCATTCAGCTACCTATGTGAAACATATGAATACCATCTTTATCACAACCACACTTTCAAATGTCTCCTGGTTCAAAACAGCTCAGCAACAATGGCTAAAAATGTTCTATCACCCACAAAGTGAGTATTTTGTTCTTATCATAAAGGCACCACCATGTGGTGAAAATAATTACAGCATTTCCACCATTTTGTGGACTCAACCAACTCAGAAGAATGATTATCTCACAAATCAGACAAGGGTGTTTTACCCAATACAAGAGCAATATTTAACCTATTAAATATTTTAGTCTGAAGCAGCCATTACAATTATAGAAATTTCCAGGAATTGATGAATCTTAATATAATATTAATCTCAGTGACTTTCTGGACTTGATAAACACAATTTTTTTAAGTTTTCCATGACCATGAAAGTAGATAGTTTTTGTTTAGCTTGATGTGAAAAGATTAACACCCAGTCATATAAAAGTACCACATATTGATCAGATTCATCAAAACCTGGTTTTTAAATTTGACATTTCTCACCTTCTCTGGATCATTTGCTTTGGAGTTAACACTGACATAACTGCTATTGGCTCTCAACCAGTTAAACTCTTTCAGCATCTGTACTGCTTTAGGACCGTGTTCGTACGGCAGGTAGAAGAGTTCAGCTAACAGGGTCAGATCCTCCAGAGTAAGTGGCTCAGCAGTAAACAGTGGCTTCTCATTGGGGCCTGGAACAAAGACTTCCTTATTGAGCTGATCATCAGTCTGCATCGGTGCAATGTCGCTGCCTGAATCCTCTTGAATGGACATCTCTGGAGACTTGGACTCTGTCAGGCTCTCTTTGTCTGTGTCCATGGGTTTGAGATCTTCTGTCATTTTAGCCTTGACAATCTCTGTGAGGATCTGGTTGACATTTTTAGTGTCCTCCACCTCGTCGTGTTTCTCCACGACCATCTCCATGGGTTCTTCATCAGACTCCTTCTTCTCCACCTCCACTTCTACCTCCTCTTCTTTGCCGAGCACATCCGGTTCATCACTAAGGGGCACAGCTGGACTCATGATGGGCTGTTGGAAGACTGTAGTCACTGTAGTGGAAGTCCCCAAACTGGGCACAGTGAGCACAGGAACATCTATAGAAGTGCTTTTAGTTCCACTGTGAGGAACCTGCCGACCTGCAACAGAGAAAGAAAGATTAAGAAACAAAGGTTAAGATATATGATACCAAATTCAAAACAAACAAGATCACGTTACATAATATCACACAAAGAAGAAATAGTTACTGTTGTACTGATGAGGCACTCCAAACTCGCTCAGCCACTCAGTGAGTGCCAGCTTGAGCGCGATCTGCGGGCTGTAGAGGATGTCTGTTTCTAGCTCCTCATCACTGCCCTCATTTTCCAGCTTTATCTGGATGGACACAGTGCTGTCTTCACTGTCCGCTAAACACAGAAACAAGAAGCTATGAAGCTACAACCAAACAAGATTAAACACACAAATATGATATAATGTTGTTAATCTTGATCAAAAATATCAGCAACAATTTTCACTTACTAAAAAAAAAAAAAAAAAAAAAAAAAAAAAAAAGCACTCTGCGATAACTTTTTTGTAGAACATCAATAATAAAGTACAATTCATAAGGAAAAATCCATATCTGAATATAAGAATATAAATCCATATCAAAATATTAGCGTTTTTTAGCGTCAGCAAGAAACAGAAATTGCAATTGTCTTTTCTATTGTGATGCATATCCGAGTGAGACGGCTTCTCAAATGAGAGAAAAACAAAAAGTCTCATTCGATTGGATCATTGTCATTTGCTAACTGCTGTGATCTCATGAGAGTGAAAGTTTGCTGGAGGGGATGGAATATCGCCCAGCTATTTCAGCTCTGTCCACGTTTTGGATTAAAGATTATGACGGCACATTAATTAAAAAAATAAAGAAAGATCTGCACAGATATATCTTTTATCATATTGTTCAACAGAAAAAAGACAGTTGTACAGGTTTGGTGAGTAAATGATGATAGCATTTTCATTTTTCAGTGAACTTCCCTTTAAAGAGAAAAACTTTGCTTGTTTTTATACATAAACATTACAAAAACAATGTTTCCATAAAGACATACTTACTCATGACAACATCTTTTCTCACTCCATTCATGTTAGACTTATACCACGTGGCTAACGTGTGAATGGCCACAAAATTAGACTCAAATTCACAGTTGGGGTTGGTGAGGACTCCCTTCAGCCGAGGGATGAGTTCTGTGGACCTGCCTTTATAAGGCCCCAAGAAAAGTCTCTTCTGATCGTAGTCATTAGCATGAAAATTGTCCCAGATGACAGGAGCTCTCCTCAGTATCTTTGTGACTTCTTCAATAGATTCAACAGTTATGTCTTTAGAAACTACCTTGGGACCTGTCAAACATGTAAAAGCATTTTTAAAATCCACGAGAGAGCAAACTACTATTCCAGTCCCCTCAATGAAAACACAACTTACCTGTCCACAGCACCTCAATACCAGGAAGCAGCTTTTCACCTACTGTACGCAGGTAAGGCGACTGTGGCACATTTGGATAACAAAATGTTCCACAGTACTCTGAGGACAAGGAAACATTCATTAATTATGAGAAGGTATATAATAGAAATAATACATTAGATAGCATCACACAAAGCAGCATGGTTAGTTAATAATAATAACAACAACACCCATCTTACCTGTGGGGCATAGTAAAAATATTTCAGGTTCTCCCAAATACTGGAAGATCTCATTGGTGATAGACACTTGAGCATGTGCAAAGGAGCTGAATACCTCCTTGTCAGCTGGACACATGTTATGATCAATGTCATCAAACAGTAAGGCAAAGGACTTGCACCCAAAATGAGAGACCTGCACAAAAGACAGACAGAGATTGAGGATGTACTGACATCTGACCCCACTGCTTATAAAGCTTCTGAATAGGTTCATTCTCACCTGGTCTAACTTCCTTTTAAGTGTTGACACTTCCTTCTGATTTGAGAATGTAATGTCCAGACCAGGAGAAATGGCATAAATGAACTCAACCCCATACTCTTTAGCAGCACTTATTAAAGTTGTGAGTTGCTCTTTAAAAGAAAAAGAGAGAGGACATTAGACTCATAAACTTCAGCCTAATAAAGCATTACGGCTGGTACCTTTTTAAAGAGCATGAAAAAAACATATATCACCTGCTTCCTCTACAGAATACATTTCTCTCCAAAACATTCTGTGTTTGTAGTCATCTTTTGGGGCATACAGATAGGTGTTCAAACCCCATTTCTGCTGCCTGAAACACATCAAATACAAGATATGATTTTTTTTTAAGGTTAAACACTCAAAAACAATACTAGCGATTACAATAGCTAAATTCAAAAATCTTCCTGCACATAGAAAAATATTATTTATCTATCTACTATACATACACACACAACTACATAAATAGCATACACAATAGACAAATATATAGAAAAAAATGTATATACAAAATGATGCTAGGTAATATGAAACAGAAAGGGGCAGGGTATTTGCACGTTTGCACAATACCTCCTGAAAAGCTCTTTCCTTTGTTCCATAGTCCATGGCCGTCCATAAAAACCTGTAGTGAACAAAATATGAAAAACAAAAGGTTTTGACAAACGCAGCATATTCCACAAACAGATGCTACAGTCAATCAACACCTAAGCAATAATATATAAATATGATGTTTTCTAGCAATGCATGTAACTAATTGGAATAATTTTAACTGCTGCATATACTTTTATGTTTGATAACATAACGTTGGATTTGTCTACATTTGCTCACCCTCCACAACACCAGTGATGAATTTCTTGCGGCCTGTTCGCTCGAGCCCGATAATGGGCTCGTCCACTGGACACTGCGTATCCGCAACAGCCTCGGTTGGTACTGGATTTTCTTCATTTTCTGGCTGTGACGACTCGATTATTTTGTCTTTCTGAACCATTTCGAATTGCACTTAACGATTTCTGTTGGAAGTATCGGTCTGGTCGTCAGACAAAGCTTTTCTTCCGCAGGAACGCTAACCCGTGGCCCGATTCACTGACTGTTACTGGGTTAGTAGGCCATTGAGTCACCAGCAGGGAGCGGAATTCTTTAGGATGGAGACTGTCTGCATGAACTACCTGCAGATTCCGTCGTTAATAAACACGACAGTCATTCACGCCAAATTACAGTAAACGCTTTCTGGACAGTCTGCTCGCTCTCTAGCAAGCGAACTGAACACGTCTTTTAACGATGTCAGAACCGCCAGTTAGCATTAACGCTACGCTACCCGGTGTTTTCTCTAATAGCTTTTGTCGAGTCTCCTTACATCATGCGCTGTTCATAAATTAATGACATTTAAGCTAACGGTACACTTCAAATAAAGACTTAAAATAAACCCCGTCAATGTAACGTTCCGTTCTTCGACAATGTCTAATTTTGCACTCTTCTTCCTGTTTACACTCACTGCGCAGACTCAGAAAACCGGTTTGAACCAGTAACGGACGGTTTGTGTGGGTCTGAAAACAAATCTGTAGCAAAGCTCTTAAAGGGACAGCGAGAGTGTCAGCTCTGAATGAGAACGGTGGATGGACGCCAGTACACTCAGTTCGTCCTCTAATGATTTTGGATACGTTTTATATAAATATACATGTAAATGTATTAGTGAAAATGAGCTCTGTTGTGCTGCGGAGCAAAATAAGAGACACTGACGATATCGTAACGTATTCTGTGAAACCGGAAGAGAATTGAGATTCACATCTCTTACGTCTACAGTCTCTGTGCAGCTTAAAGCGTGGTTATGAATAAAATAGTACAATGACAAAGACATTACAATATAGAAATCGCAATGATATAATTTAGGATAAAATAGTTCAGCTAGGGTATGTTTAATTATCACTTTCAGCGGCCACTGGCCTCTCGCGTGTGAAATGTCACCCCTCTGTGTATCGTGATGGTTTGCTCCATTGCTTCAGCGCTAACTTCGAGATTTCAACGCATAATAATCATAGACTGTATAAAAACATAATAATCTGAGAAAGCCTTTTCCTGAATAATTAGCCATAAATTTAATTATACGTGACGCGAGACATTTAATTATTTGAAGACTAGTTAAACAGAGAAAAAGCAGGAAATGATTTATTTTATTGCATCACAGCAGTTTTAAAAAAAAGAAAGTGTAAAATGCTTTTACCTGTGGTGTGATGCAAGAAAATCTGCCTCGTCTCTATTTAACTGCTAAATCGATCAAATGTCATGCGTTTATTGTTAAAAACGCAAAGTGAAGATAAAGTTTACTTTCTGAAAAGAAAAGTATTTAAAGATGTTTATTTTTTTATTATTTAAAAAATCTATTTTGTTAAACCACCTTTTGTTTTATTTACAGCCTTTAGTCTGTTGGGAAATGTCTCTACTAACTTTGCACATTGTTCAGTTTGCAGTATTTGCCCACTCTTTGCAGAACTGCTCAAGTTCAGTTAAATTTGGTGACCTTACAATCAGCATACACCATATTCTCATGTAGCCTAACACCAGCTGGAAAGCACTGCACATTCAAACTCATTAGAAACTGACCCATGACATGCAGTTCACTTAAATTAAAATTTTTCTGTAAAATGAGAACCCCATTTATTTCTACACTAGTCAATATGTTGCTTATTTGGGCGACATTGACACAAATAATACGTGACTGTTGCACAGAGAATGACACACACTTTTACTCTCAAAAGAGACACAACACCACAAGGTTTATTAAGGTTGAAAAATTCAGCATTATAAACCTGTTTACCCCAACATAATGTTTGCATTCAATTCATTTTAAAATGTATCCAACATTCAGCAATTCAGATTAAACATTTAAATAAATTTAATCCTTTTAAAAAATTCTATTATTTCATTCCACAATTTTATTATATTTCATTATCTTTTTTTTTTTTTTTTAAGCACTTCGATTTTTCTTACAAATCATCACTTCAATAGAAGGTGTAAACTTGCAGAAACAAACAAAAAGACAAAGAGAAAAACAAACAAAAACAACCAAAAACAGTAATTGATAGGCAACACTGGAAGTGTGGGGCAGCATGTTGCTCAGAGGTAATCGGTCTTCTTTCCTGTGGCTTGATTAATCGTTACCTTTTCAGGTTCCTCTGAGCCTGCTTGAGTAAAGTGTCGAAGTCTATTGCATCAAATTTGCCTTTTGTAGGCTGTGGATTGTACTCCCGGTTTGAATCTGAAAGAGATCATAAAGACACTGTAGCATCTGGAGGCTTTAACAGGAACGTTTTTGAAAACTGTAAAATGCAAATATAAATCTCATTTTTTTTTCTGTTCCAGGTAAATGAAAATTTACTTTGTTTGTATGCAAATATGTCCGCAGTCTTGATGCACTTGAATGTGAACAAAAATGATGCTAGAATATGTAAAATCTGAATCAGGAATGGAGAGGCTGTTTTTTTTCTGTTCCAGGTAAATGAAAATTTACTTTGTTTGTGTTTCATCAGATGCAAATATAAATCTCATTTTTTTTTCTGTTCCAGGTAAATGAAAATTTAATTTCAGTTTGTGTTTCAGAAAACAATATTTACCAGCACATTACTACTTTAAACTGACTGAGAAAAATAAACAATACATGATGCTACGCTTACCAAGATCAGCATAACTGGTCTTGCAGAACTGCCTCCTGCCTCCAAAGCACAGGTCAAATGGAAGCTCATTCTGCTCCCTCAGCTTGCTTCCACTCTCAATGGCATCAAACGCATCCTTCTTATTGTAGTATGTAACAAAGCCGTAGTTGTCCCTGAAATAACACGAGTGTTAGCAATATTCTTTTTTTTTGTGTAAACAATAACATACCAAATAAATAAATTTTAAAGAAGCCATACCCATTTTCTCTAAAGTGCACAGTGCACTCCTCAATCTCTCCGAATAATGAGAAGCGTTCCTTCAGCTCTTTACGAGTCATGCTTCCACGAATTCGTCCGACATAAACAACTCTCCGCTCCTCCTACAGAACACATTTCAATTGATACGTTAGCGATCACCAAGGTGCCTCTGAGAAAAATCTAAAAGACATATATTTCTTGATTAAAATACTTACAATGGCTCTCTCCTTGTGTCTTTTTGTATCCTCGTTGCAATTTTGTGAATGCCGGTAAGCAGTCCTCTGATTAGGGCTAACAATAAAGTCAAAACATATCAGGGTTATTATAGTTAACTAAAACAAAACCATAAAAAACATGTTACTTGAAATAAAATACACAATATCTAAAAAAAAAAATAATAATAAAAAAAGTAGTAAACTATTTCAGCAAGTTGCAAAAGTAACAGTTCTCAGTTTAATTTAGTTTTAACGAAGTATTAACTAAAAAAAGAAAAGAACAAAAAAAAATCTATTAAAACTTTAAAATTAAAAAGAAAATGGAAAATAAATTTGAATACAAAGCATTAAAAACTATAAAGCATCTTTACTAAATTAACACAAACAAATGATGCCAGTTCTCACCTTCTATGACTTTTCCAACGCCGATGTCCAAGAGAATCAGAGGAGCGGGATCTGGATCGAGAGCGGCTGCGGCTCCAGGATCCAGAGCGTGAACTTGAATATGAATACTGTCGCCGGCGGGGCGGGGAAAATGACCTGGAGCTGGATCGTGAACGAGACCGAGATGATGAACTGGATCTGCTGCTTGAGTGACGAGACCTGTATCTGTAAAATGTAAAAATACACATTGACCAACATCCTCTAGATTGATGTGCTTTCAACATTCCTTTAGAATTATTATAAATGTTTATAACCACATCGAAACTGACCTTTTCCTAGGTGGTGAACGTGATCTGGAGGAAGACTCGGAGCTGGATTCTAAGCTACTAGAGGATTGGGCTCTGTATCTTCGTTTCGAGCGGCCTCTGTCCTGCTGGTGCTGCCTGAAGGAATGCTCAGAGTGGTTGCATTTAGCTTCATCCAGTAAAGAGCTTTCAGAGTCAGGCCTGTTTGGAGAGGCATCCGGAGTCACCAAGGCAGAGCTATTTAATGTACAGCTCCTATCTGCAGAATGTTGACTGAGATTTCTCTGGGCTCCTTCTGTAACTGAAGTAGTTGATGTAGCTTTGCTGTTCTGGGTTGGCTTGTTGGGCGGCAGCTCAACATTATAAATCAAAACTCTAGGCTGTAGTTTGACATACCACCAACTTCAAACTTAAATTTTACATTTTTCTTTAGGCAGTAGTCGTGGAGGCAGTAGCAATGGACAAAGGATAAATCTCTCAATCAGTCCATCAGGGGTCTGAGGCTTGCTGTGCAGCTTATTTGAAGGTAGCGGTCTCGCCTCTATCTGAATGGCCTTGTTAGGAGTTGGTTTAAGGACCTCTGACTTCTTGGTTTTCCCCAGAAGTGAAACTGGCGCAATAGGCTTCCACATCTGGTGTGGGGGTGTGGCAGGAGGTGTAAGACCTATGGGTAAAGTCAATTGAATGGAGATTACTTTTATTCAAAGAAATGATAAAAAAAAAAAAAAAAAAATACATTTTGATATACAGTGACCCCAAAATGTATTTGATTTAAATGTATGAAATTTGTTTGCATTATATAATAAGTCAAACCATGTGCCATTTATTTTAAATGAACCAGCTACATGTACACTACGTTCAAATGTTTGGGCAGAGCAAAATAAATGCTGTTTTTTTTACTTTCTATTCATTAAATAATCCTCAAAAATAAAATGTATCATGGTTTCCACAAAAATATTAAGCAGCACTACTGTTTTGAACAGTTATATATATATATATATATATATATATATATATATATATTGCGTGACACTGAAGACTGGAGGAATGACTTTGAAATATATATATAAAAAAAATAATAAAAAAAAGGTTTTTTGAACACCAAATCAGCAGATTACATTTTTTTCTGAAGGATTGCGTGACACTGAAGACTGGAGGAATGACTTTGAAAATAAATTAAAAGAAAAGTTAATATAAAATACATAAGAATTTTCAAAAACATTTTTAAAATATTACAGATGCCAAACTTTTGAACAATAGTGTATGTGTTTAAGTGATATTTAATCCAAAAAAAGTACCATCTAGTTTTGAGGAAACAAAATAAACATCTTATACACACAAAACATTCATTTATTTAAAAACAAACCAATGCAGACACAATAAAGACACCTTACCTGCAGTGCTTGCCAGGTCATGGTTGCGGGTTTTCTCCACGGCCTTAGTCTCCACCTGCTGCTCATAACTGAAAAATATAAATAAATACAATCAGCAGTGGCAACAATGCCAAAAGCCCTGAATTACTGATGTTGTTAAAACATCTCTCAGACTAACACAAGCTATGCTTATGTTAGTCTCCATCCACCTTCACATTCTGAAGCCATGATAAGGGACTTCATTTGTTTTGGTAGGTCTTGGTGAAAAGTGGCCTAGGGCCACACACACAAACATCGAGTTTGGTGCGAGAGCAGCGCAAGGGCTGTAGGGTAACTCCATCACTCCGCCTCATGATACTCACCTGGAGTTTCCTACAGCAGCTGCTCTACCACAGACCTCCGGTACACTCTGCTCTTCTTTGGCTGAAAGAAAAAGTAGTGTTGTGAATGACCAAATACAGGAGGCTAAGATGGGACAGACCCTCAAAATAACTGAAACAATCAGAAAATAAAAAATCTAGCATAACTCGGCCAAAAATCAGTTTTTAGCCTGATACTCAACAAAAATGATTCTCATAAACATCCAACAAAAGAAAAAAACCCGACTAAAGATAAAAGCTCGTTTAATTGGGTGCACCATCAGTTTTTAGCCCCCGCATGTCCACCAAATGGTTTTGTTAACAGGGCAGAATTCCAGCAGTTCAATGAGCATGAACACATATCAGCTGTTTTTGAAGCCACACAATCTCTTAAAGGAACAGACCCAATTCTTCATTCTTGTGTGTGATATAAGCCAAAACTGTCTATTATTAATAGCGTAGCTTTGTATAAAAGCAAAATCATTCGGACATCACTTTCACAGCAAATTCACATGACTAACTTGAAAATGAGCAAAATCAGTGGAGGGAATTGTTTGAGTTCAAGCAACACCCCTGATCACACAGATTCCCCCTGGATGACCAAAAATACATTCGATCTGCATTACTTTTGTAATTATATACTTCTGTGTGACTTGTGCATTTGTTTGTAAAATGATAAAACAGTAACCATTCAGGTTCAACACAGAATTGCACTAGGAAAAGGAAACGCAACTTTACTTGATTTGAACCAAACACGTATTACTTCAAGATAAGATGACCATGGTTTTGTGTTATGTTTAAATCTAACCACTGAGTCATGTTTAATTGTGAACTCTGTATTTGTGTTTGACCCTGGCAACATGGAAACTAATTCTTTCGTCCAAGGAATGACAACTTTTTCCAAGCTCAAATTGTTAGTGTGGCCTAGTTGCTTACAAATGTATGGTCTGCCTTCTAAAGATGGCAGTATGGGTGTACGTGTTCACTAAGAGGGCACTCGTTTCCAAAGAAAGCTCTGCTGTGCTCAGCATTAACATCCTTCACATAGTCCGCTTGACTTATAGCATGATTTTAACAACCCTCATTGGTAAACAAATACTTTCAGAGTAAGAAAAAGAGCTCAGCGATAATATCACTTACACTGAGACTCCTCAAACTGCTCCAGGAGGCTTGTAAGATCAGCAGCTTCAATACCAAAAAAAAAAGTTTGTTATAAACCAATCCACAGAAATTATTACCTAACAACATGTGAAAAATGCTCACCAATTTCACTTGTGAAGGACTCAATCAGCTCAACTGTGGTGTTCTTTGGTTTGGGGATCTCAGAGGAAGCCATCCTCATCTGCTCTGCCAGTTCAACAACTCTGGCCTGAACTTGAGCCGAGAAAAACGGCTGAGCGGCTATTGGTGCAATATGAGGCTGTGACCGTGAGGTCTGCTTTTTAGAATTAGTTGGCAGGGTGTTTTTGGCTTGATCAGACACAGGGGCCAAAACAACCTGCTCGGACTCTCTCTTTGCAGGCACAGCAGCACTGGGTTTATGAGGGCTGGAGTTTGTGTTTTGAACTTGTGTAGTGATCATTTGAGGCCTTGAGGGAGCTTTGGATGGAGCAGCATTGGGGTTCCCATGTAAATATTCCTTATGACTCTGTGCATCGAGACCTTGAGAGCCTCCAGATGTAGTAGACACTGGAAGTGAAACAGTCCTTTCAGGAGGCACCTCAGCCACATGTCTGATGGGGGCAGAGGTCTCAGTATGAATAGTGTTTTGTGGCATGCCGATGGGAGCAGGTTGTTTCTGGGGTGAGGGGTGGACTGATTGGGGTGAACTTTTAGATGTATCAGAAGGTTGAGGGGTTGGTTTAGAAGTCGCAGGTTTCTTAGAGGAAGCCATCAGTGAAGCCGGCGGGGTGAGCAAGGCTTCAGGTGTTGGGGGAGCAGCGGGGCCTCTCGGGTGCCATGCCGGCATGATTTCAGGTGCAAGGTCTTTTTTAACAGGAGTATGCATGGTTTTACGTGGATCTCTGGGGTTGGGGTCTGGCAGGCAGGGTATTGGGGGAAGCTCCTTGGGTGGTTCAGGCAACTTGGGCCATTTAGTGCTGTAATCCTCCGATTTGTCCACCGGATCTGGTTTCTTTTGCTGGCGGAGGAGACGATACTGCTGTAAACTGAGAGGTTTGGGCTTAGTTTCATTACGCTGACAAGCAGCAGGCTGTTCGCTAACAGGCTCTAGTTTTGAGGGTGGTTCTTGCTCCACAGACTTTTCAAGAGGTTTGTCCTCTGGCTGCGAGGCAGTGACTTCTGCATCAGCTTGAGGGGTTGTGATATGCTCCTTCTCAAACTGTGGTTTAAGGGTCATCAAGTCTGTTGGACGATCAAGTTTAGTTTTTTCGAGCTCTGCCGATGAGAGCACAGGTGAGAAAGTCACCTTTTTCTTTTTTTGTTCTTCCTGGCATTTCTTCTGTTGCTTCTCTTTTACTCTTGAGCTTCTCAAAACTCTCTGTTCAACCAGAGGGGCTTCAGGTAGTTTGTGTTTCTTTTTCCCTTTACGTACCTTGACACCCTCTTTCTCCTCCTCCACGAAAGATACTTCAGATGGAGTTGGGACTTTTTCTGCACTATCTTCAGGCTTTGGTTCTGGCTTGTCTATGCTATTCTCCGGTACTCTTTGTTCACCTTCTGCGGAGTCTGTGTGAGAAAGAGGGATGCTGAGATCTGGGATGGCCAGGATGGGCTCTCCATGCTCTCCTTGATCAACCACTTCTAGCACAAGGCCCCTCTCAGGCAGAAGATGCTCTAGTCCCTCTTCTCCTTCCACACATAATGTCATGCAGTAAGGGTGCATGTGTTTTACTAAATCGCTGAGAGTAACCGGCATACTCTCTCCATCCTGCTCTAAGGACACAGGAAGGCACCATTCAAATTCATCCAGTGATGACAAATCAATATTAGCTACGGGGGCTGAAAAAGTAGCGTCTCCATCCTCCTCCTCTTCTCCTTCACTGTTCTGCTGGGATGCTCTCTGCATTCGTGGGAGACTCTATAAAACAAAACATAACATGTCTTACATTTCAAGTTAGGAACTGAAGGAAGTTTTGGCTGCTCATGCACGTGGGAACACAACACGTGGCAACCATTTTCACAAACTTGTAATGAGAAGTACTTAAAAGCTGGCTGCTGTCAATGAAATAATCTTTATTTTCCTGTGAGTTTTTTCACCAAATTACAAGATTGTTCAGCATTTGAAAATGATGAAATTAAGCCATAAATATCAATCACTGTATTTTGCTGTCATTTTCTTATATTCCACTATTTTATTTTACAGTAAAACATCATAATAGATCATATTTAACAAAATAAATTTTCTTTAATAAGTATAAAATATTGACATTAATAATATTGACAAAAATTGTGCAGCCCTAGTTAAAACTAGTCATGCTGCCATCTAAACTTAATTAAAAATCAAATCTAATGATACATTGTATTTAGTTGTATACCAAAAATAGATAAAAGATTTAAGAACTTAAATACCTTCCCAGGAAACTGTCTTGTGTGAATCAGTGACTCTGGAGGAGACCGTGTGATGAACTTTCTCAGCTAGAGTGGAAAAAAGAAAATTGATATTTGAAAATTCACTGAGCTGTTCTATTCTACAAAATGAAAAGAATAAACAACCAATGCATTCCTGACATGCTTAGACAGGCGAAGAGCAGCTGAAGACTCACCGGTGAGTGTTCCTGACCCTTCTGCCCCGAGAACAGCTCTGAATCAGGCAGAGTGTCAAAAGGGGACAAGTTTTCATCATCAACATTGTCAAGTATTTCAGTGAGAGCTGTGAGCAGCGTCGCTTCACTTTCCTCATCAATATTACTCTTAACCTGAAACAGAGGAAACAAATGCCATCGCTGAGTGACATCAAAACAAGTGACATTCAACAAACGTTGAAACAAGTCTTCTGTTAACAGTTTATAAAAGCCTTTATTTACTCCTCCAGTGGGGCTGTCCTCAAAAATGGACAAAATAGAAGGATCCAGGCAGCCTTGTAAAGCCTCCAGAGCATCTCCATTGCTAAGTCCAGGATACTCCAGACAGCCGGCATTGAAGCTTTCCTGAAGCATCTCCACCTGCAAGAGAAGGAAAAACAGGTTAGACATCGTGACTGTCTTTTCTTCTCTATTGTGATGTAAATCTTAGAGAAACAACTTTTCAAACAAGAAAAAAAAATTAGAGCAGGACTTGATTGTCTATTTTAAAAACTGTCCATTTTTATTTCATGTAGACTTTAATATTTGACCCAGTATTAACATTTTAGATTAATACTTTCAGAATTTTGTATGCATCAAAAACCATAAATCACTACGAGATGGCGTATCCATTAGGTGAGGCTGTAAACAAGTTCATGTTGCCATATTTAAAAAAAAAAAAAAAAAAAAAAGGACATTGCACAACTGCAAACAATGTGCTTTGTCTTTAAGGCTTGTAATTGCTGGCCTGTCCTACAGCAGCTGATGTTATGGTCAGCTTTGGTGTTTATATATCTCACTGAATCATTTATTAACAGAACTCTAGTAAAATGTTGTTGATACTCAATTTTCTTTGTAGGAATTTTTTTTCATATTTCTCAAGAAAAAAAAAACACACTAAGCACTTAAAACACGAAAAAACCAAAAATTAAAAATCTAGCAAATTATAACAGGCCTAAATCTGAAATGGTGTTAAATACGAGAAATGCTAAATGTATTAAGTTGATGAATGCGTTCATTGGAAGTCACAACCACGTGTTGCGCACATCACGTCATCCTGCCGCAGTGCATTACTGGGCAAAGCCAATACCGGCACAGTTCAAAACACGCCTTGCTACCACAAATCCTGCATGTTATTTTCTTTAAAGCGATCAAGATTAAATCATCAGGCCAGTTTTATAATATAATAGTTTGAAAACCTTAAACAGCGGCTGAACGAAAGGCTGCAGTCAGTAAACACAGACGGCCCACGGTGCGACTGAGCCGCTCACACCTGCACCACGTGCTGACAGCGAATCAACTCAAACCGCAGTGAACCACACGGGGCTAACTTTGATTCAGTCACGACAGTGCCAAATACGAAATTAAAAGATGATAAATGCAACCAAACAGAGCAGAAATTATAAGTAAAAATGCTAACACTGAAAAAATAATATAAGTGACAGATGACATCTATTTAAATACCGATCTTCATCTGTCATTAAGTTTATCAGGCCTAATGTACTAAGATAATTAACTAACGTTACAGTTTCTGAGTTAAATGTTTAAAGTAAAATGTACGATCATGCACGAATACAAATGCTAGTTTCATTCTGAATAAGACTGAACCACGTGGGGGTGAGTCACTCGAATATGTAACAAACAACAAGAAAGCCTTATCTGATCAATAAAGGAATATCTGTTTTAGGGAGTCACTAATAAATAATGACTAAATACATACGCATTAAATAAAATAGCCTTCTTTTTTAGATCTGGCACATGCAGAAAGCAAACCATTCCTGGTTACAGATTATTCATCACCATATTAAAACCCAAAACAATGCGTTTATGGCTTACACAATGAAAAACTGTACTTTTTTTAAAGAGAGAGTGAAATTAATATATGTAGTTATACCACTAAGTTCATAAGAATGCAGAAGCATGGCAACATCATCTAACAGGACCAGACTTGTGCATTCATACCTTGACATGAGCCTTCAGTATGGATAAGCAAGAAACCTAACAACACCTGGAAAGTGATAAATGTTTATTTTGCTGCGACCATTTCTTAAATAAACGCACAGGTGTTGAGGAAGAACTGCAGAAGCTATCTCACCATCACCATCCACGTGTCACAAAGTCCTGCACATTAGCGCATATTTGCCTCGGCTAGTTGACACAGTGATACATGTCAACAATTTCATTTGGCGAGGCAATAAATAAGCACCAAGATCCTTACCTCGTCAAGATCCACCGGTGAGAACATTTGAGTATTACAGGCTTTTAACATCTCCTCGCCTGTTCCCCACCGCGCCGCCATCTTACAACTGGACTTGCGTGGAAAAACGTGAATCAACCGCGGCGCAGCAGCCGGCGGCAAACCACGTGCTTTTCGCGTTCCCGGCAACTAAACGAGTTTAGCCCCGCCCCCAGGATGCGTCATCGGACCAAGCGCGCGCATTTCGTTGTAACTTTAGTACAACTTTTTTCTTATCTTGTTTGTTAATTATCATCAGTTTGTTCAGTATGGAGAAGTGTGGTTTGAATCAGTGTATTTGATGTGTTATGTTTTATTCTGAACACAATGTTTACTCGGTATATTGGGAAAATGTGGGACCTTTTGAACCAGTGTCAAATTGCTTTTGCGGGTTATCAAACAGGGAAGAAATACACATTAAAAGATAAATTAAAATATCTGCAACATGTTGGGATACTTTGACCGATCACAATTAACCTCATGTATCCATTTTATAAAGACTATAAAATATAGAACCATACATAGACTTTTAATTAAAAAAAATAATAAAATAAAACATTGCATTAGAAGACATGCTTCCTTAAAAACAAACTATAATATTATATATATATATATATATATATATATATATATATATATATATATATATATATATATATACATACATATATATATAGGTTATATATATGTTGTTGGCCATAATATGCAAAAATCACAAATTACTGTAAACAATATATGCTGCATATTCTGCAAAAATCACAAATTACTGTACACCGCATTTTTGTCTCTTTGCAGTGACAGAGCTTTGGCCAGCAGATGTCCTCAGCCTGCGTTATTGTGAGCTCTTCCATACACAGATTTTTGTGAAGCAGTTTGGTCAGTTATGTAAGAATAGTCTACTTTACAATGATTTTATCAGTATTACTTTGGAATATGCCACATGCTCCATATTTACAGTCAACCTACATGTTCTATTAGCTAAACACTTTATTTATAGATGTAAATATTTAAAGGTTAAAGGAAATGAAAAATTAGTTATTATTATTATTAATAATATTATTGTTGTTGCTGTGTTTTTTTCTGTCGTTTCTGTTTATACATATATATTGTCGAGGTAAAAATGCAGCGGGCTCCACATTTTTTGCTGTTAGCCACTAGAAGGCGACATTAAATCTTGGTTTGCCTTTAGAGCCTTCCTCTTCAGTGACGTTGAACTATTAACTGAACAAAATGTGTTTTGTTCTTGTCACTCTTTTAAAGTTCCACTGTTTTTATGTTACAAAAAGGAAGATGAAAGTTGGCACACCACAGCTCCAAAAGTAGAAAAATATCTATTTATGTTCTCACCACACGGGAAGTTTCAAGCCAAAAAGCTCTTTATCAGACAATGAACAAATACACAGCTCAGCCCTTATATACAGCACAACTCTAAATCACATGATCACCCACATGACAAAAACAAAAACAACAACAACACACACACACACACACACACACACACACACACACACACACACACACACACACACACACACACACACAACTGAAAACACTGAACATATACATATCAAGAAATACCTGACTCCAAAAAAACAAAGAAACAAAAAACAAACCCATCAATAAACAATATCTGTCACAAAAATCAAAGAATACCTAATTGCTAGAAAACAAAAATTACAAAAATGACCAACACCAAGACAAAATATAAATATATATAAAAATATCCAATATAATGTAATCAATTCAAACATATAGATCAATGTCATAATTAGAGAAATGATTTACATAGTGGTTTGTCACTTGACTTGCCAAATTTGCCTTTTTTAGTTCTTGTCTTTGTTGGTTCGTCTATTCAAAAAGATACTCCACCCCAAAATGAAAATTTTGTCATTAATCACTTACCCCCATGTCGTTCCAAACCCGATTTAAAGGGATACTCCACCCCAAAATGAAAATTTTGTCATTAATCACTTACCCCCATGTCGTTCCAAACCCGTAAAAAAATTATGAAAAGTACCATCAAAATAGTCCATCTGCGGATGAAAACCGGGAGGCCTGTGACGTAAAGTAAATTGCACTGTCAAGGTCCAGAAAAGTATGAAAAGTATCATCAGAATAGTCCATCTGCCATCAGTGGTTCAACCGCAAGGCAGTGTATGCTCTTCTGTGTCAGCTGCGCCACAAGGATGTACTGTTTTCATTCAAATCAAAGTGTAAATACATGCAGAAAACGTATCAGTGCAGCGTAGCTGAAACAGAAGAGTGTACGCTGCCTGTGTTCAGCTCATATTCTCCAAAATGGCACTATGGTGATATGGAGAGACACAGAGGAGAGGAATTGTTGAATAAAGTAGTTATATTTGTTTTATTCGTGTACAAAAAGTATTCTCGTCACTTCATAATGTCGTTAGCAGTCTATGGAGAGCTCACAATTTCCTGGACCTCTCAGTTGGCAGGGGGATAACAAGCCTCTCAGTCTTCATCCAAAATATCTTAAATTGTGTTCCGAAGACGAACAAAGCTTTTACGGGTTTGGAACGACAGGGGGATAAGGGATTAATGACAAAATTTTCATTTTGGGGTGGAGTATCCCTCTAAGAGCAGGCCCCAGTAATAATGAATTGTTTCAAGAGAATATCTGTATGAGCATTCAAGACGTAAGCTTGATTTGCGTAAGCAGTTTAAAAAAAAAAAAAAAACCTGCTCAGCACCTTTCACTCGCAATTATACAGTCTCTTAGTACAGCTGTCTGTCACCCTGTGGGTGGACTGGAGCAATTATGATGAATATTTTCAGGCACAATAAAATGCTGCTCCACATCTCTTTAATGCTGTACTGTCCTCCTTCTATTCCTCCTTTATTCCTCGCAGCTACCCGACTGTTACCATGGCAACAAGAGGGGAAATCCATTTCATCAGCCTCGTCGTCACACTCCCTTCCTTCCGTCCCTTCTCTCTCTCTCGCACTCTCATTCCCTCCCTGCCATCATTTTCTTTATCTCTCTGTGCCATCTCTTGTTATTCTTCTTTCGTCCTGTCTTAGTCAGAGGATAGACATGCAGCAGAGGATGCAGCGCCTTCCTCAGTAAACAAGAACACATCTATATGGCATCAAGCTGTTATAACTTGTGCTATAGATTCAAACTATGCTTTGTTTCTGGTTAAATCATGCTGTGTCATCTGTTTTATTGACCGCAGTTTGATATCTTTCTGACACTTTTGTACTATGTACTAGTTATTAATCATTTGCCCTTTGCACATCAGAATGTTTCGCATTCTAATTCTTACGTTACCTTTTTATTTAGTCAAGGTATCATTTCAGCTTCAGTTACAGTGATTAAGCGTTTTTTCTACAAAACAACATTTTTTCTGTCTTATAACTTTTGCAGCTTGTGTTGAGATCAGGGTGATAGTGGCTTCACTGACATGCTCATGGTAATCCCATGGGGCAGCAGCTACTGGAGACACCAGATGGGCTCAAATTAGAATTGAAATCATGCACACTCACACACACACACATATTCTCTCTCAGTCTCAAACGCATCTTAAACTTGAAATAATAATTGGTTATTTTCACTGAGTGCAGCCTTTTGTGGTGATGTTGATGGATGGGAGTATTAATGTAATTATGTTTTAGTGAGTAATCCGAAGGGTTAACTCCATGAGATGATTCAATTAAGTACACATAATGAATCTCTGTAATAAGATCACTGATCAATTAATTCTATTATATTCTTCTAAAGCTGATCGGCCCAACAAATGCTCCACTCTGCTCACAATGGCTGACCAAAAATCACTCCACTTTTAATTAACATTTTGTTTTTAAACTATTATGCCAATCCATCTACTGAAAACTCTTTTTTTTCTCTTTCTTTAAGCATGAATCAAAATATACTGTGCAAATCCCCACAAAAATTATTAATCAGCACAACTGTTTTCAGCATTCTTGAACAGCAAATCAGCATTCCAGAATGGATTCTGAAGGATTGTGGGACACTGTGAAGACTGAAGGTAGAAATTTAGCTTTGCCATCACAGGAATAAAATGCATTTTAAAATGTATTCTAATAGAAAACAATTATTTTAAACTGTAATATTTCACAATATTGATGCTGTCTTTAAGAAAGCATAAGAGGATTCTTTCAAAAACATTTAAAAAAAATCATAATTTAAAATGTTTAAAATGAGAAATAAAGATAAAAATTATGAAATATCAACATGCTGCCAGATATAAACCCACAATTATGAAAAATAAAGTTGCAGTATAATAAATTAAGTTATTAAGTTGTAATTTACTTTTTGTTTTATTTATTTATTTATTTATATGTTTGTTTGTTTATTGTTTTATTCTGAGGCAAATGCAGGCTCCCACAGAAAAAAAAAAACAATGCAGGTTTAACCTGAAAAATACTGGTTTGCTGCTATAGCTGCGGGGCCAGCATGTTCACCAGTGAATAGTCTGATTAATCAGCATTGACTTTGGCTGAACGAGGAAGTCACGCATATCAAGCTAGTTAGGGATCCTGTTGACCAGCACAGCAGCATCCCAATGCTAAAGTCCAGCATCCAAAGCACAACATATGCCGGTGACCTGCAATTAGCCTGTGGGGATCCCAAAGTGCCAAACCTAGGCTCAGTCATCTCAAGAGACACTGACAGCATAACTGTTTTACTTTCCAAATGCAGACTAGCGCGAGTTATACACACATCTGTAATCCTGTAACACATTACCACCTCAACCTCCACTGTAACCGTGTGTATGTGTGTGTTTGTTAAAGGGTTGCCAGTTGCAATTGCTTTTTTAATCTTCTGTTGCTCTAATGTCGTGAGACTTTTTGAGATTAAGATTAATCTTTTGATTAAAGGAGCTCGGGCTGTGTGTATGATTGTACAATGACTCTGAGAGGGAGGGTTTCTCTTTAGACACACATACACATGCTTTGGGGGAGGGGCAGCTGTGGATATTTATCTGTGTTCCTTGTCAGCTCGGTGCAAGAACCTCTGTGCTGCGCTGCACTTGCATGGATAGTAGCCAAAGAGCAGAGAGCAGAAACAACACACTACTGCACATCAGCGTCAATGAACTATATCTGACTAAAAGCCATGAAAATGGTCTGACTGGGGAGGCAGAAGGTAAATAATCTTGTTTTTCTATTTAAACAATGTCTTTGTGAGTGTTTGGGAGCAAGAGGAAGTGGCTTTCAGCTGGCTTCCTGAGCAATTCCACTAGTTGATGGGAGGAGCGAGAGGAAGGCTGTCAGCTGGGGTGGTGTAGCAGGCGGCGAATGTGTGTGTGTGTGGGTGCCAGAGTGTCAGAACAAGGAGTGTATGTGTGCTACTGTTACATACAGCTCTTGTGTCATTGAAGATTATACACACATTGAAAAGGTGAGTGGAAAATCTTTTCATGAGCTCATTTCTGTCAGAATGACCAGAATGAGGTTGGAGTGTGCAGATAGACAAGCATGAAGATGTGTCAGTGGGACAAGCTGTCTAAATGAAATCATATGTTTTATGTGGAAAAAAATGGACTGTTTTATTATATATGTGTGTGTTTGCTTGTTTTCAGTGTATAACTGCACTAGATTATTGTCAGTTTTTCTCTACTGTATGGATGGGTGTGTTTGTTCTATCTGACTAGTCTTGCATGGACGCAAGGGTTGTCCACAGCCGTTGCATGTGTGTCAGTCTAAATCAGTGTTAAATTGCTCTGGAGACGAATATGTTTGCTTGTTATTTACCAGAGGATGTTTTTGTTAGCATGTAGCGTGGATTTGTGATTTACGTGGTGCAGTGTAGTGCAGAAATGCCTTTAATGGTCAGGTGTGCGTATGAGGAACACCGAGCATCTGTTTGGGGTAAATGCTGCCGGAGATGGGGGGATGAAAGTGGAGGAGAGCATGGGGGAGGGGAGGGAGAAGATGCTGGAGAGAGAAGAGAGTGATGGAGAAATGGCAGAAGGAGAGAGGGGGTTGAATATTTAAGAGGAATCCCCCAGGAGTCCCCAGAGTATTGTGATGATGACTCTAGAACAGTGTTTCGTTCTTGCAGAAGGTTCTTCTCAACAGTACAGCAGGCTGAGCTCTGGTTAGCTCTCAACATATAGCTTGAGTACATTAAGCAGTGTTCACTGCATCGAATGAGTCTTATTAGAGCATATAGTCACAGAAATTAGTGTTTCTAGTCTGAATGCATTAGTAGTACCTTGTAAGCACAGGATGGATGAGATACATACTGAATTTATGAGTCATATAATTAATGCTTCTTGGTTTGGTGGGTCTTTATTTAATTAATTACAGTCTGCATGTCACAAACACATCTCATGAAATGTTGACCCTTTATCATGAAGATAGCCAGTAGTTAATAAGTTAGTAGTCAGGCCAGTATATTTGTCCTGGCCAAACTTTTTTGGCCACACCAATATATTTGTTGTAATTTTTTTCTAACTCCATGAAAATTTAATTAAAAATCAATTTATTTATACATGTATTAATTAGTTTGTGTGTGTGTGTGTGTGTGTGTGTGTGTGTGTGTGTGTGTGTGTGAACAGTATGGGAACATATTCACTTTGTTGAAAATGTTTCCCTCAATAATCTCCTAATTACTGCTCATTGATAGTAAATAGTTGTTGTTGTAGATTAGGTTAGGTATGGGGTAGGATTAAGGGATCTAGAATATGGCTGTGCAGAGTAAAGTATTAATATGTGCTTTACAAGTACTAATAAACAAGCAATATTCTGTAATATGCATGCTAAAAAACAACTGGTTAATAGTGAATAGTATCTCTAATCTAAACTGTTATGCTTTTGTAGTTTTAATTTCTTCGAAAATATACAGTTGCATCTCAATAAATAATTGTGAAACTTGTGTATTAAATAAATTCAATGCACCCAGACTGAAGCAGTTTTAGTCTTTGGTTCTTTTAATTGTAATGATTTTGGTTCACATTTAACAAAAACCTCAACAAATTAGAATACTTCATAAGACCAATAAAAAACATTTTTAGTGAATGGTTGGCCTTCTGGAAAGTATGTTCATTTACTGTACATGTACTCAATACTTGGTAGGGGCTTCTTTTGCTTTAATTACTGCTTCAATTCTGCGTGGCATGGAGCTGATCAGTTTGTGGCACTGCTGAGGTGGTATGGAAGCCCAGGTTTCTTTGACAGTGGCCTTCAGCTCATCTGCATTTTTTGGTCTCTTGTTTCTCATTTTCCTCTTGACAATACCTCATAGATTCTCTATGGGGCTCAGGTCTGGTGAGTTTGCTGGACAGTCAAGCACACCAACACCATGGTCATTTAACCAACATTTGGTGCTTTTGGCAGTGTGGGCAGGTGCAAAATCCTGCTGGAAAATGCAATCGGCATCTTCAAAAAGCTGGTCAGCAGAAGGAAGCATGAATTGTGAACTGTGAATTGGTGGGTTTTGGTTAAATGTGAGCCAAAATCATCAAAATTAAAACCAAAGACTTAAACTACTTCAGTCTGTGTGCATTGAATTTATTTAATAAACAAGGTGCACAGTTTGAGTTGAATTAATGAAACAAAATGAACTTTTTCACAATATTCTAATTTATTGAGATGGACCTGTATATTATATATTCCATGTGGGTCATTCAGTATCAAAATTTTATTTTTTTTTAATATTTTTTTTTTTTTTCTGAAGAAAGATAAACATGTATAGTAATGAAAATGTCATGGATCAATATTTACTGAGTAATCCACTATTTTGTAGATGGGGCAAATTAGAGTCAAATTACAGGGGGTTAAAATGACTTTAGAAAGATGGCAGCATCATAATGTTACTTTTACACTGAGATTGGTAGGTCTGTTAGCAGAATGTGGTGACTTTAGCAATCTTTGTTGCTTTATATGTCAATGGATACAATACAAAAATGGGGAAAGAGCACTTTTCTCCAAAGTTTGCATGCCTGTAACTCAAGAAGTATTAAAGACACCTGAATGCCCTTTTAGATATTGGGTCTTAACAAACTTTCCTTATGGCATCTTCATTTCTAAGGCCCTATATGGTTTGGTTCCAGAGATATTGGAATTTCAATGTGGCTCCAGGAATAAATAATTAAATTGTACACATATTCAGTGGTCAAAAACCAGATGTGGGTCACTCTCCATAAATATGATACTTTGTTACTTTTAAAAAGGAATGTCTGAAGAACAAATAATGTGGAAACTAGAAATGTGTCTCATTTCCTTTTGTCAAAACAACTGAATTGAACATACCTGTCTAAGTGCCATAAATATTATTTTTCCTCAAGAAGTATTAAAGATATCGCAATATGATTTTATATTCTAGTTCTGAATAAATTTTTCTTTTGGAATCCTCAAGGCCCTATATCATTCAGTCCCAGAGATATGGGGATGACCTTAATGTCACGTTTTTCAAATGTTGTTCTCTCTGACCCTGAACCATCCTTATTGCTGAGCCCCGTATTTATGATACTCTCTTCTGAAGAATGTGTCTGTGTAATTTTGTGAAGCATAAGAGCATTACTATGGATAAGTGTTTTTGTTCAGAGAAAGAATAGGGGTGGAGAGGTCCTTGAATAGATGTGAATAGTATACGAGCAACCCCAGCACACATCTTACAGCTCACTGTTCAGAGCGGCTGGATCTGGTGCTGTCTGGAGTGAGTGTATTGGTGCGGGTGTGAGTATAAGTATGAACAGCTGTTAGAGACAAAGGTCTTTGTTAAAAGCCAAACTAAATTTCTTCCATTTATTATTTTTTCACTCTTTCCTGAAACTCTTTCATCTTTTTACTCCATTCTGAGAGAGACAGTGAGTGAATATGTGGAGAGAGTATTCTCATGAAGGAGAAAATGACTTCATGCTCGGTTTGAAGACACAACCACTCTGACTAATACTCACACCAGGCATAATTCTCCACCTTATGTCAGACTACAGTTAAAAGTTGTTTGATGTCAAGTTTTTATATGAGTGTGTGTCTGTGTGTGCTACTTTGGGGACAACGTGGACCTCTTTACAGGTAAAAATGATTAAAATAATTTAATTTCTGATATACTCTATATTAAATATAAAAATATAATACAAATACACTCTCAGAAAAAAAGGTACTAAAGTTGGGGTGGTAACTTTTCAAAGGGCACAACTTTGTACCTAAAGAGTTCATATTGGTACCTTAAAGGTATTAGTACGTAAAGTGTACATATTAGTACCTAAACTGTACAAAAGTTTACCTTTTATAAAGGTACCATCCCAGTGACAGCTTTTATACCTTCTTTTCAGAGAGTGTATAAACTAACTTGTTTACTTTATATAAAAACTATAAAGGTTGGTTTGCACTACATTACATTACATCTTCAGTGAAACTGAAACTCTGAATTAGTGATTAAAGTGACATGGTGGTGGAAAAGCCTTGGATTTATGGATAAGAGGACACCAAGAACTCTGTGTTTGAGCACATTTTAGTATATACACATGACTTTGTTGAAAGTAGAGAATACAGCCCCGGATGTTTGGAATATTGTTAACTCTCCGGGAACCTTGAGTGTTGCTCTTGGCTAAGTGGTAGATTCTGCAGGAAGTCATTTTAACCCACTGTACCCTCACACAAGCTTCTGTTTCATTAAAAACCACATGTCTTGATAATCCCGAATGATCTCATCTTTTATCTAAATCAATTTTAATATAGATTAAGAATGTTTTATGACCTTTTTGAATATTGTATGAGGGTTAGCCTATTGCTAAATTCATGGAGAATTGCCTTTAGCATTCCTAACTCATAACACGTGTGGAGGGGGCTAGTCTTATGTTTACAAGACTAAAGCTTACACGAGAACAGACTGTTTTGTACAGTCTGGTAAGGCACCCGAACACCACAGGAAACAAACCATTGAGCAATACTTTTTTTAACTGATATTTCAGAGTCAGAGACATTTCATATTTAAACGTGAAGGGTGGTATCGTGTGTCAAATTTACATGGGAGGTTTTTGAGCCTGTCTGCAGGATGTGCTGACATTCTCTGGCTTTATTGCATGCTTTATGCATATTAACGGTGTGACAGGTATTGTTTGAGTCTTGGGATCTAGTGTCAGGGTCAGTGCCTACTAGGGGACCCCTAGAGTTAATCTGTCTCTCTCTTCACAGACACACACTCTCTGTACCATATGGGGCTCAGTGGATAAATTATTAAACTGACTAATGTCTGCTGAGGCCTGGCGAGAATGTTGCAACATAGGCTCACTGGAAAAATGTGCCTCTATTTTCATTGTTTTAAAACTCCAAAAACTTACCTACACAGACAATTATTACTTTTTTATATAAATTATGATTACATGCGTAAATGTTAATAAAGACTTATTTTACTAACATGTGATCTTAAAACACGTTGTTAGTCCATGATTTGTAAACTCCATATGGCTTATGTGACTTAGTAAACTTGATCAGAAGCTTAGCTGGTACAGCGTTGCCCTTATGATACAGATTATGATTCCTGTGAAACACAAGTTACAATAAAAGAACTTAAAACAGTTTGTAGAAACTTCTTACACACACAAACATGTTTTTGCAGAGAAGTGCTCTCTGGCTTTATTGCATGCTTTATGCATATTTTTCCTGAAGAAAGTTGTTTTTACCTTGTTATTTAGGCCAACATTCTCTGGCTTTATTGCATGCTTTATGCATATTTTTCCTGAAGAAAGTTGTTTTTCCCTTGTTATTTAGGCCATGCAGAAAAAAAAATGATAAAAAACAAAAAAAAAACTCATCATCAAAAAAAAAAAAAATGCATTTATTGAAGTATGTATGTATATAAGCCCACTTTTCACAATTCACAATGAATAAAATCAAGGACTGTTACACTCCTTGTTGAATCATGTTTTACATGGAAACGTTCCACATTACAGAAGTAAAATTGGTTGTGAACACAATTACCATTGAATGTAACATTGTTGGTGGGGTTGGCCATGTAACAGTTGCACACACTTGAAAACTTCTTAAACCAACCTAAGATTGTTATTGCATTATCACAGTCATTTTACCTTCAGTGAAACTATGTGCGAGAGTGTTAGTTCAGTTAAAAAACAAAGTATTACAGCAATAGGGTGACTCAGTTCCTACTAACTTGCGGTAGACCATGATGTTGTTTAAATATTTTGGTGGTGCTGTCCACAGAGACAGAAGAGACGTAGAGAGATCAAATGTTTCTGGAACATTCTGTGTGTAAGTGATTCACAATAGTAGAATACCCTGCTGCTGCTGAGTAATTGGCCCATTTATCACATTGACAGAAACAGACAGAGGAAGAGAAACAGGGAAGGTGGAGTAGAAATACAGGAAGACCAATCTGTACTCTGGAAAGTTCTTTTTAACACTGCTGTATCTTTACAAAAAAACTGAATGCGTTATCATCACACTCAAGTCAGTTGTTCAGTTGTTTTTCTTCTGATAGTGCAGGCTTGGCTTTTGTATAGGCACATAAGATAAACTTCAGCCAGGTCTGGAATGTTTCTCAGTGCAAACAGGCTGGGAAAGGTGTGACATTCTAAACCCCTCGACCAGTACATGCACACACACACACACACACACACACACACACACACACACACACACACACACACACACACACACACACACACACACACACACACACACACACACACACACACACACACACACTTGCACATGCACACAAACACTTGCACAAGGCCTTGAGCCGCAGCCGGAATATAGAACATATGGACTCTAACTGCATGGCTTCCTTTCTCAACAGAGGCTGAAGGCACACCACAGGAGGTCAACTCATTTTTGAAGACCAACAAAACAGGCAGAAGGTGAAAAGAGCCAAAAATAAGGTGAGAACCAGAAAGAAAATATGTAAAGAGAGAAGAGGAGAATCAAACACACTCCTAACACCCACTGTATGCAGTGCTTAAAACTATATGATAGTCTACTAGTGTAACAGAGTGTTTCTTGCTATCAGACAGCTGCACTAATAAGTTTGTGGGTGGGAATGTGTGAACCATTAGTGGGTTTATCAATGAGCATGCCATCTTTCTTATTTCATGTCACTTTGTTTTTTTGCGGTAAGGCAGAGGGCATCCATTTTCACATGTCGCAGTTCTTCTTTAGAATGCTCCATTTAGAGGAAGATTTTCTGTTCAGTGAGACTCGAAATTACACCTTGATTATTCTTGTTGTGTTGCATTATAACAGACTCTTCAAACGCCCCCTGCAGTGGCACTTCCATTTCCATGCTGGCTTGAGTTGGGTAAATGGCACACAAATGGTCTTCTCTCTGGGGATACAAATTAAATGAGCTCCCCATGTACTTCTTAAAATATATACATGCTGCTTTATAGACCCCTGACAGATGACTCTTCTGATGGACAAATCAATAGAGATATTTATGTGCATTTTTGAAGTTACAAACATTGAAGACCGGCTGATGCATAGCTGTGATCGGCTCACTAAATTTTCAATGTCAAGGACCCCCAAATATGATGATCCCCTTGCAATGGACTCTCTTCCTAAAATATAAAGGCAGCCATTTATTTATAATGTGTGAACAACTTTTAAACAGGGTTTTATAAAGAAAAGCAGACATGTACTGATACAAAATGCCATTTATAATGTACTTCTATATATTTTTATATTGTACTAAATTAACCATTGTACTAATGCAAATTATAAAAATATAATCAAGAAAACATGTACCTTGTATTAAACTGACAACAAATCTTGTTTTGTTTTTTGTACTAAATAGAGTAATATTAGATGTATAATACTGAAAAAGAGATATTTTGAATCTAATTCATTTTTATTGAGAGAATAGAACATTTTATGGAGATTTTTTTTTCCACAAAATGACATGCAAATATATTTATTTACTGTTAAAAACTAGAGCTGTTAGTAATTTATTTTAATTGCACTGTTATTTAAATGACTAGATTTAGCATGTTAGTATTAAAAACATTAATTGCATCTCTAAATATTTAATTATTTCCTTGCTGACACTTAAGCAAATCTATAAATAATTTTAAAACACATATAATTAACCTTGCTGCAAAAACAAATAAACAAATAAAATACAAAAACACAAATATTAAAAGAAATCTATAAATAATTTGAAAACTCATATAGTTATCCTTGCTGCAGGAGCACTTAAGCAATTTTAAAAATTATTTTATATAAAATATATATATTTTAATTGACCCCTGGCCCCCAGTTTGAAAGCCCTTGGGTTAGACCACTTTGAGAGTGTTGCAGTAAAGGGTTAACTGGTGGTAGATGTCTCTAGCACATCTCTGAGCCTCTAGCTCATCACGTTCCAGAAGGACTGTATATCAGCAGGCTCCACACTCTTAAAGTTACTGGCACTATGCTCTTTCCTATCACTGACATTCTCCTTTGTCTCCTGTGTCTTAATCCCCCCTTTCTCTGACCCTCTATAAGGTAAAGTTCTGAGTTCTGAGTTCCAGGAAGACGAATAGAGACTGCAATCTAAAAGGGTTTTTAAACATAGATTCCACGCTGGATTTGTGTAGATGTTCCTTGTCTGGCTGTAAATGTCTCTTTAGACCTAATTTACAGAGGTAGACAGCGTGCTGAAGCTGTCCTCTCTCTGAACTCTTCAGATGTATGTGGTCCCCGGTCTAAAGTTGCCTTTGGTGAGCTCCATCCTTGATTTTAGGAGTGGAACATTTCATTGCTGTCAGATCACTCTGTATCTCAGTTGCCTAGCAACTGAGGTCCATGGCAAAGATGCCTGGGATACTCACTAGGTTTAATGAAACCCGTTTTGCGACGGATTACCAGGAGCTGAGGATGAAGATGCTCCTTTCAGAAAAAATGTTTTTACTGGAGTCTGGATTCTCATTAATATAAATTTTGTGTAATAAATTTAATCCCTTGTTTATCTGATGGTGTTATTTTCAGTGGCATACAACGTGACACATTAACTGTTGAATCATAATGTAATGTTATCAGGAAATAGAATTGTAGGTAATGTAATCAAAGTGAGGACATTTTCCATAAACATTTGGATGTCAAGATACTGACTACATTTGCAAGCTTTATTGGTTTAAATGTGGAGAGTTAACAGGCTGTGATGAACCTGTTTTCATCAGGGCAAGTTGGAGTTTCCTCTCATTTTCAATTTCATTAATGACTAAACCTTGATTACTGAATTAGATTCACATTATAAACACTCAAGGGAAGGTGTGTCTTGTGTAGTAGTAATAGAGCAGTAAATATGTCGGGTGAATTATGCTGGACGTTGTTAAAGGATAGTACGTTTCTGCTGTCTTTCACTGAACCTGGTTGGGCTCATTACCTGGAGTAGTTTACCTAGAATGAGTTTAGTATGACAGCTGATAGTCTAGCGACCCCTGCTGTTTGCGCTCAGCAGCAGGCCTTTGTGTTTAACCTCACTGCAGGAGAGCCGGCTGAGATTAAAATCTTCGATACAACAAAGATAATAATAATAATAATTTTCAACCCAACAACCACATAAACAAACAAACAAAATATAAATCCCCCTACTCATATATATTCATAGATTACATTTAAATTAAATTACATATCGATGACTGAACAACTGCGGAAGCAAACAAACAAAAAATATTTTTTTTTTTAAATACACTTTTTTGTACTGATTTGTTAAGAACCATCTTAAACACTGTGTTGTGGCCTTCTGTGAGAGACTTTAAATTACTATGGAGTTTTCAGTGCTTTTGATGCTGTTCTCCAGCATGGGATGATAATATGATGGTGTCCATACCCTTCCTTTGTTAACTAGAATCAGACCAGTAACAAACCATGACTAACCAGCCTGAACATTGATTTGTCACTGTACTGCCATAATACTTCCTGAGTAAGGATTTTTATGGTATTGACCAGCAGATATGAAGATCCCCTTCTGAAGGATTCATTGTCTGAGAATATATTAAAATATACTGTGAAAAAATATATTTATATGTATAAATATTAAAAATTAACCATCATTCAAAAGTCTGAGGTCAGTCTTTTTATCAGTTTATTAAATAAAAAATGCAGTAGCTGTAATTTAAAAGTAACTGTAATATTGTGAAATATTATTTCAATTTAAAATAACCTTTCTATTTGTGTATATTTTAAAATGTACTTATATATATATTTAAGGAATCATTCTAATCTTCTAAAAAGTTTAAAAGTCACAGTTATTTGAAATCAAAATCTTTTGCAACATTATCAGTGTTTTTATTGTCACTTATGATCAGTTAAAAAAATGAAAAGAAACTCATTCTCACCCCAATCTTTCAAATAGTAGTGTAAGTGTTTGTGATGAATCTCATGATTTTAAAAGCAGAATGAAAAATTTACCATTTTAATTTGATTAGTTTGATTGAATTTTATTTATTTAGTTATTTTATAATTGTACATAACTCCTCCAAATGTCGTCCTGAAACCCAGTTTGAAAACCCCTGCATTAGAGAACATCACAACTGTTTTGCTCAATTAGAAATAATTTTCAATTTTCTTGCTATATTTTAAACATTTATCCATATACACTCTTAAAAAATAAAGGTGCTTCAAAAGGTTCTTCAAACAATAGAAGAACCATTTTTGGTTTCACAAAGAACCATTCAGTCATAGGTTCTTTAAAGAACCATCTCTTTCTTACGTTTTTATAATCTGAAGAACCTTCTTTAGCCGCAAAGAATCTTTTGTGAAACAGAAAGGTTCTTCAGATGTTAACGGTTCTTTATGGAACCATTTAGACAAAAAGGTTATTCTATTGCATCGTGAAGCACCTTTTTTTTAAAGAGTGTATATCATGCCAATTATGCTGAACTTGTTCTTCCATGTGTGTTACAGTGCAACAGACCTGAACCGGCAGCCTCATGGCCACCAATAACACTGCTAGCATTGCTCAGGCCCGCAAACTAGTGGAGCAGCTCAAGATGGAGGCCAATATTGACAGGATTAAGGTATTATTTCATTCAAATGAATCCATTTAACTTGGTTAAGAGTGAAAATACAGTGAGGATTGTTTGGTGACTGTTTGTGTTTTCATGAATCAACATCAGGTCTCCAAAGCAGCAGCAGATCTGACATCATACTGCGACGCTCACGCTAAAGAGGATCCCCTGCTCTCCCCCGTGCCTGCATCCGAGAATCCCTTCAGGGAGAAGAAGTTCTTCTGTGCCATCCTGTAAGCAGCGCTGCCCCACCATGGACTCGCCTGCTCCCTCTGGGATACACTCATGGACATAAAACATGTTGATTACAAGGGCTGGAGAGAAGCAGTGGAGAACCCTCAAATTCTCCTGGCTCTCTATGAGCCCTGATTAAAGCCACTGACTCCACCTAGTGGCCTTGAGATCCAAAGCTGAGTATAGTTACAAGAATCTGTTGAAATTCAGAAGGGAGCGCAGCAAAAAACACCAGTGACTGTCATTGTAGCAGATCAGCCAGGATGTGTTGTGAAAATATTCAAGTATTCAAAGGTTCTGATGAAATATTCAAATATTTTTCTTTATTGATTTTTAGTGGACTTCATTAATCTGATCACTGATTTTAGAACCCATTAATTATTAAATTGCTTTGTTATTATTATTATTTTTTTTAATAATAATTTTGTTTTAATAATCTAAAAATGCCTACCATTTAGCTATAGCTTTCTGTAGCCATTTATGGGTACAGCAAAAAAAAATCTTTTTTTAATTTAATGAATGACAGTTTAGTGAACTTTTATAATGAATTCACACTTGGACATGTATTCCTAAAATGAAATACTGATATTTTAGATGCTGATAAAAAATATTAATCTGTACAGCAAACAAAGTTTATTTCTTTTTTGGTCTTAAGCATAGTTCTCTTTTTACTCTTTGTACAAAAATGTTAGCAAGTTCGGCTGTGTTGTGCTATATGTTTTGAATATTTGTGGTGATATCAATAATACCTGCATGAAGCCTGACAAAGCATCGTCTTTTTTCTTTCAAACCGTTACCACTAATCAAATTAAATATCAAAACAATAACCACAACAGCTACATCCCATGATCTATAATGTCATCCATTAAAAAACAGATCAGTCGCAAACTCTGCATAGATTGGTTAGTAAACCACAGCATCAATTTTCCTTAAACTGATCAAAGATTTACCCTCTCTGTTAATCATGGTTTGTCTGGATAGCGTTGCAATGATCTTTCTTGCTCATAGGAGGAACCCTTGTTTCATAGCAAAGCCGCAAAGGTTATAATAGAACATTTAAAAAAAAAATAATACAAATAAATGAGAGAGAGAGAATTATGCAGCGCACGAACTTCGATTAGTATGTAAACATTATGCAAATGCATAAATACACACTGATAACAGTACTACATAAATAAGGACAGGCTGACATAAGTACACTCCATCTGAAAATTCCCTTCATTGCTGTTCTCTGCTTTCACTCATTCGGCTATATTTTAAAATGCATCACCCGGCTGTATTTATCCTTCCATCTGATTAATCAGTCATCAGACACATACAATGACGTGGTGACTCAGAGCCTGGCCCAGACACGTACACAAACACATGCAAGACGCCTCATTTTTAGGGAAAGAAACTCATGACGTCAGCTTCCTGCAAATGCGTCTCATGGTGCGTGATGTATTGCCATGGAGACCGGGATGAAGACAGTCTGCTAACACATGCAGGCATTAGAGACTCACAAAAATGACACTTACTGGGGTGTTATTTATATTGTTTCAGGTGCATATGTATGAAAACGTGCTCTCTCAATCCTCTCTATCGCTTTTCAATAATTAGTCAAATAAACATGACCATTAAGATGATTTTTACTTGTATGAAACACTTAATGTAAACAATATTTATTTAAAAGTATATTCAGTATTAGACATATGAAGAATCCTTCTTTAGAGCAGCCCTGTGTGTTTAACAAAATAAATTCTGATTCTGGTTTTAATTATATTCTGGCAGAAGCACATTCTGTCCATGACAGCAGGTGGCAGTATAATATCACTTACAGTTTCTTGGGTTTGCGTGCCTCTGGATGAAGGGGAAAAAATAAAATAAATAGCTACAAACAAGACATGTAGCCTATTATAAATATATATTTCCCTGGTTATCTTTGGGTGTGAAATTAAAATTAAATTACTTTTTTTTCCCCTTAATCATTCAGTGTATCATGTGACAAATGAACACTTTATTTCTTTATAAATTTCTGATGAGTTTGAACAATAGCACAATCCAAAATGAATTTTGTGATTTTCTGAAAATTTGCTCACTCTCAGGCCATCCAAGATGTAGATGAGTTTGTTTCATCAGAGCAGATTAAATTATTGTTTCTGAAGGATTTGTTTCTTACAAACACACAGCTTTTCACTTTACAACATGTTAATCTATATACTGGAGTTGGGTTGTGGATTATTGTGATAATCATCTGTTGAATTCTCATTCTGGTGCCACTCATTCACCCCAGAGGATCCAGTGGTGAGCAAGTGACAAAATGCTATATTTCTCCAAATCTGTTCCGATGAAGAAACAAACTCATACATTTAAAGCCCAAGAGCGCAGTACTGAAATTCAATAGACTACTGTGTCACAGCACCATCACAAAGGTAACCTGTTGATACATCCACCTAAACTGGCAACTCCAGGAGACATTATCAATCAGACAAATATCAAGAGTAAATATGGCAGTAAAAAAAACAAAACAAAAATAATGTTATCTTTCTCGTAGTAACCAGTGTTTTTCTGTAACAAAGTATCTTGTTTTCTAGAAAGACTTTGACACAATGTACGTGTGTGTGAGCTGAATGTGTACATATGTGTGCTAGTCTGCAGACACATACAATGTTTATGTTGTATATATATGCATTTTAGCCGCTTGGGTCCTGACATATTGCTTATGCTCCCTGTCAGTGTTTTAGCTTTCTGTACATTCTGCCCGCAGAGCTTGTCTGGATCTCTGGCCATACATTTTATTTTATATGTCAGAAAATGTCAACAAATGTCAACAATATAAGCTTGAAATAGATACTTCCTTCCTGGAGTATTATCCACAGCAACAGACAATTAAATGCTATATAAAGCTGTTCATGTGTGTAAACAAACAAACAAAATACCTTTAAAAAGTTTTTAAAACATTTAAAGTATCTTTTAGGAGTTAACTGACCAAAAGTGACAGTTTATAACAGACATTTATAATGTTACAAAAGATTTTTATTTCAAATAAATGCTGTTCTTTTGGACTTTCTATTCATCAAAGAATTCTGAATTTCCGGTTTCCATAAATAAATAAATAAATAAATAAATATTAATCAGCACAACTCAACACAAAAAATATAAAAATAAAACTTGACCACAACACCAAATCAGCATATTACAGTGATTTCTGAAGGATCTGACACTGAAGAATGGAGTAATGTCAGCTGAAAATTCAGCTTTGCCATCACAGGAATATTTTAAAATATATTAAAACAGAAAACAATTATTTTAAAATGTAATTTTTGTGTTTTTTTTTTTTTAATTAAATAAATGCAGCCTTGGTGAGCTTACAGACAGCTAACAATTAAACATCCATAAGAAATAAAATGCTGAAGTTTGAGTAAAACATATTTTGAAAAATATAGGCAACCATTTTGGTGACCAATGACTTCCTTTGGATGGACAAAATAAGTACTGAGATATTTTTATTTTCCACAGAAGAAACATATAGGTTTAGAATGACATGAGGGTGAGAAATGCTGACATAATTTAATTTTTGGCTATTTTATTACTATAGTCTACTATTTATTTAACACAACACGATGTCCATGCGCTCTCCAGTGGGCAGAAGGGTGAGCTGTGCTGGCTCTAGGACCCGGTGTCCCCTCTTGCGTCTTTTGGCTACTTGATGCTCTCCGGGCTCACGCCTATGGATTACAAACAAGCCGCTTCAGCCCTCAGATGAGCAGCTCAGGATATATAGACGGACTGTGTGTCTTGGCGAGCAGGAGTCGCCTCTGGATTGTTTCCGTAAAGATTCACAGAAGAAGGCATATCTCACTAACAGTGCTCTCAGCGTGCCAGTCTATATGCATACGCCCGTCAGTCTACGGGTGAGACACTTCTGGAAGCGCGAGGTTCAGGGGCGCAACTTTTCTTATTTCTTTGTCTCAAAGGAGCTGCGCTTTGGTGAATCGAAGGTAAAAAATTTTCTCTTATTAATTATCGATCAGTTTTCTGAGGCTGTGAATACTGTGAACGTCGAAACTTGAAAAGACAGCGATAGTTTAATACATCTCCTTCTGGTTGAACGGTTTTAATTGATATCATTTAAACTGTAAAAGCATTGTAATATAATAGGTTGGTATAATTGCAACAGCTTCAAAATGTAAAACTTTTGAAATACAAATGCTCGCTGTCTGGCTCCAGCTCATTGACATTAGTGCGCGCTCTGGAGATGCGTGTGCACAAACGCAAAACGCTTACACGCAGAAATATGTCACTGGAAGTTTTGCCTTGATTCATTCTCATATAAATATTTTTAAACTAAGTTGAAGACTGAAATAACTTCTTTGGCAGGGAATAACTCAACAATGAGTCGGCGATGGGGTCATTCGCATGGATTTCTAGTCTACCTGTTTCTGCTGGCTTTATGGCGTGCATGGTAAGCAAAACAAAAATTCTCGGGCCAATATAGGATGGTAATGCCCAACGTCTCTCTCTCTCTCTCTCTCTCTCTCTCTTCTGTATTTTTTATTAAAACATAAAAATAAAATAAAAAAGAAGAAGAAGGTATAATTGTCACCATTTGAAAAATAGCATACAGTAGGCCTGGCTACTTTAAGATATAAAATGGACGGAAAAAAGTGAGTAATTCTGTCTTCATTTAGCCTACTTACCCTCATGTTGTTCCAAAACGGTATGACTTTATTTCTTCTGTGGAACATAAAAGACATTTAGAGAAATTTCTGGTAACACTTTCTATGAAGACCATGCTTATGACGAATTATAGCTCTATTTATGCTTATTTATAAGAAAGTATTAATTTTTAAAAAAAACATTTATAAAGACTCATTAAGACCTATACTGCATATAAGAACAGTTATGGTTGGATTTATATTGTTTTTACGATTAACTATAAGTCATGCATTTTAGTTTTCAATGCGCATGTTCATAATCCATTATAAACTAATTTATAAGTAGATGTGTGGTTCCATGAATGTATTTATTAAGATGCAACCTGCTTTGCTATGTTAATATATTAGACATATTTCAGTCAAATAAGTGAATATATTGTTATTAACAGTTGTGTTGAGTTCTTATAAATGCTTATTGTGAGTACTACTACTAGTTAGTAACCTATATAAATGCATCATTAATGGCTTTAAGTAAAGTGAAAACATAGGATGCAGTTTTCTTAAAGCAAATGTTAAGAAACCATGAAGATTATTTTAAGAAACAATGAAGATTATTACATTGCTCATTATCAGTTTAAGTTGTTTACTTGTAAATGTAACTAATGAACAATAATTCCTGTAATAAAATAATTAAGAATTAAGTGTCTCTGGAACTATTTTATATTTGATCATTTATAAAGCAGTCTATAATGGATTATGAGCATGCACACTGAAGAAGAAAATACAAGCCTTATAAGTAATTACAAAAATAATATAAATGTAATTATAACTGTTCTTATAACACAGTATAGGTCTTAATGAGTCTGTATAAATATATTTATAGAATAGTTATACTTATGTATAAGTACGCATAAATGGGGCTATAATTCATTTTAAGCATGGTCTTCATAGAAAGTGTTACCAAATTTCTTTTATTTTTTGTTTTATGTTCATACAATTGAAATCGATGGTCACCAAGTACATTGTTGTGGTCAAAATTTTACATACACTTTGCAGTATCTGCAAAATGTTAATTATTTTGACAAAATAAGAGGGATCATACAAAATGCATGTTATTTTTCATTTAGTACTGAACTAAATAAGATATTCCACATAAAAGATGTTTACATACAGTCCACAAGAGAAAATATTAGCTGGATTTGTGTCCATTGTTTGTCCTGAGCAGTTAAACTGTCCACTGTTCAGAAAGATCCTTCAGGTCCCACAAATTCTTTTGGCATTTGAACCCTTTCCAACAATGACTGTATGATTTTGAAATCCATCCAACTGAGCGAATTACATGCAATTATTACAAAAGGTTTAAACTCTCACTGATGCTCCAGAAGGAAACACGATGCATTAAGAGCCAGGAGGTGAACACTTTTTGAATTTGAAGATCAGGGTAAATTGAATTTTGTATTTTGTCTTCTGGGAAACAGGAAAGTATCCTCTGTAACTTCTGAAGGGGAGGCAAAATAAGAAAAATTTACACATCTTCAATCTGTCCAAAAGTTTACACTCCTGGCTCTTAATACATAGTGTTTCCTTCTGGAGCATCAGTGAGTGTTTGAACCTTTTGTAATAGTTGCATATAAGTCCCTGAGTTGTCCTCAGTGTGAAAAGAAGCATCTCAAAATCATTATTGGAAAGGATTTAAATAATCAAAAGATGATGGAAACCAAAGAATTTGTGGGACCTGAAGGATTTTTTGAAGAACAGCTTGCAGTTTAACTGTTTTGGACCAACAAGGCACTAAGTAATAAGAATAAAGCGAATGAAAACTTTTGAGCAGGGCAAGTAACATTAACATTAACATTTTGCAATTACTGCAAAGTGTATGTAAAAGTTTGACCACAGCTGTACATACATGTTATGACTAGTGTGAAAGAATCGTTAATTAACATTTTATTTACTTTGTTGTCATAACAAAATACTGCCAGTTACACCTATAAACATGGTAATGTTCATGCAAGGATACCAACAGAAAGGTGATGAAATTTCTTTGTCAAGATTGAGTGGAGCAGGTAGTTTGGCAGGCCATTCTCTTGAATCAGAAGAACATAAACTCATCTGTTACCTGTTGTTTAAATAAGTTTATAGTGGAAAAGTGCAGAAGTCAGCCAGAAACAGTCTAAACACAAATTTTCTGTTGTCTTTACCAGGTGCTTGACGTACAAATATTATGTTGGTGATGATGAATAACTAGACAGTTATCTGCATAGTACAGCAGCCCCACTGCAAGAATGGTGATTAGACAACTTTACATATAAAATAATACCTATAAATTTTTTTATGTAAGAGTTAATAAAAGTGTAACGACAGAAGTGAAAGGAGCTTTTATGCCAGTCAGTTTCGACTAAATTATGACAGTTTGCGTAGTTCAAAATTTGTTTTTATTTTTAAAAAGTCCATATTTTCATACATATTTATGGTCACAAAATGAAGAATTACTACAAAGAAAAAAGATAGCTAATTATTATATAAACTTGTATTTAAATATAAACACACCTTGAGGGAATCATTAGTAGATTGGCTGTTTAGAGACAAGTTTGCTAAAATGAAGTCTCATGTGTTTTGGTACAGCTGTCATGGTTGTGTTTTTGCCAGATGGTCATCATCTCATAACTTTATTGGACAAAGTGTGTAGAGAACAGCTTTCTCTGCATGCAGCTCTGTGTAAGTATGTTTATGTAACAGACTTTTGAGATGCCAAATGTATCTTGTGTAGTTCTGAGGCAGATGTATCCGGCTCAGATGCCTTTAAAAACAACATTACCCTCTTCACACGGATTTTGGACCGTCTGCTTGATGGCTACGACAACAGGCTGAGACCTGGTCTTGGAGGTAAGAACACCTACGAGTGTGATTTGGGAATTAGTGCCGTGTCATTTTACTCCACACAAGCTAACTGAAACTTCCTTGAAGTTGGGGTGATGTAAATGATGTATTATTAAGCAAAATTACTGTGATTGGGTTTTTTTTCTTTTTAGGAATTTCAAAAATAGGACCACAGGACAAAATTAAATGTCTGGATTCAATAAAATGTGTCAATAACATAACATGTAAAACATTTAAGAGGCTCATTGTTTATATGCATTGTCACTCATTGAACTGATTTTACCTCTGATAAACTAATTATAAAGAGGTGTTGATGACCTGAGAAGTTTCGTGCCATGCATGATTGAAGGAGAGGAAAACAAAACCTACAATCTCAGTTCCACTTAACAATCAAGAATCCCTGCCTGTGTAGTCTGTCAGTGTTAATATATATTATGGCCCTTGCTATTGTTTGTAAACTCTGAGCTTGGCAACATAAAAGCGACGCCCACCATGAAGCAAATAGATTTCTTGTAAATGTTTCCTTTTTGAGATTTACAGAGCCTAGCACATAAAAACACATACACAGTCAGTGGACATGAGGTCGAGCTAAGAGCCAGAATGGAGTGTTGCCATGGTTCCACTAAAGATAAGATGAAGTAATAGTGCACTCAGATATGCAGAAATTGTCATCTTTTTTCACCTCTATGTCATTTTAACCTCAGATTATTTTCCCTTCATCTGTGAAACACAAAGGAGATCTCAGGCAGGATATCTGAGCTTTTTTTTCCATCTAGGAAAGTGGATGCTGATTTATCAAGCTTCAAAAAACAATATCATAAAAGTACACATGACTCCTCTACTATATTTAAAGTCTTATGAAGCCTACAATAGTTTTATGTGAGGAGCCGGCTGAAATTTATGTTATTGTTCACAGTTAAAGGTAAATGTCACATTAATCTAATCAACATTTTGCATACGAAATCCAGTCATTCCAATAGAAAACTGTGCTTTTGGGAGGTCCACACATGGGTGAAAAACAGAAGGCTGCTTTTTTTTTTTTTTTTTGCTCACAAAATTTTGCTGCAATTTCACAAATGTAATTGCACTTTAATCTCCACACAAAACTATTGTATGGCTTCATTAAACAATATAGCACATTAGACTTATAGATTGAGTAGACTTATAGACAATAATGTTGGTAATGTTGTAATTTAGAGTTTCCTTTTGCTCTGTGACATAGATCGAGTAACAGAGGTGAAGACTGATATCTATGTGACCAGTTTTGGACCAGTATCAGATACAGACATGGTAAGACACTCCTCTTCTCACATCGGATGATTTGTGTACTGTATAGTGAGAGTCAAATAATATTTATAAAAAATATTTTATATTTTCCTGTTGGTTATCTCACTCTGTCTCCTTCTCAATTTCTCTCTCCCTCAAGCCTTGTTTTCCATCTGTTGTCTGTTCCTGCTGCTGGCTAAAAACGTTTCTCAGTAATCCTTTTCCCCCACTTCACACTGTCTCCTCTAAGTATTTAGAATAGAGAAAAAGATGGAAGAAAAGGGATTTTTTATTCATTCATTAATTCATTCAATATTTATTGTCTTTTACTGGCCAGTGGTGTGTTTTACAAAGCTCACTGAACACTCTCACTATCCTGTAGTAAGAAAATCTCTGTTCATATAGATTGTATTAGGTAAGGAAGATCATCACACTTGGTATTTCAGTCATGTTTTTTTTTTCTGGGTGCTCTTGGGCAATTGCTCCGGTTACTTTAATAGCCTCAGTTCCCTGAGATAAGGGAATGAGCTTTGCGTTGTACGCTTATGGGGTAAACTCCCCATAAACTCCCTATGTTCTAAAACTGTTAGAGGTGTCCTTCCTCTGCCAGGACTCTAGTGGCTTCTCTTTGAGCTTCTTCGGCTTCTAGGCTTCTTTCTTTAGAGCCCAGCGGGGAGATGGAGCTTAATATTCTTGTGGAAACCATGGTACATTTTTTCAGGATTTTTTGATGAATAGAAAGTTCAAAAGAACAGCATTACTCTGAATTAGAAATATTTTGCAACATTTTAAATGCCATCAAGTCAAGTCACTTTATTGTCACATCACCACAGCATATGTGCCTTGGACATATAAAAAAACAACAGCAACAACAAACAAAAATCTTACTGACCCCAAACTTTGGAATGGTAGTGTACATATATAAATTATGGCCTATACAGATTACAACATTTCATGTTAACAGCTGAGATGATTGATGTTCCCTTTCAGTCGGTCACTTCGACGTTGTGTCAAAGTTCTGACACTAGGTGTCACACTTGGGAGCCCAGACACCACTGACATCATTGAGAAAAGGCCAATTTGCAAGCAAAATTTGCATAGCTGGCCACTCCCTGGATATCCGGGTATAAATAGACCAGCGTGGCATTTGCTCACTCATTTTGTTCTTCAGAGCTGATGCAGTGTCTCTTTTGGAGATGCAGCACTTCATTCACCTCTCAATCTCCTTGTCATTGGATCTATGGCCAAGTAGTGGTTTCTCACTTGCTTACACAGATAAGTGTAGTGAGAGTACTCCTTGGTGCTTTAATGGCTGTCTTTGAGAGCAAATTTCCTCCTAAAAGAGCAATTTCTCTAAAAAAGCTTCACTGGTGGATTTGTGTGTGTTTACAACATGACTTTCCATCTGTGTCCTTCTGGTTGCGGTTTGTAAATCTCACCCTCTGACAGGGACGATCACTGTGCCCATGCTGAAGCGGCATTTGTGGATGGTTTATGCCCTGCTTGTGAGGACATGGCTATCGGCACGTTGCGCTCATGGCTTGTGTTTTTTTTTTTTTAAAGACCGCAATTCACCTTAGCTGCTTCCTTTCCGATCAAAAGCAGACGACTCTACTGAACAGGCAACCAATCTCTTGGTTGGTTAGTTCTTGGAGACCGAGCGCAACGCTTTAGTTCCTTTCTTCCCAGGTGTTTAGGCCAGGGACTGCACAAGGTTGGTCCCAACCCAGAGCATGCAGGAACTGCTTCTGGTGACTGACTATGCACCCCAGGCGATGAAGGTCATGACGCAGGCTCTGGGGAATGTCCACATTAGTGTCCCAGAAGCGCCACCTGTGGTTCGACCTGATGGGAATGCTGGTTCTGAGAAAGTGCACTGTCTTGAGGCCCACATTTTCTCTGGTGACACCTTCAAGCAGGCAAGCTTCGGCTCCTTCGTACATCAGAGGCTTCCCCAGCAGACCTGGGGGCAAGGCTGGTGCTGTGCACCCTTAACCAAGTGTCTCAAGGGACGCAAAATCCTCTGTCATGGTGAGCCTTGTTCCAGAACGCCTCAGGAACCATGGCTCAGGTAAGTAGAATGTAGTCCCACTCTGACCATTGGCAAGTTATTTGGACTCCCCAGCCATTCCCATTGGCATTAGTGGCATTCTCTTACCCCAGTTCAATTACGAACTGGGGTAATTACGTTATCACATTTTGACAACATCGATTCGTCAGAAGAAACCAATGCATTTCGGTCCTCTGAGCCAAACAGAAACCATTGTTGATGCTTAGTCCCACCCCCGTGCCCAGATTGGTTCAAACTGTTCCATATTCAACCAATAAACATAGGTTTTGGTCTTTTGAACCACTATTTAAAATATTTCTTTGGAAATATGAACGAATGCAAAGTAAAAGTAAAGTCTGACATGCATGCAATTTAAAACCACCCATTTAAAAATGAAACCAAATAGGTTTTTAGCAAGGACTTAAAAATAGACAAGGAAGGGGCCATTCTAATCTCTAAAGGCAGGGTATTCCAGATTCGTGGCCCTGCCACTGCAAATGCACGCTCCCCTCTACGCTTTAGCCTAACACGAGGGACCACCAACAAAGCCTGGTCACAGGATCATAGGCTTCTAGATGGAGTATAAAGATGAAGAAGTTCAGATAGATAGACAGGAGCTTTGTTATGTAGGGATTTATATACAAAGAGGAGAATTTTAAAGTCTATTCTCTGACAAAATAACAGATTTGCATGAGAAAACTCTCTGAAAAAGCACAGAAAAACACACGACAGAGTACTTTGACATAAAACAAACCAAAAACAAGGATGAAACCACTGGAATTTATGTCTTTGCACTGCTAGGCGATGTCCCAGTAAAATTGATTCTGACGCAAATTACAGCCAGATCATTCATATTATGTATATTATGTATATTAAGTAAATAATTCTTATATAGTTCATAAAGATAATTTGCACTATTTTTTCACACACAATCTCACAATCACTCACTCATTTTATTTTTAGAATCATAATCACTTACACTATTTTTACAGATGCAGAAGACAATTTGTGCAATTTTTTTTACTACATGCTGCACGGTTTGTATTTAGTGTTCACACTCAGACTGAAAATATATTTCTGTGAAAAAAAAAATAAACTTTTTTGTTTTGTTTTGTTTTGTTTTGTTTTGTTATTATATAACTCTTTCCATTTTCTTTACTCCCTAAATGTTTTTGGACACATCTCTATTGTTAGTAACCGAAATAGGCCTGTTTTTCACTTAGCACCAATAACGCCAATAACAATATTGTAATAAAGGGCTATAACTTGCTTGGGGAATGTTATATGTAAACAAAATTTTATTTGGAAGTGTAAAACACCCAGATACAACTTTCTAAAGAAAAATATCCAAACTTTAGGAGTTTCTGTTTGAGTACACAGTAAAACACACCCAATTGTTGCTTGCATTTTTTCTTAAAATTCTGTAATTTTATTAATTCTTAGAGAAAACAAAAGGAAAATTGGGACTTTAAATTAGTTTGACTTAAACTTCAAGTTCTCCTGTTTATTATGATATATGGCACTTGATGCTGACTGCTAGAATAGGTCTGAAAAACAAAGAAAAGTGCAGGTGTGTCAGGCGCCCCAAAAATGTTCTATGTCTTTAAGGGTGGTCCACTGGGAGTGAGGGTACTCGACCAGGGGCATGGCTGTTTCTTCAGCCATAGGACGTGGTGCCTCATTAGCAGACAGGTTTAGAGCTGCAGGCTGGGCTACATCTATACATCCGCTAGTTTCCATATCTGCGAGTGTAAACCAATTCATCCTGGATTCAGGGTGACTAGTAAAGTGTGGAGCTTGCATATAGCGCCCTTCCCCTCTCTGAGGTGATAATGTGCACTCTTTGAGCCCAGTTCCTTTTATGAACCCTGGACTGCCTTTCCATCATTCAAGAACTCTTGCGTAGCTGCATCTGTCATCTGGTTCTGTGCTTGGTAGATCTCCCCTTATGTGGAGCCCACCCAATGTTAACAACCAAGACTTTTCAGCTGCTAAATGATTCCATAGGTTGTATCTCCACGTTACCTCCCTTTCAGGTAGGATGTGGTCTCCGTACGTGCATGACTTTTCAGCCGCTAAATGAACGCTTCCCCAATGTTAACAACCAAGACTTTTCAGCTGCTATTTTATTCATATTTTCTTATAAAAGAAAAGGTTCTGGCTGAGGTGACCTCTGCCTTATATTGTGGCTCTCCCGGATGTTGGAGAGTGAGGTCATAAGTCTTGGGCAGTGGAAGGTTACAGGTAGGAGAGGCAGGCCCGGTTCTACAGGGGTGCTAGAGTATGCTAAGCACCCTCAAATGAAATCAATAGCACCCTCAGTTAATGCTGTAATAAAGGCATTTAATTGCGGATTTGGCAAACTATCCAGTGCTTTGTGATTTGAGCTCTGGTGATCAGTTTCTATTTCAACATCTTTTGCAGCGTTGAGCAATGTAACCTATCACAGACATATCTGTTGATTTCTTGAACCCAACAGCCAATCAGAGGCGTTTAAGTTAGAATCCACTCACTGCTTAAATTGCCAGAGTTTTTGTTCAGGTGTTGTGTTCAGCACGAGTCATCTCACTATAACAAAGTGTAGACGGGACGTAAATAAGAGATTCATTGTGCAGCGTAAAGAATTGTATTGATTATAATGTAACTTTGTGAGATTACGATGAACTAAGATGATGACAGCTTCTTGTGATTCTAAGGGAACACTCTTGCTGCATATATATATATATATATATATATATATATATATATATATATATATATATATATATATATATATATATATATATATATATATCCTGAGGAGAGGTGCATTTGGTAGTGACAAACTTAATTTAAGAAGCACCCTCAGTGATTTGATTCTGGAGCCGGGCCTGAGGAGAGGTGCATTTGGTAGTGACACACTGAGCTTGTCAACATCTATGCCCCCATGGACTCGTAATGCAGTTTAGCAGATGTGGGGTTTAGTGTAGGGACCCCTAGTGTCAGAACATCAAAGTGACTTACTGAAAGGGAACAACTCGGCTTCATGTGGTAACCCATGTTGTGTCCCTTATGAACGAGGGTTACCATACGTAACCAAGACATTATATATTTTATACTATACTGCTAAAAAACTGAATCCAGACAGTTTACATACTACAGCTGAATTTATCTATCACAACAATCTAATGTACAGGATTGTTTGATTATTTGACATCGATTTTATAAAAAAAGTTTGCATAGAAAAAAAAAATTGCTATATTGTCAGCTATGCTCTGACCAACAGTGATTGTTAAAGAATTAATAATATTGCTGTAACTGATGCTGAGATGATCACAGATACACTAAATCTTTAATATTATATCTAGTGTATGTCACATAAATTTCGCTTTTAGACAGTTCATTTCCTAAATGTGTTTTCAGATGATCAGTCTGTAGTTTTAGTGTTCCACAATACCATGTCCTTTTAAACATTATAGTGCCTTAAAATAGACATGCTATGGAGGTTATATTTTATCAGTCTTACTATGCTCAGGCCGTGTGGTTATGATATGACAGAATGGAAAGTGACAAGTATTGTCTATTTGCTTGAGGAGTTCTGCGTGACTCCTCCATAATGGAGGGTAATGTTGCAAGACATTAGCAAGAATATCAAATGACCAGGCAAACTTTCCTCAAAGTTTGTTCGAGATGAAGGTTTTAGGTTCTATAATAGTACTGGAATTAACTTAGTATGGACCCATAATAGGTTTGTTTCTACAGTATGATTGTGACATTGTGAAAGCTGATGGAGGATAGATGTAAGAATGAGAAGGAAATTAAGCATTACAGATGGGCTCTGTGAGTGCTGGGGAGCCCTGGCGCTCCAGTGACAGCATGTACTCTCACACAATATAATCTTTCCTGTATGAGTGTGGGAGTGAATAAGTATTTTCTCTTACGTACATAACATTGTGTTTTTCTGCCTCTGTGCTGCCATGGAAACTGGATGCCCGCCTTCACCCCGGGGGTCGGTGCATGGCAGCACAGTGCCCGAGGGATTGGGATATAATGCAGTGATGTGAAGCGCTTCTGACACTTTGCCACTGTCTAGTACTATAAAGAGGAAGATGAAACACACACATTATACACAGACAATGAACATATTGAGTGAACTGAAAAGTTGCTGGCACTTACTGAGGGAGCCCATTCCGTCTTACTTTTAATACTTTTCTTTTAGCTGTCTTTAAAAGATGTACAGTGACATCCAAAGTCTGAGAATATCTGAGATTTAAAATAACATTTAAATCTAGAAATAAACAATATGCCATTAAAGCAGAAGTATATCAAATATATACTACTACATCCTAAAATATAGACTACAGTTTAAAGGTTTGGTGTTAGTAAGATTTTTTCCCTCACTAAGGCTGTGTTTATTTGATCAAATACACACTATAAACAGTAATATTATGAAATATTGTTACAATTTTAAATAGCTGTTTTCTTTTTCATGTTTAAATATTTAAAATTTATTTAAAAACATTCAAATGTAATTTATTGCTGTGATGGCAAAGCATTTTCAGCAGCCATTATTTCATTATCACCTGATGCTTCAAAAATCATTCTAATATGCTGCACAAAATTGTCAATGTTGAAAACAGTTTCATATTTTTGTGGAAGCTTTGATTAATTTCTTTCAGGATTCTTTTCAGGATTATTATAAATGTCTGTACTGTCTTTTTTATCAATTAAATGCACCATTGACAGATGATTTAAAAAAATTATAACTCAACTAAACTTTTCAAATGTTTATCCTGATAATATACTTTTTAATAAAACATTCAATTGAATTAGACTAACAGCAGCTGTAAATGTAAATGTAAACTTGTAAATGGATGTTGCCTCAAGGTGTTTTAACTGACATCCCATTGTGATGCTCCCCCTATGAATAAGCAGTATCCTAAGAGTCTTTTACAGCAGCATTTAGACTTTGGGGTCCCACATTGAATGAAAACACATTTTCCGTGTCAGGTATTGTCTGATGCACACATCAGCACTGAAGAATGTCTAAGCCACTGATACAGTATGTCACACTCTGTTCTCAGGAATACACAGTGGATGTGTTTTTCCGTCAGCGCTGGACAGATGAGCGGCTAAAGTTTAACGGGCCAATGAACATCCTGCGTCTCAACAACCTGATGGCCAGTAAAATCTGGACTCCAGACACTTTCTTTCACAACGGCAAGAAATCTGTGGCTCACAACATGACCATGCCTAACAAACTACTGCGGATTATGGAGAATGGCACTCTACTGTACACTATGAGGTACCCCTGTACTACAGTTATCAAATAAATCAATCAAAATAATTACATGATATTCTGATTAATACATCAAACTACTCATAATTAATCACATATCAATATTTGCTAAGAAAAGGCCCCAAATCAAAATAACTGAAAGGCATTATAGAAGCAGATGAGTAAATCATTGAATAGACATTACAAAAACTTGCTTTAGAAGTCAAAATATTGTTTTCTATTTCTATCAGTAAGATTATTATTCTTAATACCAAAAACAAATTTTACTCTTACAATCTTAAGACCAAAAACCAGTTTTACTCTACCATTCAAACGTTTGGAGTCAGTAAGATTATTATTTGTTGTTTTTAAAAGACATGTTATGCTCATCATGGTTGAATTTATTTGATCAAAAATACGATAAAACAATAATATTGGGAAATATTATAATTAAAATATCTTTCTATTTTAATATATTTTAAAATGTAAATTATGTTTTTGAATTTGCAGTAGATACTACTCAAATGTTTTTTTTTTTTTAAATAAAAATCTTTTGGAACATTGCAAGAGTCTTTACTGTCTCTTTTGATCAATTTAATGCATCCTTGCTTAATGAAAGTGTTTATTTCTTTATTTCTTTAAAAAAAACATCTTACTGACACCAAACTATTGAACAGTAGTGAACAATTAACGGTAAGCTTCAATTGCTCTGATAGTGGGATTTTTTTTAATACAATTTATGATTTTTATAATTAAATGTACTATATTAATGAATTTAAATTGAAAGCCCTTGTAAGAACACATAACTTTTGAGGAGTAACTGTTGTATAATGTTTGTGTATTTGTGCAGGTTGACAGTGCAAGCTGAATGCCCAATGCATCTTGAGGACTTTCCAATGGACTTTCATTCCTGTCCGCTTAAATTTGGCAGCTGTAAGCAAAAATGCTAATCATTTATTTTATTCCCTTAAAGATCTGTCTATGCTTTGGGTTTTATTATAATATATTGTGTCTGTATGTAGATGCTTACACTCTGACAGAGGTGACATATGTTTGGACTCGTAATGCCACCTTATCGGTGGAAGTAGCTCCAGATGGATCTAGACTTAACCAGTATGACTTAATGGGACAGACTGTTGGCAAGGAAACCATCAAGTCCAGTACTGGTGAGACATTCACAAGCAGTCACAAAATGATCTGGATCCATATGCTCTTATCAGTTGTTCTTCCCTCTCTCGTGTCTCTTTTCTGCTGTGTAGGTGAATATACAGTGATGACTGCCCATTTCCATCTGAAGAGGAAGATTGGGTACTTTGTGATCCAGACGTACCTGCCTTGCATAATGACAGTCATCTTATCCCAAGTCTCTTTTTGGCTCAATCGAGAGTCTGTCCCTGCACGCACAGTTTTTGGTGGGTGAGCAGGTGTTGTGTAATCAGAACATAATGTGGAAAGGTTTTTAATTCTGTTTATCATGCCACATATTTCTTTGTTGGCTGTGTACCTATTTTCGATGAAAAATCAGTATAGTATGCTTATTTTGTTCTGATTAAATTACTGATGCAGTCATGGATAAAGCTGATGTAGAATGTCTACATTTTTTGATTTTCTCTAGCAGTTTCAATTTCCTTCTGAACTCTAGGGATACATTTGAAATGGCTGCGAGCAAAGGCAACCCGCTATAAAATTGGCCTCCATTTCTATTTCTGTGTTTTTGGAGAAAAATTTGTCCATGCAGTTATGTGCATGAATGTGTGTATTTTTTTCTTCATTCAGTGGGAGGAATCCTTAGCATCCAAAAGACACATTTAAATTAAACACAGACTCGCAGGGGGAACTAGTTAATAATGAAACGCTGATAGCGTTGTTTATTCACAAGCTTTGTTCTTTTAGTGGCCAATTCACTAAAGCGGTTATGCGAATGAAAAAATTTGCACACCACAATTCTACATCTTGCATCAAGAGTGCTCGGTTGTGGGAGGATACAAACTACCCGTGTATGGTAAACTTTACTGGGACTGTACTCTGATCCAGGCACCTAATTTTGGCTCTTGAAAATGCTGGCTATTTGATCACTTGGTCATCATTTGATTAGTTAATGCTGCCATGATGAAATTTTAAAAAATCACAATGGCAAAATTGATTTATGCATGGTGCAGTGCAGCACCAGCACAGATAGTACATGGCTCAACCAGATTGCAGGTTTATTTATTTGCAGGAAAACTGCCAAAATCACAATGGTTTAACATTTGAAATTGAGATGTAAATATTAGTGCTTTGGTTTTACAATTGTACTATAAAATTAAATTTATTTTTATTAAACACTAGATTATGGTTACTGAAAGAAGTTTGAGCTGATTCTTTTAATGAGTAAACTCCAAATCATTCTGCCATAATGGGATGTATTGCACAAACAAATCTTCAGAGTAAAAAGTCATTTTTTATTTTTCATGCAGATGCGCTCCTGTATAAAACCACCCCAGTCATTCTAGAAATGTTGTTTTTTCCCCCCAAATAAAGCTATTTAAATTATCTGGTTGATTAAAAAGATAAAAGTTTGATATATATAAGAGTAGCAATTCTTGCATTTTTCTGTTTGCTCCCTAATATCTGTTATAATGATGAATATATTTGGATTGATTTATTTTCCTGGAGGATGCAAAAATTCATTAAAATTGTTTACAAAAAACAGAAGATCATCTATATAAAATGAGGACAGGAGGTCCACTTGGGGCATATGACTGACTGCTGAAATGAACACAATTTCTTTAGCCCAGGGCATTTGTGATTACATGTGTACATCTGTGCTGTCTCTTTCACAAATGAGTAAACGGTATAAATGCTGGCAATTATCTGCAGTGAGGCATGCTGCACTAATGTGGTATCTATATACTGCGCTCACTGAGTCCTTTTTTTTTTCTTTGTTATTTTGCTCTAGGTGTGACTACAGTACTAACGATGACCACTCTGAGTATCAGCGCTCGAAACTCTTTACCAAAGGTGGCCTATGCCACAGCCATGGACTGGTTTATTGCTGTGTGCTACGCATTTGTTTTCTCTGCTCTCATCGAGTTTGCCACAGTAAACTACTTCACCAAGCGCGGCTGGGCCTGGGATGGCAAGAGCATTGTCAATGATAAGGTAACCATGACGACACAGACCAGGCTTTGATTTTGGAGTGCATGGAGCACATCTGATAGCTTTGATTATTTGTCACTGGAAAGAGAGATTATTTAGTTGAGGGAAACCAACACAGTTAATTCAGCACAGTTAAAGAAAAAAATCACCCAAAAATGAAAATTCAATTTGGAAGATGTGGATGAGTTTGTTTCTTCATCTGAACAGATTTGTTGAAATGTAGCATTGCATCACTTACACACCAATGGATCCTCTGCAATGAATGGGTGCCATCAGAAAGAGAGTCTAAACAGCTGATAAAAACATCACAATAATCGCTTCTGACCAAAATACCAGTCCACAAACCATAATAACACTTCCTTCAGGAAAAAATTCCTTGTCAGGATTATGGACCTGTTTTATGTTTTGCCCGTTTTTGTTCCTGTTTGTCCTTATTTGGTCATGTTCCTGCCCTCGTTTAGTTTGATTATGTTCCATTGATGTCATCTGTGTTCCCCTGATTGCCCTGTGTTTAAAAGTCCTAGTCTGTTCAGTTTGTGTTTGTCAGGTCTACTTGTTCTCTGTGTGTTGGCTCAAGCTCCTATTGTGTATTATCTCCTGTGTTTCCTTGATTAAAGACAGTTCTCGTTTACTTGTGCCTCCTGAGTGCTTCCTCAACAGCGTGACGTGACACCCCTGTTGTCCTCTCGCATCAAAATATTTTAGAAGCATTTACACTTGTAAAGAGTGTTTGATCTGTTCATGCTACTGTTCTGATTCACACAAGACAAGTTTTTCACTAGAGAAAGCAATATTATGGGCAGAGGGCTAGTTTTAATCGGAAGCAACCATTTGAAGTTAAAAACATAAAAACAGTTACAAACATGTAGCTAACCACTTCACAAGAAGTTAATTGATGGACTGGAGTGGATTACTTATGTATTATTGTGATGTTTTCATCAGCTGTTCTGACTCTCATTCTGACGGCACCCATTCACTGCAGAAGATCCTTTGGTGAGCAAGTGGTGTAACATTTCTCCAAATCTGTTCTGATGAAAAAATAAACTCATCTTTTATGACCAGAAGGTGTGTAAATTTACAGCAAATTTTCATTTTTGTGTAAACCATACCTTTAAACTCCCATCATTGTGAACATTATCTGACATTGTGCGTCTCTTTTTTTTTTTTTTTTACTTAAAAATTATTAGAGCATTTAACATAATATCATTGACTGAACATGTAGCATTGTGTTAATAAATTTCTTCTGACTTCAGAAAAAGAAAACATCTGTTATTAAAAAGAATAACGCATATGCAGTCGCCGTGGCAAACTACGCGCCCCACATTGCGAAGGACTCTGCTCTGCCCACTGTCTCAAAGAGCGCCACAGCGGAGCCCAGTAAAGCTCAGCCAGTGGCTAAAGAAGCACTGAAGACCTTCAACAGCGTCAGCAAGATTGACCGTATGTCTCGCATCATCTTTCCAGTGCTTTTTGGCAGTTTTAACCTGGTCTATTGGGCCACATATCTCAACAGAGAGCCTGTTATTAAGAATATGGTGCCCTCCCAGTGAGCCGTTAGCTATTGCACATGCAATCATCCCTCTATACTACAAAACTATAATAGCAGTTTTTGTACAAATTCTTTAGTGTACTTCTGACGTTTCTGTATGGCAGCATTAAGAAATTAACAAATTTTGCAGTCTCTTTGCAATCTTACCACTGCCAGGACAATTTAAAGAGCAACTTATCATACTTTAACAGGACAAATTGACTTATTTCCACAGCTTTATTTTTTTGTATGTTGTTATGTGATTTGGTATTTAACTGATCATTTTTTCCCTTGCCTATTTCTGCAGAGTTTTTATTTTTTTTAACTACATTTGTATATAATACAGTATATTTATAAAATATCAACCTCCATTTAAACGAAGTGTTTGTCAATGTATTTTGTGTTTTGGCTAAATTATGAATTAAGCTCAAAGGTATTGTGCATAAATGACGTACTGTTTAAAATGTAAGTGCTAACTAAATGTCATAGCTGTGTTATTTTGTTATAACTGCACTACAGTATCTGTAAGACAGATCACTGCACCTTTATATTGACTGATGTAGCATTTCAAGTCAAATGAAGTATGGCACCTTATTTTCTCGCATCAAAGTTGATTGCATATTAGCTTTCACTCTCATCACGCACCTGTGCCTCTAATTCTCAGCCATAAGCAATGCATCATCAATGAAAGCGCACACCCACACATGGTTTAAAGGTAAATGATTCAATGAGTTTGTTTGAAGCACCACAATGCTTTGTATTGTTGTGGACACTTTGATCCATGAGCACAGTCTCAAGTGGAATTAGCACTGCATTTAAGCCACTGCTGTTTCTTTTGTTCACAGTTAATGGAAAATGTTGCTGAGATTTTCCGAAATAGTTTACATTTTTAATTTGCTTGGGTTGAAATTAGAGCAATAGGTTGGTCTTACTGTATGTGTTACTCAAATGGTGAACCTTCTAAAGTCCAGGCCACTGATACTCACATTAGCTTAATGTTGCAACAGTGACATGATGTTGTTCATATGGTATTTTCAATATGTCTAATGTAGCTTCATGATTAATGGTTGTAATGGGCTTCTCAGTATGATACATACAGCTAATGATGCTATGAATATGGGAATCAAAATGTACTCTTCGCTCAATATATCATCTGTCAAACAGTTTCAGAGTTTTCATCACTAACATCAACAATCCTGACAAGTGTAAACGCTTGAATGAACTACTGTGGGCTTACTTTTAACAGCTCTTCAATTTGCCATATGGTTCTCAGTTTTCTGCCTGGTCAAAGAGACCGCTCCCCTGTTGACTGAAATAAAGTGCCGTCAAAGCCAACATGCCTCAGTAACTCTCCTTTTGTGTGGGTGATCGCGATTGTGCCCCTCCTTTGGCACTGTGCAGCACAAAAATGTCAAAGTCCTTATTGCTAAAAAAAGAAGAAAAAAAGAAACAAAAACACACAATCCAACACCACAAACCACTGTTATTATAATATCATTGAAAACCTATTATTATAATTTTGAATTAGGTTTTTAGTTGTTTTTATGTATTCTGTTTTCAAAGGTTTTAATAATTTTGTTGTTTTGTCATTTTTATTATTTTTTATCTATACAGTTTTTATTAATTTTTAGTTTTTTAGTACATCAAGTTAAAGGAATAGTTCATCCAAATATGAAAATTTGCTGAATATGTACTCACCCTCAGGCCACCCAAAATGTAAATGTGTTTCTTCATCAGAATAGATTTTGAATAGAAGAGAAATTTAGCATTACATCACTTGCCCAATGGATCCTCTGCAGTGAATCCAAACAGCTGATAAAAACATCACAATAATCCACAAGAAATCCACACAACTCCAGTTGTGCAATTAATGTCTTGTGAAGTGAAACGCTGCATGTTTTGTAAGAAACAAATCCATCATTAAAGCATTTTAAGGTTAAAACTTCGGTTCTGGACAAAATAGTACTTAATAATAATAATGCTTCCTCCAGTGAAATACTCCATCCCATTGTCCTCTCACATCAAAATCAACCAAAATATTTGTTTTGCACTGTTTGTGCTTGTAAATGGGGCTTGATCGGTGCATATTTCTGTCCTTATTTGAACAAGACTTTTTCATTGGAAAAAGCAATATGGATTTTATCTGGAAGCAATGGTTTGAACTTATTCTTAATGATAGATGTTTTTTCCCCACTTCACAAGACATTAATTGATGACCGGAGTTGTGTGGATTACTTGTAGATTATTGTGATGTTTTTATCAGCTGTTTGAACTCTGATTCTGACGGCACCCATTCACTGCCATTGGTGAGCAAGAGCTGTAATGCTAAATTTCTCTAAATCTGTTTTGATGAAAAAACAAACATACAGTACATCTTGAACAACTCCATTAAACTAAAAAAAAAAAAAAAAAAAAATGCTGCCTTATTAGTAACTGACTGAAATAAAATAGTTTAAAGGTTTTTTTTAAATTATTATTAATTTCAGTTAGCATTTATTTTAGTCAACAAAACATTTTAGTTTTAGTTAATTATAATAACCCTGGCACAAACCTAACTGCAGTCTAAGTTTCACTCAGTGGAATTGAATTGAGCTGACGTGGCACTAGTCAATATACATTAATAAGTTAGCCATGTGCCAACTGCTTCTTTTATTTACCTGCTCTTAAAAGCCTGCTTCTGGTCAAATCCACTAGACTACTAATCTATATTGTCTTTCTGCATTTCATTGCCTGTTTTATCCGTCTCTCCATTCTGTCTGAAAGCTTTTTGTGTAGCTGACTCTGCTTTGACTAAGCAGAAGAATTTGAAATTAGCAGAGCTGAATGGAGAAAGAGGAATTTGTGTGCATTATCTAAGATCTTGCTTTAATAGCATAACGGCGGCATTCCTAGCTCATCTCTTTTGGTTATGGAATCGGTATCTGCATACTGCATGTATGAGATACAGCTATCAATGCCCACAAGGCTAAACAGAGAAAGACAGTACTCCATTAACCTCCCCTCACTCCTTTGCACCTTCTGAAAAAGCATCTTTGGGTATACAAACAAGCATTTGTCAGAACAGATGTGTCCACTTGTGCGTGCAGTCATCGCACACACAGACTTGACCGGGGGAGACTCAAACACTAAGCTATATTTAATTTATTGGCCCCTTTTAAGGTGGAACTGATGCTGACTGCTTGTCAGGTGGCATTAAAGGGCATTCTGCTTTAAGCAATGTCTGTGAGGATGTCGTGAGGGTTTATCTGATGTGAAAGATCACAGAGGCAAAGCATCCAACCAAGTGTGTGTTTGCTTGTGCCTGGGAACAGGCTGAAGCCATTTGAAGCCTTCACAAACACTGCCTAATGTTTACAATGGATTCCTCAGCTAACAATGCATGTCGTGAAAAAAACAAAACAATGTGAAAACAAAACAGTCATTTATTCTTCCAAATAAAGGGAACTGATGTGGTATTTATTTGCTTCACCTCCGGCACCTGTTGAGAATGTTTGAACATCTATGCAGAGCTGCTGCTCTAAATTATAATTGTTTGTTTAATGAGAATGTATTTCATTGTTTCTTAATTGCATTCATCCACTCTAGCAGATTGACAATGTCACAGCGCTTTCCTTTCAAGGTTTGATTTGTTGTCACTTATGATAAATGAACAATCAGAGAGAACAAACAACTCTGTGACATTAATGTTCAACAGTGGCCATTCAATGGAAATATGTCACAGCTATTGTTTTCTTCAACACATGGACATGCCCTCTATACTTTGCTACAGAATTGTTTTCTATATCTGAAATAAAATTAAAATAAATTACATTTCAGTCATTAAAACATTTTTGTGTACATTACTGTCACCTTCCATTTTTTAACATAGATGTGAAAGTGTTAATTTGTTATAATTCATGAACGCTTTTGAATACAGACCTAAGGTTGGACTATTTTTAAAGAAGGCAATCAGCAGATTATTGTAGAAGTGGAATCATTTAAAAGATTTTAAAGTACCATGGTAACGCAATGTCCGATTTCAAAATAGTTTTCACAGAATGAATTTTTACGTTTTCAAATGATGGTTTAACACTTTCAAATGACATATAATTTATGATGATTACTAAAATATATGATATGGAAAAAAGGCAATGAAATGGGATGGTGACAGATAAAGAGTTAAACGCTTTTTTTTCAATGAAAAATTTTATTTTATTATTCTACTTTATTTTTATTAAAGAAAACTATTTTTAATACTGGCAGTTCAATGGGAATAGTTATTGCTTTCAAAACAAAAATGTTCAAATGTTAACTAATCGAAATAAGTAGAAGTTGAAGTATTTACATTGCTAAAACTAAATCTAAAACAATTAAAACTAATATAAAAATAAGTTAAGGCTAAATAGAAATATTCAAAAAACAAAATAAGACAAAAGGGTGTAACAAAATTATCAAAACTTGATTACCAAGATGAAAACTGAAAATACAATAACAAAATCTAATTAAAATATTAATAAATACTACAATAGTAATGCTAAATTAACACTGATATACTTATATATATATAAGTGTCATATACACTATGAAATTGGCAGCATAATGCATTGGAGATTACCATAGGAGCAAAATCAGATTTCATCTGTGCCCATGTTTATGCATGCATGTTCATGTGTGAGATGAGAAAAATGAGAGAGATAAAAGGTTGATAGATGGCAGATAAAAAAATAGGGGAAAGTGGAGAGAAATGGGGTTGGGATTCCTCTACAGAGAAACCAGCCGAGCATGAATAAGGGTTTGGTTGAGTTGCCTGGCAACAGAGAGGACATACACAGGGCTTTGATGCTTAAAGTGTGTGACAGAACTTGACTTTTTATTCTCTGGGTTTACGTATATAGTATGTCAGGAAACTTTGTGCATGTTATTATGGCAGATAAATATCAATTAGATTAAAACTTTGTAGCACTACAAATATTAAGGGTTTTATCAAGTGAACTGGATGCTAAAGATCACTAAAAGCTAATTTATACAGATATATCAATGGTTATGTTAAGCTATGAATCCTGATTAGGTTATTGTGTTTTGTAGAAGACCTCATACTGTTATTAAAATGTACTTGTGTGTGTGTGTGTGTGTGTGTGTGTGTGTGTGTGTGTGTAGTCCAGCAGAGAATATCTTGGGCACGTCTCGGGTCCACATCATTTTGTCTCACAATGTTAATAGCTGACAAAATAATAGAGATTTTTTCCATTCCTTTCATTTATGTCAGAGCATCAGAGCACATCTGAATACAAAGTACTTCGCCGGCTGAAACAGAGCACTGGCATTTATAAATCATTCCAGCATTTTAGACATTTAGTGAGAAATAATCAAATATAAATCAAAACATATCCAACATATTATTATAGTAGAATATTACTATGAACTATAAAAACAAATTCATGTGATGTTCTGATACACATCTGATATTTCAAACTTTTAAATGACTTTTTAAACGATGTTATAATTTGAACAGAATTCAAGTAATGATAGCAAAAAGAAGAGGAAATTGTCTTGGCTCTGGCAAGTGTCTATTTCTGCTCTTCTTGCTGCATGGAACTTTCCATGGTGCTGACAATAATGGCATATAAAGCTGAATGAACAGTCAGTTAGCCTATATACTGTATATCAAGAGGTGAATGTCTTCCATATCACAAAGCTATATAAGGCCATGAATATTGCAAAGGTGTCTTAAAATGGAGCTGCAATGGCTGCGTGTTGTAAAGGCCTGTTGCTTTGTAATTTGTAATCTGCCATGTTGTACACCACATGCACCTGGCATTTTGGATTTAGTGGTTTCTTTTTTAGCTTTATTTTTAATGTAATAAAATCATATAGAATTTGATCATACACAAATGTTTCAATCATGTTATTTTTTTCACTCCATTGTGTACAAGAAGATCTACTTGTAAATCTTCAGACCAAATCAAACACACCTGAACCAGCTAATTAAGATGAGCACTTAAAAATTACAAACAGGTGTGTTGGAGGACGTCGATCTTTAAGAACAGTATCACGGCTGCGTCTGAAAGCTGCAAAAATGCTTAGTATATGGAGGTAGGATGACAACAAGGCGCGTTCGAATCCCATGATCGTTTTGCATACTGTCTACTGAGATATACGGAAGTTCTAAGCGGCCATCCATTATAATTTTTTTCCTTTTTGTTTTCTCGTTATAACGACTTAATTTTCTCGTTATCTCGACATAACGAAGTTCGTTTTCGTTATAACGACTTAATTTTCTCGTTATCTCGACATAACGAAGTTCGTTTTCCGTTATAACGACTTAATTTTTCCCATCGACATAACGAAAGTTTGTTTTTCTCGTTATAACGACATGAAAGTTTTACTGTTGCTAAGTAACGAACTCAACTTTGACAGCATCTGATGGACAGCCATGCAGGCGCTCTTACTGTAGCCTATATTTCAGCAAATTTTGCTTCGCCCTAGGTAATAATAACGTCTACAATACTGTATAAATAAAGGCTGATCAATCACTGTTGATTTTTTCCAGAGACAGTACAAACGAACGTTTTGTTTTTGTAATTTACATGTTTAAATGGCAAAACACCGCGCCATTAGAGCTGCTTGGATTAAACTCACTTTTAATTTTCCCTTTATATGAAATAAAATTATATATAATTTGTAATTTGTAGTAGCTAGTCATTATGTGGCAGATATCATGTGTGTTATAAGCTTCTGTTTGAAAAGAGCGAAACTGAATACGTGTAATGTGTGTGTGTAGAAAAAAAACATTACAACATTACAGAACAAAACTGAATTAAATTAGCCTATGGATTTTACATATACATCCCATTTCTCATCAATATGGTTTAACAATAAAGATTAGTATAAGGAAAAGAAGCACATCAGCCTACATCGTTAAATCCCGTCCTACTGTCATAAACAGAACATCTCCGCTTATTAACTACCTAATCATTAAATTAAAATTAAATTTAAATTAAACATGAGCCTAAAAGAAGCACAAATATAATATATATTGGTGCAAACAGAATACAGTGATGTCAACACTTGGTTTTGATAAGCAGTTATTGATGAAACAGAATGCTTTGGTGAAACTCATGCATCTAGCAGGAAAAACTTAATACACAAAATATTCATATTGATTCAAGCATTTAACATTTATGAATTAATTAAATGTCAGTAATAAACAAGACTGCACAAATTATAGCGAACACGAGGAAGGTCCGCGTACAGTAAAGTGGATAGTATACAACACCCCATCAGTTATATTTCAGGTTCTATAGTGCCACCTGCTGGCGCAGTTTTGTAAATTCTTAGAGAAAATTAAAGTCGTTATAACGAGAAAACGAACTTCGTTATGTCGAGATAACGAGAAAATTAAGTCGTTATAACGAGAAAACGAACTTTATGTCGAGATAACGAGAAAATTAAGTCGTTATAACGAGAAAACGACCTTCGTTATGTCGAGATAACGAGAAAATTAAGTCGTTATAACGAGAAAACAAAAAGAAAAAAAATTATAATGCATGGCCGCTTAGAACTTCCGTAGAGATAGGCTACCTTTATTTGATCGATTTAAAAAAAAATGCCTTAGATATCCCACAATCCTGTGTGTTCAGTTGTAATAATTAAATATTGGCTTAGTTATTATCAAAGCTCTCTATTGTGCTGTAGATCACCGAAATCAGTTTTGTGAGGTACATTTGCAAACGCTGCCTGCAAAGCCATTGCCTGATAAGGCTGAGAGGCTTCAAGTCCGCTGCCTCAGCTTTCGGACGCAGCCTTAAACACACACACACACACACACACACACACACACACACACACACACACACACACACACACACACACCCCATCAAAAACAACATTACATAATATAATTTCTACCCTCTTTATGCATTTTATGGTTAAGTTTGGTCACAGTAGCCTAAGCTTTGTACATCTTGGTGCAGCGCCATTGAAAATGTCGCATTTGTCACTTTATTAACCCCCAACAACCGCAAAACTAAGTAAAGGTTTCATCAATCACAGCTTGATGTAAATTCTCTGAGGAAGAGCAGTCAGCTCTTTTCTTACGGGCAGTTTCTAATAGTTCGGGAACATCGAGAGCGTCTCACTCAGCAGAGTGCTGGATGAACGCAGCGGTGCCGCAATCAGCCAAACCCCGCATTCACCGTTTACATCCACATCGCGTCTGCCGCCTGACATATAGACCACGGGCTCAAGCTATATGCATTTGTCTAGACAACAGCTAACAGCATACGCCGACGCCTTCAACCACCGTGTTAAGAATCGCTTCCATCCCTCAAAGGTTTGATCTTCTTTAAGCTCTAATTCATTTCGGAGATCGTTTGGTTATAAACCGAGAGTTCGCGCGATGGTTCTGCTGCATCGCCGTCGGAGAAAAGAGACGCTGGTCTGGCTGCTGCCCGGTCTGCTTGGAGTCTGGTAAGTTTTCGCTTCATAGGGGGCAAAAGTAACAAGGGGTGCGATCAATATGACTACTAAAATAGCCTGACCGACAGCACACACCTGGACAGTCCACCACGCGAGCATCTGGCGTCATTCTGTACCGCGAAGTGCTGCAGAACGTTTTAGTTTTACGGTTTTCTTGTAGCACACCAAATTTATCAACCTAGCTGTCGATCACGACACGTGCAGTTATGCGTACACTGAATACATGTGAGAATAATAATACAGATAGTAAGTGACAGCTTTGCTCAGGGCATCCGTCTTTTTAGCGTGGACGTGCAGTGTCAGTCTCCAACAACCTTGAGGAGACTTGAGCCAGCAATCAGCTACAGCTCAACAAACAGCACTCCGAAATACATTGCTCACACACATTTTGCATTCTCACTTAGTAAGATCAGAAGGGTATTTCACAATTTCTACTGTTATGCATAAGTTGTAGCCAAGTTTACATTAACACTTATGTTGGCTCGCGCTACTTAGGTTTCCTTCAGCTCATTTTTTTTTTTTTGACAGCTCATTCAACGTAAAGGCTAGCCTATGCACATATGGACAGTTAATGCTTAATAGAATAAACGTAGTTGGTTTGTAATATTACATTCCTCTCATTTACTTACATTAAATGAAAAAGTGATGGCAATAACCATTTCTAGTGTCTCATCTGACCAAAAACGCCTTTTCCCTCTTATTAAGGCATTTGTTTGTCTTCTAACTGTGTGTTTGTTATGGTTATTAGCCCACAAATGTCATTCAGAGGCTACTGTGGTGTCCAGACAATATAAAATACTGCATTTGAGGAAAATATTCTGTCTGTATTTTCATTGACAGCCTGCTTTTTAACCACTCAGTGCTGTGCCTATGGGGATCAATAACCTACATTCTCTCCACCCACATGGGTCTCATCCACAGGGATGATTCATATTGATTTTTGTCTTTTAGTATTTGCATATGTATGGGAATGTACCATTTCGATTTTTTGTTTATAGACAAAGCTCAAATATATAATAGAATTTACCAGTTTGTCTGGGTATTTTTTTGAAGATACATATTTAGACCTTTCAGATGTGAACACATTTTAATCTGCTTTATTTTTTATATGTCACATCTAGATAAATGGCAGTAAACTACATTAATCAAAAAAGTGTAATTCTGCTGTAGTTGGCTATATTTTGCTTTATATATTGAAACTTTTTTTCTCACAAAATAACAGGCATTAAATAGACATTTGAATCTTGGGGCCCCATTTATATAAAGTGTTTTTAACTACTATGTACTAACATTTAAATTAATAATTTGATACAATTCACTTATCGTGCATGTTTTTACATCATGATTAAAAATACCTGCAGCAATTACATCTGTAATTAATTAATATCTATAATTATACTGTTGACCCTTTAATCCACCCTAAACTTAAACTCAGTCTAGACTGTATTGTAATGGCACACATTTCAGTTAGAAGTGGTCCCCGATGTGTCTGTTCCTACAGATAATGCTCCAGAGAATAAGTTTAGAAGCTCTTACACCATATACTGCAAGAGAGCGAGTGTGAGAGGGAGTTGTGGGTGATAATTTAAACCCCTCACCTTCAGCTGTTCCCTCCCTCCACTGCCAGAACACATCTTCATTAATCACTGCATTCTTTTATTAGAACCTCCTCTTTGTATCTTCTGCACTACGCTCATTTAAATGACTCCTCTCTGATGACCTCTTTTATTTGTTCTTCCTGTAAAACTCATCATACAAATTCTCTATCATACTTTAAACCAGTCGCTTGCTCTTTAGAGTTTAAGCTCCTAATATAAACTAATACTCATCTTTTAACTTCTCTCTATTTTAAATCTAACATTGCTCTATTATTTACCTCACTGCTGTCTGTCTACTCATATTGCTTCTCTTTGTTTCTGTTTTTTATGACAGCATGGCATTTGGCCCGAGCAAAGCAGAGGAGGAAGATTACGAGGATGTCCCCATAAATAAAACTTGGGTTTTATCACCAAAGGTCTATGAGAGCGACGTCACCCTTATCCTAAACAAATTACTGCAAGGCTATGACAACAAACTGAGACCAGATATCGGAGGTAAGTCCAATTTTTTGAAAAGGTTGTATGCTTATATCCAGGCCCAAACAGGATCTGTGCACACAAATTGCCTGCAGATTCTGTCTAGACTTGTTTATGACCTTCAAACACAGTGTTACAGCTTATGGGTAACTGAAAAATGTTAATAATTATAAGCTAATGCCATCATTATTAGGAAGCCACATGAAGAGGAACACACTGTGACAATTAAACCCTCCAAGCAGTTCAGAGTTTCTCTGTAATCATCATTTTTACTTTACTATCAGCATTATTGCAGTGTTAAATGAAAAAGTGCTAGGATTTTGCTGATGTTTTTCTCTACACCAGAGCTTTAAAGGTCACTTTATTCTCAGTACATCAGTGTTCTGTAAGCGATGCAGCTGACTATAGTTCAGTTATTTAAGAGGATTTATCTCGGTGCTGTTCGGGTACAGTAAACCCAAATCACAATTGATCTTCCTTCTTTATCTGTGTTTCATGTGTCTGAGATAGAGGAAGAGAGAAGAACAGTTAATCAGATTGCAGAGCAAGTGCTGAGGAACTGCAGGTCAACTAGCCAAGTTTTTGTTATTTGTCACATCTCTGTGACTGACTGTGACAGGAATATTTTTGAAACTGCAAGGATGAGGATTCAGGCAGCTTTGAGTAATTTTTGTGGCTGTTATAGGAAACATGAATTGGTTTAGAGCCCATTTCACTTCTGTAATGAGATGTATTTCTGAGCAAAACAGGATATTCAGTGGCAAAATCCAATTGTATCCACTGATTAGGAATTGATTGGATGGTTACATACCAGAGTGGAGCCAGACTGAATGTGAGTTTGCTACAAATATCTGGCTGTTGGTTTCGCTATTGGCTATTGGTTAACATTATTCAATAGCCCACAATGTGTGCAAAAAGAGAAAGGAAAAAGAAGAGCAAGTAAATAAATGATTAAAGCTTATGAAGACAAACACATTTTTCTGTGGAAGCCCATTTCCAGCACAATTATGTGGGATACATAAACTTGCAACTGCAAGATAAAAATGTGCAATTGTGAGATATAAACATGCAACTGTGAGAAAAAAAAGTCAAAATTTCAATATCAATGCACCAATGAAAGATGCACAGTTGAAAGGTGCATTAAGTAACTATGGTCAGTTTTGATTTTATGAATATAATAGAACATTAACATTTTCTTAAATGGATGCTAAATGCAGGCTGTATATAATATAATTTTTTTATTAAATCACTTACTGTGTTATTATATTGTTTTGGTATTATAAATATGTATTTCATTTATTTTTTGTTTTTTTTATTTGATAGATATGATTAACAGTTATTGTAATTTGAATGTTTGTAATTATATTCTAGTGAGACCAACTGTGATTGAGACGGCAGTGTATGTGAACAGTATTGGCCCAGTAGATCCCATCAATATGGTGAGCAGAAATATACAATAATACATTATATTCAGAGCTGTAAAAAACAGACACTCTAAGCAACCGTATAGATCCTTTTTACAATCATCAAATCCACTGTCACAACCAATACCCACATAATTTCACAGTAACAAAAGCAGCCGTTAAGTTATGGCCAGCCCTCTCATTGTTTGGTGTTTTTTTAGGAGTACACTATAGACATCTTCTTTGCTCAGACGTGGTACGACAGCAGACTCAAATTCAACAGCTCAATGAAACTCCTCATGCTCAACAGCAACATGGTTGGAAAAATCTGGATCCCTGACACCTTTTTCCGCAACTCCCATAAATCTGACGCCCACTGGATCACGACACCCAATCGCCTTCTGCGGCTTTGGAGTAATGGAAGAGTGATGTATACTTTAAGGTGAGTCCATGGTTAACATTAATAGCTGAGTGAATGTTTGTATGACAGATGTGTCCTTGTATTCCTGTCCCGTAGCATTTGCTTTTGTACCAAATGACACCCGCTGTCCGTTGCAGCATGTTTAAGCCATTACATCTGATTCACATTTATGTCAGGGACTGTTAAATCAGACTGAGTGTGTTCATAGATCAAAGCCTGCACAAATGCACTACCTCTTAAATGTCACAATCAACATTTTTTGGGTTTTGCTATTGTCTATGATTCTTTTTTGTTAGGTTGACTATTAATGCGGAATGCTACCTTAAGCTGCATAACTTTCCCATGGATGAACATTCGTGCCCTCTGGAGTTTTCAAGCTGTAGGTGTTAAATTCTTATGTCAATCTGTCACTCAGCCTCAGTCCTGTCCTGAACGCTGCCAGGCAGCTAATCCCCATACATCGCATCTGTCAGCCAGCCATGCATTGCCAATATTGGTCAACCAAACCTTAACATTGCAGAAGGTCTGCACCAGCTACCATCCTCTAACTTTGAACCCTAACCAATGAGTGAGGACAGATATCATCCTTCTCCAGCTGTCTCTCTGCCCTCTCTCCTCTTCTCAGTCTATGTCACCCCTCCATCCATTATTAGCATCATGCCTCAGCTTCTCATGTGTCATCATCCTCTGTGGGCATGGGAAGGGCATGCCGCGCTTTAGTCTAACTTAGAGTGCTGCAGTGTGAAGCCTCAGTGCCATTCTGCCATCACTGTAACTTCTTATCACTTACACACCCAAATGAAAGTTCACATGTAATCTGGTGGATGTGATTTTGTGTCTATTTGCAGATGGGTATCCAAAGAATGAGATCCAGTATAGATGGCAACGTCGTTCGGTTGAGGTTGCAGACCAGCGGTACTGGAGGCTTTACCAATTTGCTTTTGTGGGTCTACGGAACAGTTCTGATGTGGCACACACTCAGTCTGGTATAAGAAAATAAAAAAAGAATAAATAATAATGGCAGATTTTTAGTAATTAATAATAATAACTACAAAAATAAATGATCTGTGGTAATTAATAATAATAATAATAATAATAATAATAATAATAAATGAGCAGATATTATTAATAGTAAAATAGTGTTCTTTTAAATAATAATAGTAATAATTATTATTGTTTAAAATAACATTAATAATAAAAGTAGATTATAATATAAGTAAAATAAGTAATAATAATAATATTAAATATTATTGTTAATAATAATAAATAATAAAAGTAAGAATACATGAGTGGTTATTATTATTAATCTTCTTAGTATATCTGTCATTGATTATAATATCTTTGCTGATGCATAATTACTGTCAAAAAATGTCTAAAATCCCTTAATATCTTGTATTAATAGGGGAATATGTAGTTATGACCATTTTCTTTGACCTAAGCCGGAGAATGGGCTACTTCACCATCCAGACCTATATCCCCTGCAGTATGATAGTGGTTTTGTCCTGGGTCTCTTTCTGGATTAACAAGGATGCTGTGCCTGCCAGAACATCTTTAGGTAATTTAAAAAGCTTCAGGATTAATATAAATCAATAGGAACATCAATAGCATTTCATATGTGAATGCATTACACAAGTGCATGTGATCATGAAAAGGAAATGCTTCAGTGGGGGTCCTCAATTACTGTGCATCTTGATTGGCTTAGGTATCACAACTGTGCTCACCATGACAACCCTAAGCACCATATCAAGGAAGTCCTTGCCGAAGGTGTCGTACGTGACAGCCATGGATCTGTTTGTGTCTGTCTGCTTCATCTTCACCTTTGCTGCTCTTATGGAATACGGGACCCTGCATTATTTCACAAGCAATCGACAGAACAAGAAGACCAAATCGAGCCATACACAGGTGAATGAACTTCATTCTGTTATTAAAGGGCCAATTCACCTAAAAAAGACGATTCTTTTATTTACTCAGATTCATGTCATTTAAAAAGCGTATACATTTCAGTGGAAAACAAAATAAGAAATTCTGTGCTCTTTTCCATATAATTACAGCACCTTTAAGCTTCTAAAAGGATCAAATCGCCATAAAATATCATAAAAGTTGTCCATGCGACTAGTGTGTTTACACTGATTCCAGGTTTGTGAAGAGACCGAATCTATGTGATCCATAAGCAAATCATACAGGCTACTTATGAGAATTAAGATGAACCAAATCATAGCAGATCCCATTCAAAAGAATGGCTCATTGCTACTTCTATTCTGAACATGCTAAAGAAAGCTCAAATGTTAATATTTTCTGTGAATCGTGTAATTCTGGTCTGTTCCTCAAACAAAGCTATCATATCAACCACTTTTCTGACAATTTACATTCATTATACTGAAAATAATGGCCAGATATTCTTTAAAAATTTATAATAAATAAAAATAATAAAAAGTCACGAGGATGAGTAATTAATGACAACATATTAAGCTTTATGAGGCTTAGAACACAGAACACGTAAGCACCTAGCTGATCAATGATATGTACAATTATTTGCGTACTGCAAAGCTTACTGACTTATTCATAGCTCAGATTAGAATAGGCTACATTGTACTTTTGTTTGCAGTTAATTGAGTGTAATGTGCAGCAGCTCTGCCATTTTCTTTTGTACTGCACACTGTTTTAGCAATGAAGCGGTAGTGACCTTGCTGTTCCTCTGTGTAGAAACCCAGCATGGTTAACATCAGACCAGGGACATCTCTGCTGCAGATGAACAATATTGCTCCCTACCACGAGGATGACGATTATGCGTATGAATGTCTGGACGGCAAAGACTGCACCAGTTTCTTCTGCTGCTTTGATGATTGTCGCTCCGGAGCTTGGCGTGAAAACAGAATGCATGTCCATGTCTCCAAAATCGACTCCTACTCCCGAATATTCTTCCCAACTGCCTTTGGCCTCTTCAACCTTGTCTACTGGATTGGATATCTGTATCTTTAAAGATGCTGGGCAAGTTAGAGAGGGACTCAGTTGTAGTAGTATTTGCAAATCATCTGTAAATTCTCCGTCTGCTAAATCTGGCAGCATAAATCTTTAAGAGAAGTGCAGGTGTGAGGTGAGATTTGGATGTATTATTACTTGATGTATCTTTAACTGTACCTGGGAAGGATTTGAATCTTAGCAGGATGATAAATGTGTTTCTGTGCTGATGCCAACTGAATATTACCAGCAACCTCGGTTTTTGAGAAGGAAATGCTAACAGTTTGGTTTTTTTTATCAGTTATGAAGGCCATCTCAAACCTTGCCTAGTTTAAAATGATCTCTTAAATGATCGCTTTTTTTTACTACAATATTAGCATCATGTTAACATCACTATTGCAACTATGACAGAACTTCTTCAGGTTATTATCTCTGGCTGAAGCTAAATATTATTATTTGCAATGAAAAGTAGATATATTAGTCGCTTCTAATACAGATTTTCCAAGAAAAAAGAAAAACATATCTAACTACACATTAGAAAACTAATATTTATGTTAATCTATCAGAATGTTTTTATTTTACACTTAAAATAGCTACATTTCTGTGTGAATTACCTGCATTACTAAAACCAAAGCATAGATACTGTATCTGAAGGTTACATGAATAGAATTTTGTTCTGCTCAAGAATTACCCAGAAGCCATTTACTCGGAATTAGCCTATATTGATACTGTGAAATGTTCTTGACTTGAACTAATATGCTGTCTCTGCAATAGATGACACAAAGAAATGCCAGTGTGCCCAAGATAAAAGGTTCCACGTGCAATTTTTTATATATCAAACAAAAGGAATAAAGCAGCCTTTACACTTCACAAATGTTCAGTGTCCTTTAGTACAAATTAGAGTTCATCTCTCTCTTTCGTATTCAAGACGGCATTTCATCTCTCCTCACGAATGGCTAGATTTCTGTCTGTAATTGCATGACTCATCTGAGCTCCTACGGCTAATCAACCCATATTTGGAAATGGGTCTGATGGACTTTCTTCAGCAGAGGAGCTTTAGACAGACCCGTCACAAACAGTCTCAAAACTACAACATCTGAAAATGAACAGTCTTCATAACACAAACCATGGATGCCTTCTCTATTGGTAATAGTCTAAATCAAAAGGCCATTTAATATGGATTTGTCTTAAATTAGATTAAATCTGATCTCAGAGTCCTAATTGATTTGAGAAACAGATAAACAGAGCGTGCAAGTAAAAGTGCCGTGTCTTGACCCGAGTCTCAAAACATCTGTACACATAATGTACAAGTGTTTTTCTCAATCTCCTATTGTGCTTTCGGCTGTTGCTTGTTTTATTTGATCTTTCCATGTGATTTGTCTTTTGCTGGGTGTTATCTTGATCTGTCTCCCTTTCTGAACATCTGTTATGTACTGTGTTGTACCCTGTAGCTTATACTGTATATACAATAGTATATATTTATATATACTATTGTCTTTTTTAATGACAGCCTCACAGTTTCAGACTCATGCAACAACCAGATGAAAATACAAATAAAAATAGACCGAAATATAACCTATTTATATTTCTGCATATACATAGATTGTTATGGTGAGAATATCTATTGAACTAATCTGTTTCACACCCTTAATAATACAGATCAGTGACCTTCATGTATCTGTGTGAGTGTGTGCATGTGTGTCTGTACGTGAGTGGGTATTCAAAGCAGACTCCGTCCCTCACCGTACATCTCTGCGCTCTGCTCTCCACTCGTTCTAGCTGTTGTCGTCGTGTCTCCTGTAAGTGTTAACCTTCATGCTTTTTACGTGTTCATATGTTTTTGTAGCCTTGAACACTGTGAGTAATAAAACAGTGCCTGCAAAACATTAATAAATCTCTACGCTCTCTCAAACTCTGTTGATGATTCACATCTTAACAAAACCCCAAAGCGCTGGGATATAAAATGTGAATCGTGTATTTTCCCTCAGGCAGATATTCTGGTAATAATGCTTTGTTAATATCGCATTTAGTTTTATAATTATTGCCACAAGTGAATGAGCAACAACATTTTCATACACAAATAAAATTTCACTCATTTATGGATCTTAATTGTTATTTCACTCATCAGTGAGGAATATGAGTTACTCCATCTTAGGGAGCACGTGAGTAAACACTTCATATGTGATACATCTACAAAAACAAAAATGTAAAGTTATTTAAATTGAATAAAGTTCACCCAAAAATGAAAAGTCCTCTATCCATAATATTGCTTGCTCCAGTCTTCTCATCTGAATCGGGCGAGAAATAATAATTAGGAATTTGTTTCTTACAAACAAACAGCCTTTCATTTCACAAGCTGTTATTGATGGACTGCAGTCATGTTGTGGATTATTGTGATGTTTTCATCAGCTGTTTGAACTCTCATTCTGACGGCACCCATTCATTGCAGAGGACCAATGGTGAGCGAGCTACATTTTTCCAAATTTGTTTAGGTTACATCTTAAATGGCCTGAGGTTAAGTAAATTTACAGCAAGTTTTCATTTGTTGTTGAACTATTCCTTTAAATTAAGTTGTGGAGTGCATAAATATACACCTCCTTCACATATTGTGAAATGTTTTTACTTTCACATTTGCTAACATGTGTGTATTAGACCCATGACTCAAATGTCACAAAAATAGAAAGCATTTATTTGTGAGAGACGGCCTTTTCGCTCTCCCATTCAAACTTCACTCCCACTTCTCTTTTCTTTATCTTCACTCCCTTCTTGACAGTTCAAACCCACTCTATATTCTTTCTACCATTCTCAGGTAGCCATTACAGGCCTCTGTGATTATTATCATACTTACAAAACGAAGACTTTGTTGTTTAACTGCTGTCTCAACGATAGACGGTGGGTTGAAGGATGAAGTGAGAACTAAAAGATAATTTTTCTGAGAGTTTGGAACAATACAAACCATTTTAAGTCAGGTCTCTTTGGTATGCTTGGCTGTGATAAGTACTATCTTTATCACTGCACTGCGAGGCAGCTTTGGTTGTTTCTCTTCTCTGCTTGCTGAGTAATTGTTTTGTAGCCTTTCTACTTATCGAATGCAGTGTTAGGACTGAATGATGTGATGCCTTGTGTACTGTACTGCGAATGACTGAAAATGAAAAAGTATACAGGACACAAAGCTGAGAAAAATATGCTTGAAGAAAAGAAAAATGTTGCAGTTGAGTGAGATATTTACATAAAAGCCTTTACAAATCAATATCTCATTGCAGCAACAGTAGTTAAAGCAGCATGAATAAACCAGCTTGAAGAGGGTGTTGTTCAGTACATACTGCAGATGGTCAGGTTATGAATTGTTCATATCTCAAACTGTCCTGTAGCCGCTTAAAAGGATGTGCTTGTTTCTTCCGTACATGAGGACATCAATGCGTTCTCAATTCAAGCAAACATTTACCAATATGTCATGAAGAAAACACAGCTGGACTGTATTTGTAGCATGAAAACAAATAACTTTGACAAAAGAAAGAGGGGAAGACATAGAATCTGAAGTTTTAACTCAACACAGCGTCAAAACACGTCGCTCATGCGCTAGAGCTAAAAACTTGTTATATTTGCTAATTATACACAGTGATCTCATAAACCTTAATATGAACTTAATATGTACATATGATTCAGAAGACAAAAACAACAATGAAAGAAAAAACAACACATTATCAAATAAAGATAAACAAGAAAGGAGAAAATGTTTATTTATTTCAAGACCTCTTATGTCAGTAGAGAAGGCTTTGCTAGCCCTGCCAGTTTGTCTCTAACTTATTGTATTGAAAAAAAAAAAAAAAAAAGAAGAGATGCATGACATTGGATGGCTAAATATAGTAATTCTACTGATCAGCTGTATGCAAGGAGGGACACTTTCTATGCCAGATGCTCAGTGGCCTGAGGCTTTGGAGCCCTCTGACCAAATTTGCAAATCACAGAGACTATATGCAACATAAGAGAAGTAAAACTTTAACTTTCCATAAAATGTTTCAGACCATGCAAAGCAAATCTCAGGAGCCTTACCACCAACACAAGCCACAATCCTCTTCATACTGCATAAAGTATTGGGTTCTGCCCCTTTTAGAAAGCGATGCTTCAGAAGTTCAGAACGTATATGATTCCGAGTCATTAAAAAGAAGTGACAACGATTCACAGCACGAGATTCTTGTAGCTTGTTAAGACTCAAGACTTCTAATAACATCAAAATTACTTTACATTTTCATTCTTTCCTGATCCCAGCGTGGTGAGCATATTTTAGTTTTTTTTTTCTGAATCATTTGTACATATTAAGTTAATATTACAGTAAGGTTTTTTGAGATTGCTGTGTATAATTAGCATCTAAATGCCAAATGTGATGCAGTTATTATTTAAAGGGGTCATCGGATACCCATTTTCCACAAGTTGATATGATTCTTCAGGGTCTTAATGAAAAGTTTGTAGCATAGTTTGGTTAACATTTCTCAATGGTAGTGTAAAACAACACCCTTTTAACCCTGTCAAAAACAGCTCTTTTCAGAGCAAGTCGTTTTGTATAGCATTTTCCTTTAAATGTTAATGAGCTCTGCTGACCCCGCCCCTCTCTTCCAGCCACTCTCAGAGAGACTGTTTACTTTAACTGCAATCATCGTGAAACTTGCTAATTAGCACATTATTAGGAAAGGCGATTTGCAAAGGTTCATTAAAAAACCTTATACTCACTTCTTCTGTTGGTGAAGCTGGATCACTAACTATTCACGTGAACATTGATGCATTTAGGTAGATTGGGGGCAGAGCTGGGTAGATTAGGTAATCACTTATTACAGATTACATGACAAAATTTGTAGTCAGATATAATCTCTTAGATTACACCGTAATCTGATTACTTTTGGATTACATTTAGATTTGTGCTAACCCTTATTTGATATCACAATTGAATTATCTAGAGACTATTTTGACAAAGAAAAAAATATATTCCACAAAATATATTTAATTCACCAACAAGAGCCACAATAGCTTCTTTTTCAAGTGCAATGTATGGACAGTTAATATTTAAAAAATACTAACACTAATGTACCTTGCTGTTAGTATTTGCTAGTAACACTGAATAAAACAAAATCACATCTTATGATTTTAAAGGATATTTACTTATAATTAAGTAAATTTAGAAAACAGCTACATTACATAAACCAATATTGAAAAACATGAAATTCACAGCAATATCACTGCCAGGTCAAATAATTAATCTAATAAAACACTAGAAGTGTATATGAATGTATCAATGAAAAACATAAAAATAGCTACATTGCAAACATGAACTTTGAAAAAGACTAAATTCACACAGCAATGAAATTTCTACCCATGATTTTATGTGCATAGTAACAATGAGGAAAAGACAAACAATATTACAAAAATGAATATTAAAGAATATTAAACTCACAACAATAACATTGCTAATATATATATATTCTGACATCCCTTCCCCCTCCGCCGGAAAAACTCGAAGAATCACAATTTTATATATGTGGCAGGTTTAATAGGAAAAAATATAAACGTTTAAAAAAAGGAAATTTAGGAGAATCAGTGAATTGTGAACAACAGGCATGTAATCATATAAAAAGTAACTGTAGTCTGATTACGAGTATTTTAAAAAGTAGTTTTACTCTAATTACAAGTACTTGAGTTTTGGAATCTGATTACGTAATCCAGATTACATGTAATCCGTTACTACCCAGCTCTGATTGGGGGTCAACTGTCACCTAAAGAACTCTCAGATTGTGAGAAACAAGATTATCTGGTCTGATGAACCTCAATTCCAAGCATCATGTTTGAAGGAAACCAGGCACTGCTCATCACCTGCAGAGTACCATCCCAACAGTAAATTGTGGCATTAGCAGCCTCATGCTGTGGAAATGTTTTTCAGCAGCAGGGACTGAGGGACTCGTCAGAGTAGAAGGAAGGCTAAAACCCAGTCCAGACCATTTAGAACCTCAGACTGGGCAGAAGGTTCACCTTCTAACAGGCCAGTGAACCTAGAAACAGCAAGAGTGGCTTATAGACAACTCTGTGAATGTCCTTGAGTGGCCAAGCCACAGCCTGAGCTTGAACCCAATCAAACATTTCTGAAGAAACCTGAAAATGTGCGTCTGCCATCATCCAACCTGACAGAGCTTGAGAGGTGAAGAGGTGAGGAGAAGAATGGCAGATAATTGCCTAATGCTGTTTGTCACATCATACCAAAAAGACTTGAGGCTGTAAAGGTGCTTCAACTAAGTACTGCATTAAGGGTATGAATACTTATGCAATGTACTTATTTCAGTTTTTTAATTTTAATACATTTACAAATCTGTTTTTTGCTTTGTTATTATGGTGTATGGAGTGTAAACTGATGTGGAAAAAAAGTTATTTAAAGCAGTTTAACATAAGGCTGCAACATAAACTTTGAAAAAAAAATCAAGGGGTATAAATACTTTCACAAACACACACACAAATTATATATATATATATACACACACACACACACACACACACACACACACACACACACACACACACACACACACACACACACATTAAACTATTTAAATTTTAATTCATAATATTTAACCATACATCATCAAGGCCTCCTGTTGAATGCATGGCTGAAAAAGAAAAACATACATATCTTTATAACATTGTAAATGACAATTAGTAATATTATTTATATTTATGAAATTACAATTACAAATTACACATTCAGCCCAACACATTTAGATGTGCATTAAACGTCAAAATCTTAAAAAAAATAAAGAAATAAAAATATATATATATATAAATAAAAGTAAAATATATGCATATTGGCAATACTGTGTAAAAATATTTGTACATCTTAACAGTGACATTTTAAGGTCACTCTCCGAAAAAAAAAAAAAAAATATTTTGATTGGTTCATTTAATTATTATTTTTTTTCAGTTACTTTTTGAGTTAGTTGTTGCAGCCCTATATTCTTATTATTATTCTCTTCATTATCATAATCATTTTCACTGGCATATGTTGGCTTTCTCGAGCCTGTTCTACTATTTAAACGTATTATTAGTGGTGCCTATCTCAGGCAAGCATCACTATTACTGTTCTGTGGGCTTATTATTTATATATTTATATATTATTATTATTATTCTTCCATACAAACTTCGGCACGTAACTCGTCCCGCACCGTTTGTCCTAGACACATGAATGAGGTGTCAAATCGTGCGGCTTATTGCTGCCGCCATCTTACGTAAATTATGTAAAATGTATGTTTACCGCTGATTGGCCAACCATATAAGAACCACATAAGATATTTTATGGCCTTAAATTTGATACAAGACTTTTAAGTACCCGTCAACTTTCCTAATTTTTGAGAATGCCAATGTTTTTCATTCACTGAAAGTTTCATCTGTCTGCGCGCAGCTCTCTGCTCTCTTTACTGCATGCAGACTGCACGTCTGACCGTAGCAACAGTTAGCCTAACGTAGTAGCAACAGAGATTGTCTTGCTATTGGGAGATGAGATGATCTGTATTGCTTACTATTGGAGAAAGCGTAATGGTCAACTTGGATCATGTGTGCCATGATAACAAATCACATTATAGCCTCGACGTCATTGAATTTAAGTCAGAGTTGTGTGACACTCAATAGCCATTTACGGATACCATAGAAATGAATGAGAAGTGCCGTAAGCTGAATCACATCTGTCGCAAGACGACAATTTTTCAGTGTAAACTCTAAAAATACTTCAATCCATAACTATCGTTCAGTATAAAACATGTTGAAGATTAGCTGATTGGCTTGCAATTCATTAAATGACAAGCTGTTTCCTCAAAAATCCTGTTTATTCAGCATAGTGAAGCCTCTCCTCCATTGACATCCATTCAAACATAATGGCCTCTGGTCTCCTTCCCTGCGTACCCCAAAGCGGAAGCGTTAGCATTAGCCGTTACGCTTTTTTGACTAAAGTTTGCAGTCTTGCTAAAACTAGCTAAAACTTATCTACTGAGCTGACCTTGATGTGCTTGATATAAATTTGATTTTGTTAGAAATTATCATCTGGCATTTATTTATTTTATTATGTCAAAAGGCTACGCCGTCCGGATAGACGCATCTCGCGGCCCAGATTTGGACTGGAGTCCGCCAGTTGGCGACCCCCGATGTACACCAATAGTACTTCAGTACAAAGACTGTAAATTGTGAGTTCTGCACAAAAGAAACAAAAGGAAAGAAATATCAACAGCTGTGTTAATGTTATCTTTATTGGTAACATGTTCATGTGAAAGGGCTCCCTTGAAGAAAGCTTTTTTTTGGCTGATTCCACTTACTTGCCCTCACACACCTGTGCACCTGTCGCACACACACTGAACTCTGTAGGTGGGTTTTCGCTTTCCACTTTACTCCTCTCATCCTTTTGAAGATGTTACACAGAAACGCTTGATAAGACGGAAGAAAAGTGCAATTTTAACAGTTGTGACAGCAGATCAGATAAACGGAGCAATGCAGACTAATGAAGGAGAGGATGAGAAGGATGTTATTAAGGGAATAACTAATCATACCATGCCAAGTCTGTTTTAATGGGAGATTGTAATTGATAAGTACAGCTATCTACGCTGTTTTTTGTCCAGCATATGGACGGGACAACTATTTTCTGTTGAATGCAAGTGTATGTTACAAGTGCATATTAAAGTTTATTTTTGTTTATGCTATTATTCACCCTTTATGAACAATGTGAATCTTATTCAGTCTTATGAGTGCAAGCAGCACTCACTTTAGTGAGTACAGGCCATGAGCTTTACAACTATTATAAAGGTGATTTGTGATCTATGTTATGTGTTTGACTAGCACAGGGCATAAAAAAGGAAAGAATGGCTCTTATCATTGTAATAAAATAATGGTTAAAGATTCTAGCACATAACCATAGCTGTATTGCTGTTGTATTGCTGATTTTATATTACAGTATGTGCTGGGGGCTTTACCTGCTGGATATTGATATTGGCAGGAAGTTAAATAAAAAATGGACTTGAATGTAATAGAGTTTGGAATAATTAAAATTTTTAATGTTTTTGAAAGCAGTTTCTTATGCTCACCAAGGCTGCATTTATTTGATCAAAAATACAGTAAAAGAGTAGTACTATGAAATGTCATTATAATTTAAAATAACTGTTATCGAACTGAACTATATATATAATTTATTCCTATGAGGGTAAAGCTGAATTTTCAGCAGCCATTACTTCTGTCTTCTGTGTCACATGATCCTTCAGAAATCATTCCAGTATGCTGATTTGGTGCTCAATTATTGCCAATTATTACTTGTGCTGAAATATTAATAAAGGTTCTTATTATTATCAATGTTTTTGCTGCTTCACATTATTGAGGAAACTGTGATAAATTATTTGATGAATAGGAAGTTTGTAGGCATTTGTTTGAAATTAAAATCTTCTGTAACATTATAAATGACTTTACTCTCACTTTTGATCAGTTTAATGAATCTTTGTTGAATAAAAGTATTTTTATCCCTTTAAAAAATCTTACTGACCCCAAACTTTGGATGGTAGTTTATCATGGTTTCCTCAAAAATATTAAGCAGCACAACTATTTTCAACACTGATAATAATGTTTCTGCATAATGCAGAAATGTTTTTAAGCACCGAAATCAACATATTCGAGTGATTTCTGAAGGATCATGTGACATTGAAGACTGGAGTAATGGCTGCTGAAAAATTCAGCTTTACCTTCACAGTAATATATTACATTTTAAAATATATTAAATCAGAAAACAGGTCTTTTGGATAATAATAACATTTCACAATATTACTATTTTTGCTGTATTTTTGATCAAATAAATGCAGCCTTGGTGAGCATAAGAGACTGCTTTCAAAAAACATTTAACCGGTAGTGAATATGATATATGATTTGTTTAAAACTAGCTACTTTATTTACTACAATAATTGATTATTTAACGTTTACAGTATAATTATTCTAATAGCTTCATATTCATATTGGAAATTCATTACTAAAATATAGTATGAACATGGAAGTGTTATAGGTATATACACCTACAGTAATTGTGTAAACCATGCATATGACATATCACCAGCACATTCCACACACTCCCCGCTTCTCATGCACACTTATAATATATCCCCTGTCACAACAGCAGCTCTCATCAGAGCACTTCACTTTCAGAGCAGCCTGTAAAGTCATTACAGCAATCTTTATTATCTTATAACTCTTAAGACAACTCCACAACAAGTTAGACTCTAACCTTGTCACTATTAATTTCATCTTAAAACTGAATATCCTCAATTATCACTTAATTTAATTCACATACTGTGGATTCACCTGCAGCGCAAACAGTATGCCAGTGTGTGTGTGTGTGTTTTATAAACCACTTGGCTGGGGTTAAGGGAGAATCTTTCTTGTTTTTTAGTCCATTGTGATAATGCCAAACTGTCACTGCAGTGCTCCCCACACAGGCAGCCCACTGGTAATAAAGTCTGTGATTTATTACATGTGAGTCAAACGTGTGTGTGTGTAACAGTAAAGGTGTCAGAGGAAAAATGCAACATTCATAAAAGAAAGAGCAGCATATGTGGCAATATAGAGACCAAGGGGTGGCATACAAATGTGGATATGGATATGAAATCGTGTTAAAACTGAATAATGTGAGTGATTAAAATTCATCGCTGCTCTCTGATATCAGTCTTCACATATACTTTTACGTCAAAGGCAAGCCCTTGGGGTTTTGGGGTCAGAAAGTCCTCTGGCTTGCCTATAAATCTTAATAGAGCTCATCCACGGCATCTCCACACTCAGACTCCATACAGATCTTTAATTATTCATATCCTCAGTTCTGATCACCCAGAACTAATTCATGGCAGAGGTAGTGTGTGTGTTTATATATGTGTGTGTGTGTATTTGTATATAGGTGTATGTATGCACGCATATGTCTGTTTATGTGAGGGTCACAATGATTGCATATGAATATTGCATGAGAACGGGCCTTTAAATATGAATCCAATCCATACAGATGGACTCCTTTCTAGTCATTCATCTGAGGTCCATTTATCACCACACTGCTTTTAGAGTGGGAGTGGGAAAAGACGAAATGGAGGTGGTATAACGATGCTGTTGAGATGTTAGAAAGAGTGCTACTGTCCAGTGTACCCCTAATTTCTACTGATTTTTAACTGTTTTTCTATCACAGCTAACATGACATGCAAAGAAAGCAGTTTGGAGTGTCAGTGTATGGTATATTTGCATAAAGGCAGCACAACCATCTTACAGAAGCATATGTATATATATTTTTTTTGTTTTTTTTTTTTATCCATGTAGCTAAAACACTTAGCTAACACAATTTCTCACGAAGGATTAGTAAATAGGAGATGGATGTGGTGGATTTCAAGGTCTATTTACATGCTGACTAGGATACACTATGGCTAAGAGAATTTGCTTAATGAGAAAATTTTCACGATTACAAATTAAATTAACTACACATTAAAATTTATTTTGATTCATCCTTTATGATTTGATACATGATTTCTACACAAAACAGACTGTATTATTGCTTCTTTGTTCCTTATCGATGTCTAATTTATTTAGTTTTCTGTTTTTTATAGTTTTATTTAAGCAATATCAGACATAAACACATACTCAAATCAACAACATGATTGTGTGATATTGCTTTCAAAAGAACTGCTGAATCTTTTTGGAACACATAAACACAGACAAGCAGAGCAAGGAAAAATCCAGCTACTCTATGGACAAATATCAATACGATATTTATATAATATATTTATGATAATATAATACCTTTAATATAATAATATCCAAAATAGAATTTTTCTAATAAAATCTTTTAACATATCTATGATGTTATGGATGTTAGGAAGAAACAATGTGTTTCTTAGAACAATAGAATAATAATCTACTTGATGTTTAGAAAATGTTAACATGTGCAGGTCAAATGCAATGATTTGTCATCTTTGTATAAAGAAGTATTTTTCTGTGTTTCATCATTTTCTCAAAAAGATTTGTTTTTGTGTTGATTCTAAAGGCTGTACCAAACTAATCTCTTATTATCATTCCTCATAAGCTTCTGGCAGATCTGAAGAAGAGAATGAGAGCATCCGTTACAATTCACAGGGGTAACACACAGCATAAGAAAATGCCCTGATGTTGCCATGGTGACGCAAGGCTCTGAGATCAAAGGTTTAAGGTGTCATTTGGGAAGACTAAATGGTTGATTCAAGGCTATTATAGAGACTGGCAAAATATAAGATATTAATAAATGTTTTTTTTTTAGCTGCTACCATAGACTGCATTGAGATATCTCAGGGGATCAAGGTTTATTAAGCACTTAACCAAGAGAGAAAATGAGAGGGAGGACTGATGGGGATGTGGAACAGTCTGTGTGTTGTTCTTGAGGTCAGGTCATACTATGATCCATGGCACATGATTAGCAATAACAAAAATTAAACAAAGAAAAAAACAAATTACAAATTTAAATAAAAAAAAAATAAAAAAATCATATACAGATTTATTATATTCATTGGATTTGCATTAAATCTATTTACATTTACATATACAAAGTAAAAAGTGATTTCGGTTCCTTTATTAATCATGTCTTTTCCAGGCACTTATGCCCCTGAATATACAAATCATATTTACTGTAATTTTCGGGTGCAGCTACAGTGCAAAACAAATTCCAGGGAAGATCTTCTGTCATCAAGAAACATGAATGAATAAGATTTTAATTATGATGTACAGTATATGTTTCAGAGTAACAGTACAGTACTCCTTATCAATTAAATATGTATATATATTAAAAGCAGTTCTGTTACGCAATGATTTTGCACTGTATGTGTTTTCACTTCCTGTAGCTGCCAAAAACAAATTCAAGGCACTTTTCTGAATGACAACAAGGCTAATGAAACCACTTAAATGCATGTCATCATCCAAGCACACTCCGGGTTAGTCTCTGCAATCTGCTTCATTCACTCAATCGCTCTGCACTCTGCCTTTATGAAGGTCACCTGCTCATCTAGATCCAAACAACTTCAGAGATAACATTCTGACAAACACCGATCTGTTTATTGTGTTTTATAAAGTAAATTTCCATGTTATGTGAACTAGTGTGTCATCCACTGAGACCACTAGTTAAAGTGCTTTACTGGCATTTTTCCAATTTTTCACATTTATTTCGTCACAAAATATATCATCAGCATAATTATTTGAGTGAAAAGTTGAGACCGATCCAAAAAGCATCTTGAGCTTTTTAGTCTAAATAGTCTGCACAAGGAGTCTCATGATCAATGTCACAAATTTGTACTTATTTGATTAGTATAGATATATAAAAATGTATATGAAATAAATATATTTAATCAGGTTTTTATTCCTAGTTTTTTCATTGTATCAGACTTAAGCTCACTGTAACTGCCAAAGTAGTTGGAAACTGCTTCGGTAGACAGCAAATCCATTTATTATACATAATTAATGTTGCTACAAAAAATGATGTTAATTTGCAAAGAGTGCTAAAATATAATTTTATCGAATAAGTATCCGGGAGTGAACCTGAACCGTAAACTGATTTTGACAGCCAGCTGCACTGTACAAAAAGGGCAGAGCAGGCTCTTCTGTCTGTTCAAAAACAGCATCACAGTGTGATGTTATGTTCAGAGCAGATGAGCAGGGATGTGCTGGATGGCTGCAGGGTGTGAGTCCGCGAGACTGACAGGTGTTTTGATCTGTGTTAGTGCTTGGGTCATTGATTTGGGGGACAAATAATTCATTTGGGAACAACTTCATAGTGCTGGGCAGTCCAGTTCAGTGACTCATATGCTTAGAAGAAATGACCATCAGCTTCTCCTCCCACTCAAACACCCACAAAACAATTGCAATTACGACATACATGTGTGATTTAAATAGTATGTGAGGTGCGTGCAGCCTGTGTGTTTATTTTATGTTTATGAATGTTGCTGCATCATGTGTACTCATTATGTATGTATTTGTGCTTGCTTTTGTATCTTTGACTTGCCTGGGGAGTGGATACCAAAACACTCTTAGTCACCTCTCATTAATGTCTGATTGGGGCTGACATTTTGGGAACCATAGCGATCAGTACGCCTGATACACCATCCACACAATCTCATTGTCATATGAAGATAAGTATACATTATGAAACCCTGCGAAGGTTAGTTGAACAATGAATAAGAAATGAAATTCTTCTCAGTGAGATCCAAGGATTTCCTTCATCACATTTATTGCAATGTTCTTTGAATGAATTATATCTTTAAGATGTGTTGTCCAAGGATAACTGGTTTGACCTTTTTTTTTTTTTTTGCTGAAGTGAAGGCTGTAAAGATTTAAAGATTTAAGGTTTAAAATACATTTCTTTAAGAGTGAAAACTTTAAAAGACTAAACTTTTTTACTCTTTTAAGACTAGTTAAACCCTGAACACACATGGAGACATTATTCTAGTCATGTGTCCATGATGTCACCCCTCTCGAGTGTTATCTTACTAACAGAAAGGAAAAGGAGAGCAAAGGGGCAGTTGGTTGTTTGGTCAGATAAACCCCCTGAAGACAGCGATACACTGCGACATGCATTAATATGACAAGCACTGTGTGAACTCATACACGCACACTTTAAACATTTGTTCCCCTGCTCATTGTCCCAGGAGAGCTGTGTAGTGGATAAGAAGCACAGATGGCCACTGTCAGGACTGCTGATAAAGTGAAACGTCAAGAAGTGTTTCTCATCACACACACACACACACACACACGCACGCACTAATGCTATGGAGTTCACACCGGATTATCAACGCTTCTTTGGACTTATGATGCACATTCAGATCTCCTACTCTACTTCAGTATTTTAATAATCTTTAAAGAAGTGTACAGTTACAGTACTTTGGGCAACAGAGCATATAAATATATAGATAAATCTAGACCTTATTAGTCAGAGATAAAGCCTAAAAAGATGAAATGTTGGGGTAAATTGTAAAAGTATGTCAAGATCAGATCAGTTGGTCACTGCAGTCACCTGGATCCAGTCCGAATCCAGATGGTGGATCAGCACCTAAAGATGACCTCTACAGCCCTGAATGTCAGCAGATGAGCTCCAGAGACAGATCCCAAGCAAAGACCTCATTACCTCGATGGCCATCGGCACAAGACCATGAGAACCAGACAAGCCCTCTGTTCAATCTGAGTTGCATTGCAGCCTGCAATTAAACCACACCATGCTGGCATCGTCTGGCCAGAGGAGAACTGAGCCCCTGACTGAGCCAGGATTTTTCTCCATTTCTGTCACCAATGGAGTTTTGGTTCCCTGCCACTGTCGCCTATGGCTTGCTTAGTCGGGGACACAATTTCTGGCAATATTGTTGACTTCATTAAACAAACACTATTTCAAGAGAACTGAACTGAGCTGGATGATGACATCACAGAATCAACAATGAACCGACTTTAACTGAAAAACTGACTGTTTTCTATTGTCCTTTTGCATGATCAGCACACAAATTTGTAAAGCCCTATATAAATGAAGGTGACTTGACTTGACTATCAACACACGTGAAAGACTAGATTCACATCACATAGGGCTTAGATCATTAAAATAGACATCTGTCGGCACCAGAGGGCCACATGATTCATACTACACTCATAGTACATACTATGTCAAGACATGAATGATTTACTAGATTAATTCCTTACATTTTCCATTTTTGCTTTTTATACAGATTTTAGTTTACATTTAAATATTAAATTCAAACAATTAAAGGTTTATTACATTATAGATCTTAATCAGGACAGAAAATCCATTGAATGCACTGTACTTGTCCCTCACAGCCTCATTTTCAGTCCTGTTAAATACGGTGTTCTAAGGTCTTTTGACAAATGGAGAAAGAAAATTGATTAGCAAAAGGATAAAGAAGAGCAATTTGGCCACTGTTTTATATTTATTTATTTATTGAAAATTTGCTAAATTAATACATAATTGTATTCCTATATTTAACAAACCCTTTATTTATTTTTAATAAACAATATTTAAATAAATCTATTTATTTGTTATTTGAAAGGCCAATTATTTATTTAAATTTGTATTTTTTATTCATTAAAACATTTATAATTTATTACTTCATTTTAATTTCAAATGGCACTCCTATAGCATTTTTATATTAGTCAACTGACTGTGAGAGAGAAATGGATGTATATGAACCCTGCAGATGGATGAGTGGAGTCAGGGATTCTGCTATACTGTAGATAGAAGTGGTGCCCATTTGTTGTGAGCCATTTTGAAGTCATCAGCCTAAATAAATGATGGCTTGATAACAGAGACGTCTAGGGCTAATAAAGACTTCAACTGAAAATCCACAGTTCTTTTGAAAGTGAGAGAGATGATAACTAGCATGCATCCACATGCATCTTCATCAAGACAGTTTAATCAACAGTTTCCTCAGGATGTAATTTTATACATGTCTCTCTAAAGCTGATTTGAAAGTGGATATGAAGGACTCATCTTGCATTACTCGACTTTGAGCAAACAAACATTTTTAATCGTTACTTCTGTTTAATGCCATCTCAAACAGATTTTGAAATCTACATTGGCAAAACACTGCAAGTCCAATAATCTAGTGCATCTGACTCATAACAGGAGAGGAGTGTAGTGCGTCAGATCCGAAATTCAGAAGGGGGCTCTGAATTTCAGTGGTCACTGATTCACCATGAAGATTTGAAAGTGCGAAATACACTGATTCTTCAGTACTGAAAAAAAAAAAAAGTTAATGTACCAAAAAAATATCTAAGACGAATCTCTACAACCTGTACAGAAGTTTTTATCTCTGTTTAAGTGCTGCTTTCTGTAGTTTTCACAAAATGTGTGTTTTCCCTTTCCTTTTATTCAGCATATAAAAAACTAATTGGTTGAGTGAACAATTCAGTTACTCATGCCATAGCACACATTTATAAAAACAGGCTCTCTCTCAGATGCAAGTGGGTTTTAAATGTAAGTGGTTTGTCTTGTGTGTTTTTGTAGAGGTATGGGTCCAGCTTTTTGACCTGTCACAGTTCCAGATGCTCTCATTTCTTATTCATGTACCATTTGGTTCATGAATGATGCTTAAGTTTCTTATAGCAGCCTCTACTTTGCGTGTGCCTGTGTGTGACATCACTTTTTAATCTCACACTGATTTTTTTTTTCACCAAAAATGCACAAACCATGAGTAGTTTGAACAAAATTGTCTGAACATCTGGCATTTGGAGCCTCAGGGTCATCAGCTGAAGTACTTCTTTTCAGAAGCTTTCTTGAACTCCATCCCATCTGCCCTCCAGCCCTCCAGATTCACTTCGCCATATTTCTACATGGGCTTTAATCTTTGTAAAATGACACAAAACCAACCACACTCAAATGACTGAAAATATACACAGAGTCAGGAACACTGGGATACAGCATGACCTTGAACTGCAAAGAGTAGCCTATGTGGTGGATGCTGGAAGTGCAGTGGCTCATAGGTCAGTAAATTTACTGCACTTGTCGCATTTGGAATTATTTAGTGTTCCTCTTTTTCTCTTTGTCCCTCTCACCTCCCCTCTTTCCATCACTCAGATTGAAAGAGAAGTAGTGAAGACCTTTTCTATCCGTCCTTAAAATACACAGTGCTATTCAACGTGGCAGCACAAATGGACAACAGAGACTCATCTAAACATCACAAACCTTTTCTCTACAATAAAACCACACACACATACCGGTTTGCAATAGTGAAAAAATGTGTGAATTACATCAATGTCTGATGATCAAAATGGCCATGTCCAAAACACATTGTCTCCTTCAGACCACACATGACACATTTCTAAAGCTTCCAGAAGCCACAAAGCTTCTTTCCAAGATGTACTCAATGATTTTCCCCCTTTAAGAAATTTTAAATAGAGAAAACTAGGAGTATTTTTTATCAAAAATGTTTAAAATGTTGTTTACTCACATGAGTTGAATCCAGTCAAAACACTCATACAAGTGGTCCATTCGACACATGAAGTTAATAATGGGGAAAATAAAGTTTTTCAAATTGCTTCGCCACAAGATTTACTGTTTCAAAGCGCTTGAAACACCACATGCTGGTCAAAATTTATTTATTTATTTATTTTTGGCTTAGATGTGCAGTTTCATTGCCCTTTGTATGATGTGTCCTCTTTTTTTTTTGGATGTAACCCAACAAGTCAATATGGCAGTCGTCTCATCTGACTAACAACCTCTGGGATCCAATTCTATATATTGCAATACTCGTCAATTAATTCTGACCAAGACAGTTTAGTAATTATGCTGGTGTATTTAGAGCAGTGTGTTGCATGAATGATTTCATATTATGTGGCAAGTAATTAATCTTGACTAAGAGTTACTTACAGCCCACTATTAGGAATGATGAAGCATGTGCTCTGATCCTTTATTTGCAGATGGTGATGTTTGACTGAGGGTAAAAAAATGATTCTATTAAAAACAGACACAACTATCAGTCTGATGCTTTGGGGAAAGCTTGTGAGCACTCATTTGCCTTACCAAATAATGTCTGATTTCCATTTGTTCCAGTCAGGGCACAAATTAATCATATCACATCTATTATCCGAAACATTTTTTGATGTTGGATCACAGCAGCAGTATTAGCGGCATCATACAGATTCATGATTTATGTATGTGCATTCATGTATCTTTATGCATGTAATAATGGTTCGAAATAGGCCCAGACAACCCCTAAACAAACCACTGGCACTGTCGCCATAGCAACAGCCAGTACTACCATCCACCTGAACTGTTGCCAACAATCTGCTCTCTTTCATGAGACACACTAACACAACACATGTCCTTTAAACTCAACAGGGGAGGTCTAAAAAAATGGACAGCACATCCTGACCTCGGCCCAGGCCCTACAAAGTCGGTCACAGGGGGTCTGTGTAGTCATCTATTCAAGCAAAACACAGGCTTCAGAGGCTAAACATGTACAGAACAGACAGTCATACAATCCCCTTTGACAAATGTCAGTAGAATGTGGTGTACAAAAGAGCTCAGTGATGTTCAAGGTGCACTGTCCTAGGACGCCAAAGAAAGATGGCCTGCACAAAGCCCAGACCTAAACCTTTCTGAACACCTCTGGGACAAATTCAAATGCTGACAGGGAACAAGACGGATGCTCATGTCTGAATGGGAGTTAATCTGCACAGCCATGTTACAACATTTTCCTAAAAAAGTTGAAACTGTTAATGAACCAATAGGAGGATCAACTATTGCCATGTAGTGCATGGGTAAAATAATGTAAAATGTGGTATAAAAAAGTAGTAAACAATGTAAAATTTTAAATATATACATAAAATGTTAATGCATAAAGCATATGTATTTATTCTAGTTTAATTTAACAAATTAGTGCTACAGTGCTATAAGTGCTATTACAACAGTGAAAATATATATTTTGCTTCTAGATCTTAATTATGTTTGATTCAGTGCAACATATCACTATATATATACGGTCTATACCATGTTTTAATATTCTCTATTGCTCTTAGTCTTAGACTCTTAGTCAAGTCATTATTTAGTGAGTAGCGCACCCTAGTGCAACCACTGCTGCATTACAATAATGCAAGATGTGTCTCCTAGGGCAGTGGTTCTCAACCTCGTTCCTGGAGGCCTCCCAACATGCACATTTTGCATCTCTCCTTTGTCTGACACACCCAGTTCAGGTCTTGGAGTCTCTACTAATGAGCTGATGATCTGAATCAGGTGTGTTTGATTAAAGAGACATGGAAAACCTGCAGTGCTGGGGGGCCTCCAGGAACATGGTTGGGAACCACTGCTCTAATTCAATCTAAATTAGTTGTGGTGTACTTTGTCACACCAAAAAAAAAAAAAAAACACACACACGTAGACATCACATCAACACAAACAATATCAAACAATCCATACTCACACACACACACACACACACACGTAGACATCACATCAACCCAAACAAGAGCAAAGAATCAATATTGAGTCACATTCACCTCCTACTCCTCACAGCGTGTGTCCATCACGCCTTACTGAGAAGTGGCTCTCATACTGTGAAAACCACAGACTGCGAATACAACAGCACCCTGTAAGTGAGTGAAAAATACCATTCTCATCATTTACCTGCTGCTTCTCCGCATTGGCTTTCAGTAGGCTGTTGTGTTGCAGAGTCAGGGACGCCAGTCTAGGGATCATTGGAGGATTCACACTATAACAAAGCTAAAGGGTTCACAGCAAGGTCAGTGTCAGTTTTCATCTGTTTTCATGTCACTTTCATTGGCAGGTTTTTAATCAAAAATTCACTGCCTGTTGATAAAAAGGCAGTTTGGGTCAGTGGGTTCCCAACCTTGTTCCTGGAGGCCCCCCAACACTGCACATTTTGCATCTCTCCTTTGTCTGACACACCCATTTCAGGTCTTGGAGTCTCTACTAATGAGCTGATGATCTGAATCAGGTGCGTTTGATTGAGGAGACATGGAAAACCTGCAGTGTTGGGGGGCCTCAAGGAACGTGGTTGGGAACCACTGTAAGCCATGGGTTATAAACTTGGTTATGAGGGTGTTACGTCCTGTGACATAATTTGTACTGTTCTGGGGTCAGTCAAAAGTTTGTTTTCTCAGTTTTCTTCTCTCTCCTGTGCTGCTGTTCTATAAGGAGCTGATTACTGGCACCTGATACTCGCAACTAACTCCGAGGAAAACCAGCTATAAAAGCCATCAAGAAAGCACAGTTGGGGGAGAGAGGAAAGGAAAAATTTAGACACATCTCTCTTTCTCACACCACACATATATTCCTTTCATTTTATTAATTATTCATAAACCCCCATATAAAAAATAAAAAGTGAACAAAGTAACAATTCTGATTGACTGTCAATGGTTTTATTGTTTATTAGCTGGAAAAAGCAACTTCAACAATATTGTTCCAGTTAGTTGTGGTGTGAACTCTGCAATTCTTTTACATTTAGAATAATTTGTAGAAATGTAACTATCACATTATCCTGCTTGGGGTGAAAGGGCCTTTATAGGTCTTCTGGTACTTTTGTGCCCTTTTGTTGTTTTTTGAAAGTTGTGGTGAAACAGAAGTCTTGACACCTCCTTTTGTATTGTTTGTGAAACTAATTGTTGAAAGAAAAAAAAATGTTGGGTGGGGTTCTGTCCATCAGTTGTTGATCGGATTGAGGCAGATCTCAATGTGAACTTTGGTCGGTTATAAGAAAGGGGCAGAGTTTAAGCATTTTAAATGTTTAGAGATGTCTGGAATATGTTGCTAGAGAGAAGCCTGTCATTTTACCAGAAGATCAAGCTCAGATTAAGAACATGCATGGATCAATAAAATGGATTTATAAAACATACAAGGTGAATTTTGCATTTGTGCCAACTTTAATTACAGGTTACTCTAAGGCTGTGGTTCACAACCAGTTTTGCTTCAAAAAGATGTACAAGTGATGAGGCTACAAAGCACCAACAAATGTTATTATACGAAGGTAAGTGTATTTAAAATCCCTGAGGTGAGTATAATGAATGGTAAAGAATATACAACATTATTAACATGGCTTAATGGAAATAGTAACAAAGCTGCAATGAATTCTGGCATCATTCTGTCAGCTCTCTGAATCATTCTGTGTCCTTCTACTTTCAAATCTGCATTGCTTTGAAATCTTGGGCATTTCTGAATATTTTGTAGCTGGATCAAACTGAGGTCCTGTTCTGCACTCTTCGCTCCAGTGCCCTCTTGCACAGATCCTTCTGCTGTTCCAAGACCTAATTCCAATCTGGCCTGAACTTTGTGCACTTGAGGATTTAAAGATCCTAAAAACTTACTTTCCATACCTCAGGGGTGTCCAAACGTTTTTCGAAGGGGGCCAGATTTGATGTAAACACACCAGGGAATACATACGTGTGTGTGTGTGAGAGAGAGAGAGTAGACATTTGACAGCAGCGGTAGCTTGAGTGTTGAGGATGTAAAAATATGTAAATATTTTCAAAACTTTGTTTTTAAAGGGTAATATTGGGCTGTATTTGGCCAATAGGTCAGACTTTTTGGACACCCCTGCTATACCTGTTCTCTTCATCATGAAATCTCTGCTGAGCACAAAATGCTTGAAGGCACTTTACAATGCCTATTCTCTATTTTACACCATGGCTGAGCATCCAGGCATGATGCTTAATGTCCAGAGGGGATGAAAATACAGCAGCCTGCCATCGTGTCTCAAACTCTTTGCTCCAATAAACAATAAATCTTCCTGAAGGCCAAGACATGCAGTTTAGTTCCTGACAGGCAAAGGAGTTGATTTGACAGCAGTGTAGTTATTTATATTGTAATTTAGCAGACACTTTTGACTGGAAATTTACCTGCTGCAACGAATCTCTTCCCGTTGTATCATAACCCGAACGGGCAACTATTTTAGAAGTTGGAGATTTCAATAAGAATTAAAAAAAAGCCACAAATCCTCCAATATATCAAAGATGACAAATTATGTTAAATGTTTTCATATAGCCTATCTTGTTTTTCTGATACCAAATCAGTACACCATTTCACATTATATTTTTAAGGTGTTTTAAACCATCAGTCATTGCTAGAAAAAAAAACAGGTTTGTGTGTAAATGGAATTTTGGTCTCAGTTCATAATAGATGGTGGGTGAAAATATTCTCTAATAATTAGTTTGACTTTGCTGTTTGAATAGAATATCGCTACAGGTATGTGTAGCGATATTTCAAACGCACAGCTGGCTGTTTTTTTCCTCGCATCAGCGGCCACGCGCCCTTTCTGTCGTTGCACATTAATTATTCCCACAGTCTCGGGATAGGCTATTAATGCATTTTTCTCGCGGTGCCCGCTGTCTTAATGCGTTTTCCAAGTTTCTAACAAATAATTCACTCTGTCTCGGGCGCGTGATGCACTGCAAATTGAAAGATGGCGCGAAAGAGCTCTTGAGTCGGCGCGGCGCGTTCAGGTGCACACACCTCCAGCTAAAACTATGCACTCAGCTCTGTCTGCTTCAGAGCGAATCATTTTAGGTGCACGGAAGGGATAACGCTAGGCGCATAACCTCAATGCGACAGTACGTTCAGCTCTGTATTTCCAAGGAAGATACGCGAAGGACTGCCATGAGCTGCCGTGTCCACTGACCCGCTGGCGATGGGATCTGACCGGCATACTGATACGCTCCGCCAGCAACGTCAGCACCGGGGAGCGCGACAGACGCAAGAACAGCTCGCCGCGCCACTTTGGTTTTCGTTAGAGTTGCTCATTTCTTTGCGTTTGTAGTATTTTGATGTTGGTCTCGTCGTCGCGCATGCGTTGCTGTGTAGTTGAAATTGCTGGAGCGCTTCTTCAGACTTTAGGCTATTGCTTCTCGGTCGATGATGAGAGGGATGCTGGTCGCTCGGGATCACTGGCGCGCGGGGATCTTGTGTCTCCTAGTGCTCGTGGCTTTGACGGTCGGTCGCAGCCCGCCAGCGCACAGGTAAGGCATAAGGTGCTTGTGTGTGGTCAGTCTGCCTGCATTCCCTGCGGAGCCATGTTAAACCAGCCTAAGATGGTTTGCTGGGTTTAGCTGGTCTCCCAGCCTATTGGCTGGTTTTATAAGAGGCTTTGGGCACTTTTCAGACGCTGAGGCTGAAAGCCAGATGAGCACGTGCTTGGCTAGGCTGAGGAAGACCAGACAAGACCAGCTTGGCCAGGCTGGTAGACCGACCAGTTTAGGAGACAGTTAAATCCAGCTTGGCTATTCTACAAGTCCAAATTTTAAGATTAAGCTGGTTTCTCTGGCACGATTGGGTCACAATTTCTTAAATAACACACAATTCTTCCACAGTGTAAATGAACCAAGCAACATGTCATACGTCAAAGTCACTGTGGATAAACTACTAAAAGGCTACGACATCCGTCTCAGGCCTGACTTTGGAGGTAAAGGCTTTATATTGATTTAAAACACTTTTCCCTTCTCACTGATGAATGTGACCATTTTGATGGATCATTGACTGTCATCAGGCCATGTAGGAGAGAGTGTGGTGTCTGTTTGCTTTGCAGGTCCTCCAGTTGATGTCGTTATGAGTATCGACATCTCCAGTATCGACATGGTGTCAGAAGTGAACATGGTGAGTCTACAGGCTTCTCTGGTTGTTTAATAGATGGTGGGCTATTAAAGAAAGGGACGTCTCTGTCAACACAACCTATTAAGGCTACAGTGATGAATAAAGTGGGAGAATCAAGTCTGCTGTTGTAGTCCACTGAGGGAAAAGCGTCAGGCTACTGTTTTCTCTTCTGCTCACATACACACAAGCACAGCTGACTGTAAGATTAGAGAGGCATTGTGTTCATTTTGCATTATGATTGTTTTGGCATTGGAACTGAACTGACATAAGCCTTTACTCTGACTCAGCAAAGAAGGACAAAATAAGCAATTTTGTGAGGAATATGCACACAAGACCCCATATATACACACACCCACAGGTTGGAGTAGGTTGAAGTAATGGGTGCTAAAACACAACAGTGATTTTAATGTCACCCTGAAGTAAAGATCATTTTTATGAAGATGATCATGATGGTCAATGGATTGTAGGATGTGTAATTAGCTTATGTTTATTGGCCAGTGTCCAATGGTATACTGTACTACAGAGCAGTGGATCTCAATCTTTTTGACTGCTTTGGGTTCCCCCCCATTGTCCAACACATTATTATAAACCTTGTTATTAACAGAAACTAAGGGCCAGATTTACTAAACAGAGCAAATTAGTGTGAGAGCTAGTGCAATCCCATAAAAACACAAATGGGAGTAGAAAATGTTGCTGGTGATCTACTGACAATGCGCAAAGTAAAGAACACAGATGCAGTCATAATGACTAACTCAGTCTACCAAGAGCAATGCAATTACTGTAGGGTCACAAACAAGCAGAGCCGATGATATAATCAGGTGCGGGTAATCTACTGACAACACAGGTGCAAAATGGGTTAATATATTCTTGAGGATGCAAATACCAGTACAACTGAAGGCTGCAAATCTTTGTAAACCAACTTGCATGATTCTTTTAATTACTCTCCTCCCATACATTATGTGTCTGAAAGGGAAACTCCTACAAATGCATATGCAATAAAGTCAGCCGCAAAAATAACTGTCCACTCCACACCTTTTCATTGCTATCGATTCAGTGTGTGTCCTTAGTAAATCCTGATGGTAGATTTTTAACATCAAAATGTAATGATAATGCAGTTAGTAAATCTGGCCCTAGGCGTGTTGATATAAATAAGTAACCACAATTATTTTTTCATAGGATTCCATAAGATTAAATATTCTGCTTTGGTATGGTATATAAATAAAGTGAGAGGAAAAAAGAAATATGTCAATGTACATATTTTTTATTTTATTTTTGGAGAAATAATTTTTAATAAAATGTAATTAATCCTGTGACTCGAAGTTTGCTGAAGGCCCCCAGTGGACCCTGGTCCCCAGTTTAAGAACCACTGCTATAGAGGACATGCAAGCTCCATGTCGTCCCCCCGATGATGGCCTTGAATTGGAGATTAAAGCCAATCATTTTCTCTTCAAAGTGATAAAATAGTAGTAAGAATAACAGTTAAATGTGTTTTGAAATAAACTTCAGGTGTAGCCTTATGCATTTCCACTCTGAAGGCTGAAGCACTCTGGCGCTTTTCTAGGATACTTCAGGTCTAAGGTTGAGGTTGTCACTTTGTTACGACAATGTGTCACTTTGGCCATGCTGGAAAAAGCTTTTTTTGTGAATTATGGATAGCCGGCCTGAACAAAAGCCATCTCTGTGGTGGTTTGTCATACATTAATTATTTTAGCAAGTGGGAGGCATTTCAGGGAGGACACATGGTGTTGGGAGATAGTGAGGCGCAGCAAGATACTTGGCATTTACAGCAGCTGCTTCAGGGCTCACTGTTTCCAGAAATTCTGTTTCTCAAGAAATAAACTTTTAAATAAAATCTAAAATGATCAGATAAAATGAATGTAAGATTAGCATACAACCTGGAGCATTTTACTTTAGTTTCATGTCTTGTGACGAAGTCTGGGTACAAGAAACCGTCCCAAACGTTATGGTGGAGTATGAAATGAATGATGAGTTATGAGTTATAATGTACAGCTGATTACATTCACTGTTAAAAGGGTAGAAGGAATCAGAGATATCTTGAAGTGTCCATATGCACCATTCTGAAGTTCCTTATCAGCTTCTCAATATTGCTTTTTATACAGGTCAATGGTGAATTTCACAAGAATTAATTTAGATTTGTTTGAATGTAATGTGAACAAAAGTCAAGTTTGGTGAGGTAGTTGCTGTCATTTTTGTTTCTGCAGGGACTAGCATTAAGGTGTAGCTTCATCAAGATCTGTTGTGATTTTTAGGGAGGTAGGCTGTTAAAAGTGATTCAAAATATGATTCGACATCTAATTGGTTTTTAATCAAGCAATTAATATTGTTTAAAATCAGTGGATTAACATAAATGCATGAAATGACACCTACAAGATAATTTTAAAGGTTTGATCAGGTAAAAATTGCAGGTTAACACTATTACAGTGTACCATACCAATTTTTAATTAACCAGATCGCTTACAGATTATTGATTCAAATTGAATATATCGGCAGATATTGGAAATTTAATAACCTAACTTTTACATTTAGATACATCTAGATTAATGCTCACTTAATCTGTGGAAACACTAATAATTTAGTAATACTGTTTTTTCGTTCTGAATATTATAATGTGATGCCTGAATTTACTTGTAGCATTTAAAACTCTTATTTCTAGTTTTTTTTTTTTTAATTAGAAGCATATAAGCATAAACATTTAATAACAGTGATTTATTGGTTATCGATCGTCCATTAAATGAAAATAATTATCATCTTATTGCTATCAGCCAGAATTTTAATATCAGTGCATCCCAAGTGCTTTTAGAAAATCAGATATTGAACTCTATTCGCCTCCCTGCAAACTCTCTCATCCCATTTCTCCTGCTTGTTTTCTTGAAATGAAATCACACATACAATCTGACGTGATTTTCATAACATTTCATGATTGAAGCGTCAGATATTGACAGATGTGTTTTATGTTGCTTTGCTTTTCATAGCACAAAAAATTCACAGGTTCAGATGGCACTGCTAATCTTATCACAAGAACAGAAAGGTGATTTGGCTGAAAAGTGAGGAAAAGCAGAATGGCGTTAAACCAAAAGATAATCTACTGCAGCTCTCCTAAGAACATTGCAGAAGGTCGGCTGTTCTCAGTGCTGTCGCATTGACAGCTCTTGTACACTCCTGCATTGATTGTTAATGTACACTGCTGGTTACCTCAGTTGCCCTCACTCACCACGTCGTGACTGCAGTGTGAGGATACATGTTAAGTTTGCTTGATGTGAGAAGTGGACTGCAGTGTGATGCTGGTGTTTTAATTAACAACTGGTGTGGACTTTAGCAAAATAGAATTTACTTTTACTTTCTCAGTTCTCATTCAGGGTCTTATTGTAAAATATTGTTCAGTGCATTATATTCCAAAAAAATGAGTCTTTATAATAACAAATATAATAATTTAATCTTTTCTTTACGTCACTTAGGCCATGCATCCCAATGCTCAGCTAACAAAAATATGTTCTAAGAACATTTTGCTAACATTCCCATTAAGTTATAAAAATCAAGCATCGCATTAGTTCAGGCTGGCCACGTCAGTCAAGCTCGCATCAGCTGATAGTCAGCTGTTCCTGACACGTACCAATCCAGTTTTCACACTTATCACAGTGGTCCATTTAAATTCCATTCTCCAGCATCTCTTCTATTGCATTGCTGCTCGCAAATCAACTCCCTCCTCCAACCCCAGCTCCACCGAACTGAACATGTAATCTAATCTGAATTTTTTTCCTTCTCTCTCTCTTCTTTGTATACATTTCACTTTATTGCAAGCATTCTCTATCATGTATTTTGTAGTTTCTACAACTCATGTTAATTGTGAATTGTAATTATGTATGCATATACTGGATCTGTTCTGTACCCCAGGAGGGTTTGACTTTGCTGCATGGACAGGCGTAGGGAGTTTTGCCCAGAACAGAACCATATCACCAACACTAACTGTATGATATATAATTGTAATAAATACTTTGACAAAGTGGACCTGCCTGAAACATTATTTCTAAATGTTTTCAGAACATTAAAGACCCGATAACTGAGCGAACTTTTCATTAACGTTACTGGAAGGAACAGCTGGGTGGATAATGTTAACCAATATCCAAATGGCTTGTTAAGCAATATCCAATAACCAAATAACCTGATTTACTTGCATTTGGTCTAACTTCATTCTGGTTAGGGCTGTGTCTATGCAATCATTTATCAATATGCATTTATTTTTTTTAATATATACAGTATTCAGGTCCTGAAAATTTTCGAAGTAGTAAATAAAAAAAGATTATTGGAGTACATCTTACAAGAAAACACTATTTCATTCTTAAACTCTGCTTAGGACTTTCATGTTTAATTCGGTGTGCTATTTGCCATTTCTTTGTGAAATTTACTAGCATTTTCTGAGTGAAAATTGTTTCTAAACCAAAATTTTTCCCAGTATACCATTCAATTAATAAAAAAGCAATCATCTAAATAATCAGCATCTGAATTCCCATTAACTTTAATGCTGCAGCGACCTGCACCAAACCAAAGCAGATTGTTTTCCAGTGACCCCCCAAGCTGTCCTTGTCCTCAGTCTCAGTGTCTTTTTTTCTTTCTTTTTTCAATTTTTATTCTTTTATTTGCTACTTTTAATCCTGTTGTGTTCCTCTCAAGTGAGCTTCTCTCTCAGCCTCTATTCTTCTGTTCCTCTATGATGTGCACAGAGAAATGAGTTCATTTTAGACTGTACTGTCAGATAAGGCTGTGATACAGTAAGTATGGCCTTCATTGCGTGTATATGTGTATGATGTTTCCTTATGCATTTGTGTGTCTGTCAGGGTGCTCTGTGAAGAAGTTGAGGTGCTGGAGTGTTGATTTTAAGCGGTTGTCAGGGGCAACAGTTGCTTCTAATAATAGAAGCTGAAGGAGGCATTTGTCCTAAGCGAACCTGAGGCACACCCATCCTCTCTCTCTTTCTGTCTTCTGTTTTCTGCCGCACTCACATAAATATACTCATGTGTTGTCATCTTCATGGGGCTGCACCCTTCCTGTCTGAAGAGCAGTTACGTGTTTTATTTATAAATGAAGGTTGATATTATTCGAAAGATCATTTCCTTGATCTTTTGATTTATTAAAACCTATGAAAAATATTGTAACTGTACTCAAAACTTTCACAATCCAAACCAGATATTAAGACCGTGTGTAATGTCACAGTCATCATGTGACACTAAAGACTGCAGTAATGATGCTGAAAATTCAGCTTTGCCATCACAGGAATAAATTACATTTACATTATTTAATAAAATGTCAAAATAGAAACATTTTAATTGTAATAATATTTTATGATGTTACTGTTTGTGCTGTATTTTTGATCAAATATATGCAGTCTTGGTGAACATAAGAAACTTCTTTCAAAAACATTAAAAATCTTACCAACCCCAATCTTTTGAATGGTAATGTTTGTCAAAAGTACTATTTAGTGAGGTTATAAGGAGAAAGTATGATAGATACTTAATGCCAAATGTGGGCAAAACTGCATGTATCATCTGTCCCTCCTGAAGGATCCCAAAGTTCTTGTCGCTTGTTATTTTTAACAAGATCTCAGTCATCTTAGTAACATTTCTATAATTCAGTTTTAAGGGTTATGGATACATGCAGTACTTTGTCTCAGAATAAAAAATGTTTTTAGGACGTTTTTTTCCCCCCAAAGGCATGTTATAAAGTGATAGCATAGGCATCTTTAAATCTGCAAACTGCGCTGGATGATGTGCGTGTGCTCTGTGAGAAGAATCTTAACAGAGACTAGTACAGATGAGTGTGGAGGAGCATTAGTGCTGGGACAGGACCTACCTGCACCCCTGTAGGGCTACTGAATCATCTGAAGTGCTTTTAGTACATCATACATATGGAGATCACTTTGATTTCATCAAAATTATTTTGAGTAATCATTTTAATCATCACTGCTGTTCCTTTTATATGTTTAATGAAAAATGTTGTATAGTCCCTGGGTTAATATTGATTGAAACAAATTTTACTGCATTGCAGCAAACAATGTCTTGTGCTAAATGTAGGAATATGACTGTTAAAACACAAGAACATATATCCAGATCGATTGCACAAATGCTTATAAAAGAAAAGGAAAATTACAGAAATTCAATTACTTAAAACATTTAGCCTATTCAGTATAATTTATTCTCAATATTTTAATTTTAGCCACAACAGTTCAGATAGTCTCTTTAATTTGTTGTTATATTTTTACACACTTTGTATCTTAAACTGTATGGCAAAAAATAATCAATTATCAAATATTTATTTGTTACTTAACATGTCACGTGAACATAAACCATCATCAGAGAACCATAAATATGCAATTAACTTCTCAACTTGCTTTGAGTAAATATTTTACGTCTGACAAAAAAAGTTGAGGAAGTCATGGTCTTCAGTTATAATTCTAATTTAATGATGTCGGAAGTTATTGTGCTCTCTTTTTGTTCTATATCAGTGTTTGTTTTAAAAGCTGAATAAAGTTGATTCTGGACTGCATTAGCTTCATAAGTTTATAGTCTAAAATGTGACTTAAAACAGACATAGACAGATGCTGTGATTGTTTTATAGGGGTTTGTAAGTGTCTGTGAGAGACAGGGAGAATCCACTCTGTCTGTTTAACCTTCACTCTCATTTATCATCTTGGTTTAATGGGATCTCAACTTAATTTGTTTCACCACTTATTCAGCTGAGAAATGTGGCGACTGGGGGATGGAGTTTAAGCAGAAGCCTCTGTGCAAATGTGACTGTGTTTTTCAGTCTAACCTTTGACTTTACTGTTAGTCCCAACACATTTGGGATCTTAAGAGACTCTTTCCTTTTCAGAGCAAACCTAAATGAAGTGCACATTTATGTAAGTGGCAATTACTGAGAGCAGAGCAGTGTTTAAAATATGGATGTACTGTTGGAACGGGATCTCATTTTGTTTCATTTCAGACTTGATTAACTTGACCTCAAAGCAATGATAAATACAGCATTATTTATATTATTGTGGCGCATAAAGCACCAGGGCCACACAGTTTGTTATAATTGTTTTGTCTGCAAAGGAGAGCTTGTCATCTTGGATGATGCTTTGTGATTTTACACATCTGGAGGCAGTGGCTGTATGACCTTCTGCTGAGAAAAACAGGGTTAGCGAGGTCTTGGCTATGGGGAAGGGAAGCTTAGCCTCGAGGTGGTTGACATCCACTTATGCCAGATATGTCAGAGAAGGATGCAAATGTCCTCCCTGAGATTACAAATGCAGACGGAAAAGGGGAACAAGATGGACAGCAGTGATCCATTTTAGTTTGTGACATATTTAAGTGTTAGTGGGGTGTGTTTGCATGTGCTAATAAGCATTCACATTTTAACTGTTAAAACCACTGGAAAACATTCAATTTTCATTTAGAATTTTTATTTTTGTATGTGTATACTTTGCACATTTTTGACTCTGAAGTAACACTTAAAAAGTCATAAAAATGAATTTAATTGCATTAGATTCACAACACATCAAATCAAATGAACTGCAAACAAAACAACACTAGAGCTTTTCTTTGTTTTTTTTGGGATGCTTTGAAGTGATTTTTGGTATTAGGGTGATTTGTAGTGGATGTATGAAGTCAGTTCTCTTCAAGTTATCTATTCTATATAGATATATACTATAAATAACAATGTATCTATAATATAGATCAATAATCAGAAAGCAAGTTTGTATTGAATTTATAATGAATGATTCTGAAAGTAATTTGAATTGATATGCTGTATTTCAGTCATTTTAAAGCTGTGATGTATAGAATAACTGATAATTAGCAGTCTATCACTCATCTTATGGTTTGCTTGGTTCCATGTATAAATAAGTGATAGAAATTAATAATTTTCATAATTTTGAATTCAGACGTACAGTTTGGTTTGTTGTTCACAATATAAATCTTTTGTTTTGTTTATCCTATTTCCTTGTTTCCAACTTGAACGCATGACTTCTTGTAGTAATGAATGCCACACTAGGAGGTCCGAGTTTTCCATGTACCCTTAAATGCACTTGACAACCAGAACATTTCACAACCAGAAAGTGTCTGAATACTTTTTGTCTTCATTATGAACTGAAAATTTTCTTTAACATGTTTTGTTTGAAATATGTGCTTATGCTGCCTTTCTTTACAATAAAAGCCACTTGTTTTCATCTTTTGTATCTAATGCAGTGACAGTCTGGGATAAATGTGGCTGAGGTGTGGAATGGATGAAATGAACAGTTTGTGTGTGTGTTTTTCAGGACTATACCATCACCATGTATTTCCAACAGTCTTGGCGCGATAAGCGCCTGTCCTACACAGGGATTCCTCTCAATCTTACTTTGGATAACCGAGTGGCTGATCAACTCTGGGTGCCTGATACTTACTTTATAAATGACAAGAAATCTTTTGTCCATGGGGTCACAGTGAAGAACCGCATGATTCGTCTGCATCCTGATGGGACTGTGCTCTATGGCCTCAGGTCAGTGAGTTTGTGTTCGTGCATATTTTTTAAATATATTTTTTGTGTCACTTCTTCTCTCTCTCATGCATTAGATTAATGTTTGTTTCTTTTGTGAGTGTGCATCTTTACATTTATCTCTGTCTGCATGTGTATGCTGTATTTTTGGCTGACCTTATTCCCTTGGCTGTCCTGATGGTGCTTTTTTAGAATTTAAGGCCCAGTGAGAGATGTGTATGCTGTCTCAGTCAGGGAATATAGTAGGGTCTGTTTAGCAAAGAAAGATGAGTCTGTCTCAGTCCTAGTTGAACCAGGCTATTCTGTTTGCATCCTATTCATCTCAATGGCAGTTGCTTGGCTCGTGCAGAAGCCCTCTGGAAGAACACAATTTGGAATTTTCCATCTTTGCTCATGGGAGCACAGATCTTTTTGAGCCACTTGTCTAAGATAGAGGTCAGTAATTATCAGAGCAAAGTTTGGATCTGGACCTTGGATTGGATTCATCCAGACAGCAAATATATATATATATATATTAATGACATCAAACTTTTGAACAGTACTGCATTTCCTTTTTTAACATAAAGTTTCTCTACATTTTGTTAGATATATGCTAAAAATAAGAAAACTTTTTTTTGAAGAACATAAATATGCTTTGATATCTTGTGCAATTTTGCTTCTCAAGCTTCTATTACAGAAAAAATCAGTTCTGGTGTGATAAAGACTCTTTAAAAGAGAAATAACTTTCAGTAGTCACTGTTAAATGTCAAAACAAAATGAAAATATTAATTCAGCATCTGCAGAAGGAAAGCTGCAGTCCTATCTTTCTTTCCCTACACATTGGAGAGTTAGATGTGCAGGTTTTATCTGACTGATATTCCATCTCTATCGTGGTCAACACTGCATTATTTATATCTAATGTACTATGCCTGAGAGGCATGGACATGTGCTGCTCTATAGCATTGAGCACCTATGAGTGTGTGTCCATAAATATATGTGACAACTGATTAGATAACCATCTCTCTGCCACTCAGAAAAACAATACAGTATAATAAGGTAACCAAAAGTGTGTTTTTATAGGAGTGGAAACATGTATTTCTTGTGTTTCTGTGTTTGTCAGGAAAAAGTGCTTTTTACCAAAATTCACCTTCATAGTTAAGAAGCAATTCCATCATAAATTGTCTAAAAGTGCAGCAGTCACGCACTGAAAGGCCACCGCGTGTGTTTCCCCATGTTAATTAAAGCTCAGTGTAATTAAGATCCAGCCAGAGGCATTGCAAAGAGGGGCTGCAGACATGACTGAGACGGCATTAAGGCAATTACACAGAAAAGGAATAAAGAGGGATGAAACACGAGAGTGGTGTAAGGAATGCAGTGTTTCTGCACTGATGTTTATCCAGCAGCTTGTGAGAGAACATTTCAATGACGTGAATAAACAATAAGCAAATATTAGTGCGTCTTATTAGCCAATTACGTGCATCTATTTCTCTTAACAGGGGTTGATTGGGAAATGATTTCATTTGTTCTTTTGTTATATGAAGAAGTATGTGCTTGTCAAATCAATAGTAGTTCAGCATGAATTAAAGTTCTGCAAAGCTTTCCTGAGCAGCCAGTGCTTTGAATATAAATCTCATTACAGGTGCAAGCAGGTGGCTGTAACACCATCTGCTCTGAAATGTACAACTTAAATGTTTCACTTACCTCCTCTGACATCTGGACAGAGTTCACATTTTCTAAAATAATAGAACGGAAGTATGTTTGATCAGTCAGACTCATACTTACCGTTACTGTAGACCCACTAAGCAACTGCTTGATTGTAATAGTATTGTGTTGTGCTGTTTGTCTGTAGGATAACTACCACAGCTGCATGCATGATGGATTTGCGGAGATACCCGCTGGATGAGCAGAACTGCACGCTGGAGATCGAAAGTTGTAAGTGCTGTTTGTTGTTTAGCCTTTAACAACCATGAATAACTCAGTTGGCTTGACTGTATAATCACAGTTTATCACATATATCAGTAATAATTGAGAAAAACCGTGTATGAGGATTATTCAAAATCATTATAGCTTTGTACCAGATGAAAACACTGAATAGACAATAGTGGCTTTTGAATCAGTATTTTATTTATTTTAGTTTTTTTTTTTTATCATTGAACACAATGTTCACAACAATTTGGTGTTTTTCCATAACCATAGTTCCAAGGAACATTCACAAACAGTGTCACAAAGTTGTGTGTTTGGAACAGCTCTGTGAACTGTGATTAGAAGAATAATTTCTAGTTAGTACGATGTGGATGTACAGTAGATCATGCTCTTGAGAAAAATAAGCAAGCTAACATGCTTTACAATCTATACACACAAATTTTATTTTAAATCTTTTGGTTGGCAAGAGAATGAAATCTTTGTCTTTGAAGGGTGTGCATGGGCAAATATGTTCATGAAATATGCCATGTTTGTTATTTACAGCATAATCTGACATTATTTAGATCTCAAACAAATGATTTAGCAGACATTATTACACAATTACTTGTGTGAAGTCGTTAACACCAATTCTATATTGTTGAAACAATGTGGTTCGTACAACTAATGTGTGAAAGTTACTACAGTTTGTGAAACAGACGTGACTAGTTAATTTTTCCAAGGATGCATTGTATTATGGTGGTTAAGCAGCGAATTATGTTGTTGTATGGGAAACGCACTCCAGGGCAGACGTAGGGGCCATCCACACAGGACACATTGCTGTATTATGTCTGCTTTTTTTTAAATTACGTACATATGCAGCTTTTGCGTCACATCTTTTTCAGCATCTTGAGCATTGAGCATCTCCTGCACTCTGTTACTTTTAATTTACATTTGAGCCAAGGAGCATGATTGTTATTTTTACATTGTTCTTTTTAATTAATAGCACTAAATGAATTTGTTACATTGACAAAAAATACTGTATAGATAGAGAGAATGAATGCAGAGGAACTTTTTTTATACAACACACCACTAACTAATACATGCTACCAACATGCTAGTTCAGTTTTCACTGAAAGTATTACATAAAGATGCTGAAATTTCTTTATTGCATGCAGTTGCAAGCAACAGTTGCATGACAATGCAGCAAAAATACTGGTGCAATCAGTTGTGTAATCATAATGCATTTATGCATCATCTCATTTATCATGAAAAACACCTGCAGAGAATCTGGCTGTGCTGACTAATCTCTCTGTTTCATCTTTCTTTGTCTCTGCAACTATCTTACTCTGTTTTTGCACTCTTTCCTCTCCTCTACTCCTCTATCTCTTTTGCACTTTGTCTCTCTTGGTGTGACAGACAGTGTTTGTAATTGGGTGTCTGCTCTGTTGGGCAGACAGCTGTAGCCCTGTGAGGTTGCTGTCATGTCAGAGCTCTGAGATGCATATAACAGCATGAAGGAGAAACCACAAGACCAGCATCACAGCAGACATAAACCATGTCACCTTCACCACATGCACATCATCCATAGGAGAACACAAGATCAGACTCACTGTAACGTTGGCAAAAACACTTATAGGGTGTTCTTAAAGGGATAGTTCACTCAAAAATGAAAATTGTCATTTACTCACCCTTGTGTTGTTTCAAAATACTGACTTTCTTCTGAGGAACATAAAATATTTAAGAATGTTATTACCATTGACTTCACTTGTATGGACAATTTCTCAAAATATCTTAGTGATTGAATAACTGATGAAAGAATTGTAATTTTTTGGGGAAGAATATCCTTTTAAAAGGGCCATCGGATGCTACATGCACTTTTAGAAGTTGTTTGAACTGAAATGAGTCTTGGCAGTGTGTGTACACAACCACCCTATAATGATAAAAATCCACCCAGTGTTTTTTTTTTTTTTTTTTATCTACTCATCTTTACCCCTTTCTCAAATCGAGCCGATCTCCCACAATAGTTTGGTTGACAGTAGCATTTCAGCACAGACCGGACTGGCGTCTTACCTTAGACCGGCCCTGAGTGAGCTGTCATCAGTCTGCCATTGTTTCACCGCCGGAGCAGATATAGACAAGAATGTCTCCTAAGAGATTGAGGTGTTTTGTTGTTGGATGTAATGTTGAACATAGCAATCGTCATTTACTTCCGACATTTGAGCTAGAGACCTACACGGGACATATTTTTCAGTCCCGCTGCCGCCCGCTCCCGCAAGATTCTAAAATGAGAGATTCGTGAGCATGCAATTTCAGCACTGCAGTAAGTGGATTCTAACATAATCACCTCTGATTGGTCATTGCGTTCCAGAAATCAACAGCTGAGTCTGTGATTGGCTACACTGCAACCCTTTCAACACGTGTTATAAATAGAAACTATGCCTAGCTTGCGCATGTCAATCATTTTGATGTTAATATTAGTTGTTCTTTTTGCTTTTGTGCAACAGATAAATAATTTTTTTTATGTTTTAGACACTTTATGTTTAGATAATTTATATTCTGCGGGAGTCCCGGGAATCAGGGGTGTGTCTAGAGCATTTTAAATGGGGTGGCCAGTCTGGGGCACTGGCTCAAAAGAGGGTGGCCGGGGGTGTGGCGGGTTATTGTTTGCGGCACGGTGTATGTTAAAATACATCATGTATACACTCATTAAACAAAGAGTGACAGCTTTTTTAGTGGTAATGAGCACTCTTTACAAGCTTTCTAGTCTATGATCCATTTAAAATGTAGAACTTTGTTTTTCAGCCACACACACGTTGCAAAGTTTTGGGAATGACATCTGCATGTTTATGTGGGATTCACTCTCGAAGTAGCAGTGATTGACACAATGATGACCAAAGCAATAGACGGGATGTGAAAATGGGCATTAAGACTATATAACCCACACTAATTTTAGAAGCACCCTCAGTGATTATTTCTGGAACCTGGTTAATACGCTTTTATAGCAAAACTATATACAAAAACAACAAAATACAAATGCACTTAATAAAACAATTGAATAAATGCAGATTTATAAGTTAAGCACTTAACTAAAATAGGAAGGCTATTAATAAAATAAATAACTAGAGAAGGCTGACTATAATCAGCTTGCTTCCATTTAATGAGATGAGCCTACTCCTCATCTGAATTAGAAAAAAAAGCGCTTCTAGTCTTCAGTGATGCAAGAACGTTTGAGCATACACGTAATCTCAGAGCAAAAGCAGAGCCAATTCATAAAAGAACAATGTATATTTAAAAGCACACATACAGTTTTGTGTGAGTGAAGGAAATCCACTTGCGAGTGGAGATTCGTGCTCGCGCATTACATGGATCACGTAACATTATGCGCTCTCGATATCTGTCAAATATCACGCTATAGAAACCGCCTAAAATTAAGTATAAAGAGGAGATAAAAGCTACAGGGGGGGCCGGTGCCACCCCTGGCCACCACGTAAACACGCCTCTGCCGGGAATCTACCTAAATGCATCTCTCTTCGCGTGAATCATTCGTGATCCAGCTATACCAACAGAAGTGAGTAGTTTTTAATGAATCTTTGCAAATCGCCTTTCCTAATAATGTGCTAATTAGCAAGTTTCATGATGAATGCGGCTAAAGTAAACAGTCCCTCAGAGAGTGGCTATGAAGAGAGGGGTGGGGTCAACAGAGCTCATTAACATTTAAAGGAAAATGCTACAAAACGGCTTGCTCTGAAAAGAGCTGTTTTTGACAGGGTACCATTGAGAAATTTTAACCAAACTATGTAACAGACTTTTCATTAAGACCCTAAAGAATCATATCAACTTGTGGAAAATGGGCATCCGATGACCCCTTTAAACAAATCAGGTCAGTTAACAGGTGCATTTAATTTTGTGGGGCTGAACATTCTGTGAATTTTGCCACCTTTACAAACTTTTTTTTTTTACAAACCAAAATTAGATGTCAGTACAGCTTAGCAGTAAGCATTAAAGCATTCCAAACTATTATAAAACAATATAAACATAATATGCCAGGTAACAGTGTTGCAAATTTAGCTTATAATCGAATTTGTAGTTATTTATAAGCTTATATTTCATGTAAAATATAGAAACAAATATGATAATTTTTTATACAATTATTTGGGCAGTAGTAAAATAGATATAGATAGATCTTTCATTTATTTCATTCCTTTTTTAATTTTTTTTTTTTTAATTTATAAAGAAAAACAACAGACCTTTCGTTGGTTGACTTAATATTTAAATTCAGGGTTTTTTTTTTTTTTTTTTTTTTTACTACAAGTGATCTGAATATCAATTTAGATTATGCCACAATTCAACATTATGTGATTTTGGGACAGTTAATACAGTAGGAGAGGAACAGAATAAAAATCATTTCTGAACAGTCATGGGACACCAGAGTGTATATCTATTTGTAGAAAACAGTGACAATTAATCAAACACCGCAAATTTGACATGCATTTTCAGATTCCAACATTAAAGAGAAGAGGACTTAAAATGACAGAAAAATTCAGCGTGCATTGCAGACCGAGAAGAGTAGACCTTCATGAGGATTATCGCTTTGCTCCAGTCACTCTGGACTCTAGGCTGATGTTTCTTTTGATTGAACTTAATGAAGAACAGGGAGAATTCACTATCACAAGACTTCATCCTCTAATTAAGCTTTAATGTTCTGCAGTACTGTGCTCTTCTGGAGATAAGCGCAGAGAGTCTGCAGCGACAATCTTGTCAGTTAGACCTGGACCAGACCTCTCACAGAAGTGTTCTCACTGCAATCACATGCTGGTTTACACCACTGACAACACAGACTGTGGGACTGTGAGAGACGCAGCTTTCCCTTTGAGCCAGCATGCTGTTTTGTGACTATACTGTATGTATATTTGTGAATGTTTCTGTCCTTCTTTTGTCTCTCAGATGGCTACACCACAGATGACATTGAGTTCTACTGGCAGGGAGGAAGTTCAGTGACGGGGGTGGACAACATTGAGCTGCCGCAATTCTCTATTATTGATTATAAAACACTGTCTAAGAAAGCAGTGTTTGCCACAGGTGCAGTGCTCTCCCTGCATGTCCATGAGATGAATAGACATCTTTAAAGATGAGTCAGCCTTCCTCTGTCCTTCAGAACTACTGTATGCCAAGATTGCCTTCAAAACTGGATCATTCAAATAAAGTTGTTCTTTATTAGTAAGCACAGAAAAATTATACAGTATGTGTGTAGTTGTAATGCTGTTCTGATATTAAAGAAATGAAGCAGCTGGCTGTTACATAAAGTCTGGTCCAATTTGCAGCTTGTTCTCGTCAAGATCCGCCCACTTAGACAGGAATCTGACTGACTGACATGTTAAACGACCAAACCACACTGTATACTGTATGCTCTACCATCAGTAAGATTTTTAAAAAGAAATTAATACTTTTATTCAGCAAGGCTACTTTAAAATTTATCAAAAGTGACAAAGACATAATGTTACAAGAAAAAGACATAATGTTACGAATGATTTCTATCTCAAATAAATGCTGTTCATTTGAACTTTCTGTTCATTAAAGAATACTGGGAAAAAAATCCTTGTTTCCATAAAAAAATTAAGCATCAAATCAGCATATTAGAATGATTTCTGAAGGATCATGTGGCTTTGAAGACTAGAGTAATAGCTGCTGAAAATTCAGCTTTGCAATTACATAAATAAATGACATTTAAAAATACAGTATATTTAAATAGTTTAAACAGTTATTTTAAATAGTAATAGTATTTCACAATATTACTGTTTTGCAGTATTTTGGATCAAATAAATGCAGCCCTGTTGAGCAAAAGAGACTTCTTTCAAAAACATTCAAATATCTTACTGACCCTAAACTTTTGAATGCTGGTGTACTGTAAGTTTTTCCCTTCTGAATTGTTTGTGTACCACACTGACAGTACTTTCATTTCTCACTTTCAGGGTCATATCCTCGTCTGTCTCTCAGTTTTAAACTGAAGAGAAACATTGGATATTTCATCCTGCAGACCTACATGCCTTCAACATTGATCACCATCCTGTCCTGGGTCTCTTTCTGGATCAACTATGATGCTTCTGCTGCAAGAGTTGCGCTAGGTGTGTGTATGTGTGTTTGTGTGAGGTCACAGTGCTTCCATCCAGTCACACACATTCATTGCACTTCACCTCACTTTTTCCAATACTTCTTAAATTTACTTTTGATGTCACCAAGATTCTAACTAAACTTTTTGAAACATTCTAACACTGACTCTCTTTAGGAATCACCACCGTTCTGACTATGACCACAATCAACACTCATCTTAGGGAGACTTTACCCAAGATCCCTTATGTGAAGGCCATAGACATCTATCTTATGGGCTGCTTTGTCTTTGTGTTCCTGGCCTTGCTTGAGTATGCCTTTGTCAACTACATATTCTTCGGCCGTGGTCCACACTTGCAGAAGAAAGTGGCAGAAAAAGCCACAAAAAGCAACAATGAAAAGTGTCGGATGGAGAGTAACAAAGTTCAGGTGGGTCTTTGACCTGTTCTACACTTCTTAAATACAGTAGTTATTTGTAATTAATTGTGCTGTAATCTAAGTCTCACCTTAAAGAGATTCCCTTCTAGCATTTTGATTTTAGTTTTTAGTTTTATTTACAACGTATTCAGGCAAAATAATATCAGCCATAACAAGAAAATAATTATCTTCCACAATTTAAATATCTATTGTATGCATCCCTAAATTCTGTTTAGGTTTTATGTGTAAACCTTTTTGTGAGAAGAATCACTAAAGCTTACCTCTTGCTAATATTCTATTTTTATTTATATCTTTTTTTTGTCGTTAAAGTTTGATGTCCATGGAAACATCCCCCTGACAAACCTTGACCTGCGCCTTAGTGGAGCAGAGATGTTAGGTGCTCTTGGGGACCCAAGGAACACCATGTTCTCTTATGATAGTGCCAGCATCCAATACCGTAAGCCCCTTACAGGTCGGGACCTCTACGGCCGGCCCACTGCCTCTGTCGAGAGGCCAGTGGCACGAAAAAAGAGTCGTCTTAGGAGGCGAGCCGCTCAGCTAAGGGTGAAGATTCCAGACCTGACAGATGTAAACGCCATCGACAAGTGGTCACGTGTCATCTTTCCCATCACCTACACCTTCTTTAACTTAGTATACTGGCTGTATTATGTCCACTAGGGAGCAGCACTGACTCAACCCAGCCATTCACACATCAGGTCAGGCTCTCTTACCCTCCTTGTGGTTTTGACTGTCAGTCAGACCGGAGGAAAAGGTAACCCTTCTCTGTAAATTATTAAACTATAATGAACATATCATATAAATCTATATTATCATTTTTAAATAAGAAAAAAAAATGACTACCCAACTTTTAAAGCTGTTTAATGTAAATTATGTTGCAAATATTAGTTTAAAATTGTCACTGGATTTTTGCACTTTGCTTCTGTAGGATCAGTTTCACTGACTGCTGAAACTACAACTTCACAATGGGGAGAAAAAAGGCCTTTTTTTAGAGACGACTGCGATGCAGCTGTATGTCAGACAGGTTTAAATCTTTACAACAGCATTTGGAAATTGTTTTAAGGTCTTAAAGGGATGTTCTTGGCCTATTACAAGCTCTATCGACAACATTTGTGGCATAAATTTCATTACCACAGAACATAATTTTATCCCTCAGGTTTTTATAATAAATAATTACAAGTTACTTTTATCTGGTACTTTCATACCATGTAGATTTAATTAAAGCTTTATCCCTTTCTTATGCAACAATGTAAGCATTTAGGTTTTTTAGAAAACCAATAGTTATTCGGTATAGTAAAACGGTTTCTCTTTGAGGTCAATGTGACCCCAGCACAAGATTAGGAAGATTAGTAAATCTTGAAGCGTCAGCCTAATTCTGTTCGGTATTTGTGGTATTAGTATGTAATTGTGGTTCCTGTGAGACACTTACAGTGGAAGTACATGAGCCACACAATTGAAATAATAATACCACACAACATAAGTTATTTATATTGGCATGACATGCTAGTAAACCTGATAAATTTTCAGATGATATGCTCATGGAAACCTGAAATTGATCTAACAGTTGTACACTGCTTACATAGAGCAAACTCCACTTGCAAGACTAAATGTACAGTATCATATACTTTTACAGTTCCTGAAGATAAGTTAAAAACAGTCATTTCTTTAAAAATTATTTTTTAGACATTTGATGGAGCTTATCTTGAATGAAAACCTGGAACATTCCTTTAAAATCAAGACCTTCTGTGTAAGTTTGTACATAAAAGCATTTCCCCAGTTTAGACACATCACATACTGTAGATTAAACCTGTTTGTCTTAGTAAGACTTTAGCAACTCTGCTACCAAGAAATGGGCAAAAAAGCTCATCATTTGGGTTACAGTATTTATAGGGCTCGGTTTAGAGTACATCTAAAAAAAAAATAAAAATATCTGCAGCTCTTGTGTGTCTATATATGGCCTAACACACTTGTTCTCTATTATCAAATGTAGTCAATCTGCCAGGAACGGATGTCCTTACATCAGCATAACACATGATGACAAGCAGGATGGGAGTTTAAAGTCCACACAGTATGGAAATTTGTACATTAAAATATATCAGGTATTGAAAGATGAATGATGTCATCATGTTTTTTCTCTACTTTTTTCTTTTAAACCAACAAATGCTGCATATTTCATTTATAGCAGAAGTTGAGTTTTATACTGTAAAGCCCAATATCTAAAATCCAGATTCATTAGCAAGAGGTTAAAAGACAAAAGTGGTTTCAGGAAAGTGATATATTAGTTCCCATTGTTCAGTATTTGACTCAGAGTTCCCAACACTATTGTGATCGAAATGTAGCTATGATTTTAGATATGGGCAATGTTTTAGGGATGCAGGATGCATCTATTTATATAGGAAGTGACTTCACAGTATTTACCGTACATATTTGAATTTAGCTTTAAACTGTGCTATTCACTGTGAGTTATATATTAGCCAAGCTCACCAAAACGGCAGATAGGACTTAATAACAAATTAGATTTTTCTTCTTTATGGCTGAACTTGTGCCTTTTAAGAAAAAAAAAAAATCATGTATTTTACGGGGTGTAGCATACAACAGCAGAGTAGAAATATTCTGAATGGATTTCCACTTTTCTATAGAACTAATATTACTCAAGGGTAGCACACCTAATCAAAATCAAAGGTACTTTCAAGGCCTTTTCCAATGCCCTGCATTAATATTCAGTATATTATAACAGACAAAATGCGTTTGGCATGTAAATAAATTGCTTGCATTGCAACACTCTTTTTGTTTCAGTGACAAGTTGACTGGGACATGAGCTGGTTTGTTTCTTGTCCAGGAGTGAATTAACTTTATGAAATTCTCCATTAAAGCTAATCAAGAGAGAGACTGGCTACATAAAAACAAAGCATATTCACACATGCTCAAGCCAGAATCAGCATGAATACACAAACATGTACACATAAAAGTGAAGTTATATCGAACTTTTTATAGGCCATCTATCACTCATGCATTGTGTTTTGGCTTGGGATGCCTACAACAGCAAATGCCAAAAAAAAAAAAAAAAAAAAAAAAAAAAATGGAAAAAGTATTTTTAAAACAGTATCCTATTATAGGTGTATGATTTCTGCAGTTGCACTCATGCTATTGGCCAGTGCGGAGTGGGTTGAAGAATAATTTACTGTCACTGAATGAGACAAGGTGCTTGTATTTGAGTTTATGTATTTAAGGCTGGGACTGCAACCACAGTTGTTCTTAAGGATACTTTATTTTAAATCATAGACATTTTGAATGAATTCAAATAAAATATCTCACCAAGCATAATGTGAAGAGCTGATTTTTGTACTCGATTGCTTTCTTGTTGCATAACCACATGGCATTGGCATTTTGTGAGCTGAGAAGTCTAAAAATCAATGATGGATGCTGAATTAACTGAGGAATGAATAAAAAAGGGTTAATTGTTCTCATAAACCAATCGCTCTTGGCTCTTCAGAGAATGGAATTATTAGGATGATCTGACAGTAATGAACAGGGTTCCCACGGGTTCCTGAAATCCTTGAAAGTTTGTCAGTCTGAAAAAAAAATAATAATAATTATTGTTCAAGGCCCTGGAAAGTTTTTGAAAATAAACATACATAGATACAGGTCCTTGAAAGTGCTTGAATTAATTTATTTATGGAAAAAGTTCCATATTATTCCCTCTGATCCGCTAATGTGTTATTTCACCAACACTTCGTGGCCTATGTATACTAGCTTGCTTGATTTATGTTAGTTACGTGCATTTACCCGTTGCATTAAGTGTTCCCTGTAAGGTAGCCTACTTTGTGTTGTACATTGCCATGATGTTCACACGCGCACGCTATACGGAATGCAGTTTGTAATTCCCCACGTATTCGCAGATGCATACGTGCACTGTATGGCTGTATTCTAGACCATATGAAAGGCCTGGTAGAATAATTAGTCATTCTTTTTGCACAAATCATTGTTTGAATTGCGAACGTAGCCTCTCAAGGAAGGCTTAAAGGCCTGGTAGAATCCTCTGCCGTCTGGTTGCTCCCGCTTCACAGTGAGCTGGGCTCGTGCTAACGGCAGTTCCCTTCAGTGTTTTGATTTAGCAAAATTAGTTTGGGTGAATGCAAAGAACGTGATAATTGATCATAAGCACAACATCCAGCTAGGCTAGAAAACTACCATAGGGAGTTAATGTTGTTAAATAGAGAAACAAAATTACACATTTTTTTAAAAGTGTAACTTCTAGCATATTCCTAAACCTGGACCTCATTAATATTGAAGAACAAATTCAAACACCAAAAGCAGCACACACACACACACACACCAAGTTACCTTTAATTGAAAAAATGTATTTTCATGAATTCATAGGCTATATTGTTGCAACAACATTTTTGTTCAAAATGTTAAATGTCATTGTTTAAAAAAATGCCATATTGTATGTAATTTCACAGTATATTCACCTCCTAAATTACTACACCACTTGTGTAGTTATAATTCTATAGAGGTAAAATTTTGCTCAGGCCAAAGATTTCTATAATAACATGCATGACATTTTTTGTATGACACTGAACTTTATTTTTTAGAATAGTTGCACATAGATTAAGCAAAACAAATGTGATTATTTCTGAGAACCTTTTATACACATACTTAACTGTAGACACAAAAATGACATACTCTGTGTGGTACAGAACAAATATTTTAAGCGTCCCTTTGTCTGTCCTTTATTTTCCTATAAAGAATCACAGTTGTCCCTTATTTTCATTTTCTGAAGTTGGCAACCCTAATGCAAAAGTTAATATGAGATCATTTTAGAATACAGTATATGATGTACTGAATATTATTCAGTTTTATGCAAAACAGAAATACGACCAATAGACTATCAGATCTCTGTCATATGGCCAAAAATAAATGCAAAAAAAAAACAAAAAAAACTGTTTTGCATAGGGGTTTGACATGAAAACTGTAACAAAGTATCTTACAAGGAAACACAATGTAACCTTGCTTTGACTTTGAAATGTGTCCCCACATTAAGTCCTTTAATTGGAGGGTATTGGACCTGGAAAGTCCTTGAAAGGTCCTTGAATTTGAAGTTAACCAAGGTGTGGGAACCCTGAATGAAAACAAAATTCCATTCGTACTACAAATTTGATTTAATCCACTTCCAAATGTGCAGAATGGACAACTAAGCTTTAACCTATTAATCAGGATTACAAGCGAGTCATGTGTCACATTGCCGCATGAAAAAGTCTGGGGGTTTCTGCCTTTTTTCTGCCTATTAGTCATTATGTTGACTTGCATTGGCAAAAAAGGAACAACTCAGGTGTTGTCATTTAATGCTTTTAGTTACTTTAGTCAGAAAGGCAGCTTTTTGGGGTGTGAAACCAAAATGCATTGCATGGAGAATTGAAAGTAAGATCTATGGAAGGCATTTAGATTTTCATTGTGCAAAATACTCTGCCTCAAAACAGCCCTACCACCATTACCTAGGCAACTTCAAGTCAACTGTAGTCCATAATGATGGACAATAATATTCAATCCTTCATGAACACCTCAGGTAGGAGACACTGACAGGTTCCCGTTTGCCCACATGCAGACATTGTCTCATAATACAGACCTCAGAAATCCTCTCTTTGAAAGTATGATGGCACAATCTTTGGATGGTATCTTCATTTCAACTGCAACACAACCTAGAATAGGACACATAATGCCATGCAGGAGAGTTAAGTGTAGGTGCCACTACTGTCTGTTTACAGTCCATTAACCTTTTAACATTTTTCCTGATAAAAACTCAACTCCAATCCTTTAATTAACATATTGTGAAGGAAAAAGCTGTGTTTGTGATAAACAAATCCATTATTAAGGTGCTTTTAACTTTTAATTGTTTGGCTTCCAGCCAAAATACCAGTCCATAATCCATAATAACGCTTCCTCCAACAAAAAAGGATATACCGTTTTCTTCTCACATCAAAATCTACCAACATATTTGTTTAGAATTGTTTTCACTTGTAAACACCGCTTTATCTGGGCATATTTCTCTCCTGATTCAGACTTCATTGAAGAAAGCAATAATATAAATAGAGGACTTGTATTCTGGCCAAAAGCAATGGTTTGAAAATGGATTAGTTTCTTACAAACACACAGATTTTCACTGATGGACTGGAGTTGTATGGATTACTCATGGATTATTGTGATGTTTTTATCAGCTGTTTGAACTCTCATTCTGATGGCACCCATTCACTGCTGAGGATTCATTGGTAAGCAAAGGATATAATGCTAAATTTCTCCAAATCTGTTCCGATTACCAAACAAACTCATCTAAACCTTAGATATCTAGAGGGTGAGTAAATTTTCATTTTTGAGTGAACTATTCCTTCAAGCACTACCTTATTAGCAGCCTCTAGTGCACTGATGAGAGTGTGCAGCTCCTCTTTGTTCATTTCTATATTCACCGTTCTCTGAATTCCATTCTCCTTCAGGTCCAGACTGAGATTTAGCAGAGGATTGTTTAAAGCTGACAGCTTGTCGCTGGATAATGCCAGCTAGAGTGAGATGCAAGGAAAGGGAAAGAGGAAGTAAGAAAGCAGCTAACAAATGGAAAAAAAATCAATAGATGATCTTATCATTATGATTAATGCATGCCTGTATGTATGTAATTGGTGCACCTTTAACTGCCAGTTGAAGTCCTGTAGCTGTATGCTTGAGATGCCATTGGTTCTGTCCACCAAAGCATGTCTGATCTCAGCGAACCTGGAGCGGACACACTGGAGAACAGCCTCAGCATGTGACGTGTCCAAATCACTCAGCAGCTCCTGGATCTCCAGACGTGTGTGCAAAATAATCAATCTCACAAACTATTCAGTCATGTTTAGTCAACCACTAAATCTGCTTGAACACTGACATGATTCTGTACACAGTTAGACATGTTTATATGTTTATTCACATTCTCATCTACTCACCTCTTGATCTGAACAACCATTTCCTACAGCAAAGCGGATAAAAGAGGAGAGAGCGTTCATTAACTCCACCCATTCTGTCAGACTCCACCGTTCACCGTATTCTGTTCGCCTCGGACCACTCTGGCCGCACACCCCATTCACCACCCTGTGTATGAGTTACATTGCAAATAAGGAGCTGAAGTATTCAGTCTTCAAAGTCAAGTTGATAAAGCTCTTAATTTATTCTGTTTATTTAGAATGATTCTCTAAACCTTTTCAACCAGGGGTCCATCAAAGTACCGCAGCGGGGTCGGTAGACTGATATTTAAAACAGAGAAATATTTTTGCCAATATGTTATATGTTATTAACTGAAGATATTATAGATACAAAGAATCAGCATTTTTATTTTAGGCAGTCCCTGGTGTTTGGGTGAGAGGCCCCTGCAAGTATTTTTTTTTTTTTTTTACATTATTAAACCTCTTCAAATAATAAACAAGCTTTATCACTTATAAACACAAACACGATAAATCCAAGTAGTACAAATACATCGAAACTGCATTCTTTTTTCAACTGCTTTAAGGATTGAAATGCAATTTTATAATAATTTTTATAATGCCATAATACTTCAGGGTCAGTATAAAGTCCTTGCTCTATATGTTGGTAGATAAACATCAGATGAACTTCAATGTATTAAAACTATCCATGCAAAAAACATACCATTTATAATATAATAATAGTACCCAGTGCATTAGGGTGCATAAAAAAAAAAAAAAAAAAAAAAAAGGTCAGATTTTCACTTTGGCCCATGCATAAAGTCATTCCACTCAAATCAGACAACAAATGTGCAAAATATTATTAAAAATGAATAATGTCTACCGGGTCCATATGTGATGCAAAATATTGTTACAGGGTCACAAATAAGCATATATGTTTTAACAGAACAAAAATAATAATAACCAGTTTCTGGCACTGTTGGGTCTTTTTTATGTATTTATTTATTTTTCTTTACTTAAGTGATGATGTGACGTGTAGGCCAAGTATGGTAACACATACTCATACCCAATTTGTCCAATGCATTTCACCCATCCAAATGTGTACACACACCTGGAGCAGTGGGCAAACTTTTGCAGTGGCACCCAGGAGCAACTGGGTGTTCGGTGCCTTGCTCAAGGGCACCTCAGTTAGTAATCAGGGTGGAAGAGACTTCAGTAAGACTTCCTGCCGGTACTGAGAATCGAACCCGCGTCCTTTGGGTTACAAGTCGGACTCTCTAGCCATTAAAATGTTTTTTGCCAGTCTTTGTCATTGCTGTCAAATAATGTAATAAGTCATATACAACTGTATTGTAGATTTGGAAATGTTGCTAAAGCACAATAATGTTAAAAGTTTTCTTAAACCTCATAAATATTGCATTGCATGCTAAGCTGCATAATTGTATATAATTTCCATATCTGGGGTGTAAACAAAAATGTAATGAGTAAAACACATTATTACGGGCAGCATGGCTGCTGTTCTCAAGCTGATGGCAGAAGGCACGTGCCACTCATATGAGAACAGAATCACTGCATCTATTTGTGCATATGTATTATTTGATAAAATAGTATTATGTGTAGAAAGCTGCCGTTACTTACTTTAGCACATTGTTCAGATGGGAGTTTTTCGAGCAATTTTATCATCATGCTGTCAGTCGTCTTCCTCAGCGTCACAGATGTCAGCTGATCGAGCGTCACGTGACTTCATCTTCTGCCGCGTGACGCGTCCTCTGGATGTAGCGCTGATTTACTAACGATACATTTTACATGCTACTTACATTTACATGTTAATGTCTAACAAACTTTTCCAATGTTGTCATATTTACACATTACGCTCAACTTAAAACGACACCCGGAAGTATTCGTCCATAACATTTCAAATTAAAAGTTCAAAATTATAACTTAATATAAATGAACAGTAAACGCATTAACTGTATAGATTCATAGATATACGTTTGAAATTGGATCCTAATTTAAATTAAATAAATATTTATTTTTACACAACTGAACTAAAGCATTTTCAAAAAGACAGGTTTTGTTTCACAAACTTTCTCCAGCTCTTAAAACAAAAGGTCTAAATTAAGTCTTAGTACAAGATGTAATACCCAGAGATTATACATTTTTCTCAAAACCCTTTGAAAGTACTGGTAGTTAATTACGGTTTTATACATTTTGCGTTCAAATAAATAGGTTTGTGTTTAGTTTCGATTGCCAAAGCATGATAATACGTGTGGCACATAGAGAAACTAGTGTGTGTGGCGCAGTGGGGGATGATGATGATGACCAGTGAGCGCGCACGATCCTCAGGCGCTACACGGGCTCAACGGTGCAGGTCACTGTATATAACCCTTAACTATTATAACTGAAAAGCTGATGCACGATTTTTACAGGAGCTTACTCTGAAATGTGGCCAAGTTCATGAGTCGACGGTAAGTTTACGGGTTTGTTATCTTAAATGTGCGTTGGCTGCTGTCTTTCCCATCCTGACGCCTCAGTCTTGTTTGGGTCCTTTAAGAAGTGCATGTTTATCTTGGGCCATAAAGCCGACATAAACATTTAATGATTTTACACTCCTTTTGATCTGCATTCACTCGGGGCCACACACACGCATCTATTGTACACGCTTCAAATGTGACTGTGAATGTGTTTCCGGATCTGTGTCTCTTTTTAAAACCTAAATTTGGAGCAACAAGATGCTTTCATTAAGATCTTTTCGCGTCTCATCATGGCAGCACAAGATGTGCTGATGAACAAATAACACTTATTTTTCTTTGTAACACAAACACTCTGCATTTACAACGACACATAGATAAATTATATATATATAACAACACCTGTACGTTAAGCTCCGGTAGCTATTGTTAAATTGTATAGTGCAGTACATAAAGAAAACGTCGTAAAAGCTAATTCTAATTCTATATATATATATATATATATATATATATATATATATATATATATATATATATATATATATATATATATATGTATGTATATTTGACAAAACTAATATGAATAAATTGTATTGAATTTGTATGTTTTGCTGTTTCATGAATTGTTTTAATTCATGTAATATACTTACGTTAATAACATTGTTTATCAGTTTAAATCTGTTTATTTTCATGAAAAGCTTATAATATGTTAAATTGCGTGCAACGTGCACTCATTTCATGAGTAATGAATGTGTAATTAGTATCTTGTTATAGATTGTGAGCCTGTGTTTTGCCTGCAGTATTACATTTAAATTTTAATGCATTCATTTCTAAGACCTCTAAATGGTCAGCATGATGAAAACTTTGCTGGAAAAAAAAACCTGTTTTACACAACTTAAGACATGCCTTCTGCCCTCTGAATGACAGTTCATACTTTTTTGTATGTAAAAGGTTGAGGTGCATGTCTTTTTACAGTGAAATCTTTAATGATTTTATTTTTAATTAATTAAGCGTTAGAATAAATTTTAACAACATTTACTGGACTAAAGCAACTTTCAGGATTCAAGATTCAAGATTTTTATTCGTCACAGACACAGTTATATAGAGAATATATAACCAGCAGTGAAGTGTAAGTCAGGTCCGCTCCATGGACAGTGCAATTATTAAAAAATACAACACAGAGGAGAATATACATAAATATAGGTATGAAAGAATTAAATAAAAGTAAACAAAAATAAAATGTGCATGAAAGTATACTGTAGACTTAAATATTAAGATACACAGGAATGTACAAGAGACAAATGTGCAAACAGGTTGTACATGGTTGTCATGTAGCAGCAATAAAAAAACTAATAAAAAAAATAAAAAACAAAGTGCTGTGTGCAGTGACACTGTCAATATGAGGTAGAGAATAATGACTATATTACTGATTATTAAGTGATTATTAAGTGGAGTCCTGTTGATGTTTTTGCCTTCAGGCTACAGAAATGCTTAAGAAGCTGAGTGAAAAGACAGTTTGAGTTTAGGCTTTTGCAGTGTTGAGGTAGATGTCTGCAGATGGAAGAGCCTGGGCGCTCAGAAAGCGCACAACTCCTGCTTTGCAACGTCTTTGCCCCTGAATGGCTTTCAGGTATTGTTTACAAAACTTAATGCTAAACCAGCTCAGTTGCTTGCTCGGGTAGCGTGTTTACAAAACTTAATGCTACATCTGTGAACTAGCTGATGTCAGATGAACTTGCCCGAAACATGTCCCAGTCTACATCATCAAGAGCCGCCTGTAGCATAGCTTCTGAGTGGGAAGACCAGCGTGTCACCACCCTCTGCACCAGGGGATCTTGAATGAGCCTATAAAATATGATATAATCTTTTGAGAAACATTTGTTTGAACATCTTGCAGTCATCATTGTGTTGCATTGCATTTTTGCCACCACAATTAAAACTGCACAAAACTAAGCATTTAAATATCATCTCACTAAGACATTTTATTTGTGCATATAGAGCAACAATTGATATTTTTGTACATATCTGCTATGCTGTTATAAAGATCTCATTGTTTTACTTTACAAGAATTCAGAATTTCATCTTACTTGTATGCCTTATAAATAACAGGAACTGCACCAAATTGCATATTTTTGCTCAGGTTTTGGCCTCAATAATATTGTTGTTATCGTTACTATTTTTAAACTTGCCTAAAAATAATTTGCCTAATAATAAATGATTTAATAAATTGTTCCATCTCAAATATTTTTTTTCTGACTTTTACTTAATATGTCAGTCTTTACAGGGTTGAACAATTATTAATTATAACAAATTATATTAATTATAATTTTGATTTGGCAGCAAAGAGCAAAAGAGTTGATGTGGGTAGAGAATAGAATATACTAGTTCAAGGTTAGTTAATCTAGATAAAGTGTTCATCTAATGCTTATTTACATGTATTTGTTTCTAACATTTCATTTGCAAAACCAGTTAAATAAAACATATTTATGGTCACCTGTAATCTTCTCACTGTGTTTTTATATAGTCGTTTTTGTTTTCTTGTTTTAGGATGACATTTTTTTTCGTTCCTCATTTCGGGTCTTGTCACTTGTGCAGTATGTCTGCCACAGAACAAAACCTCTTGTATTCTGGCCTATGTGGAATACAAAATGGTTCATTTGAAAACACTTCTTCCTCTTCCCTTGTTATAAGGAAGTATGAGGTTAACTTGAAAATGTTATTAGTTACAAGCACAGCTTCTGCCTTTCGCTTTGTTGCAATTTAAGCCTGTTCAACAGGTTTCATACTTTCAAAAATAGAAGAAATGGCAGGTTCCAGGTTATATACTGTATGGATTTAGATTCATTTTATTTGTGTACATGTGTCTATGTGTGTTCAGGAGGAGGACTGTTTGTAGCGTACACGGGGACTTCACCATTTTGTCTCCTCATGGAGCGACTCTACTGGGTTCGCCACAGATGTCTGCAGCTGATTTCCACAGACAGGAGGAGGGGCTGGTACTCTTCTCCTTCATCACTTCCCCCTAAGAGTAGTCTGGATGCTCAGGACCCTCTGTTTCAGCGACACAGTGGAAAGAGAAGAGTGGTGGTGTCACGATGTGGTCCACACCAAGCGGAGTACCACAGCTTCTCAAAGGGCTTTCAAGACAACAGCATCCGCACCACCAAGTACACCCTCATCAGCTTCATACCCATGAATCTGTTCCAGCAGTTTCACAGGTCAGATGAAATATTTTAAGCTGAATGTATCATGTATCTTCTAAATTATTTGATGGATTTAGTTTTTTGTGTGTGTGTGTCCCTGACACATTTGGTTTCTGCTAACAGAGCGGCAAATCTGTACTTCCTGTTTCTGGTGTTGCTGAACTGGGTCCCAGTAGTGGAAGCATTTCAGAAGGAGATTACTATGATCCCTCTAGCCGTGGTGATCACCGTCATTGCCTTCAAAGATGCCATGGAGGACTACAGACGTTACCGCTATGACAAGAAAATAAACAACACACTGACACATGTCTACAGCGGGTCAGTATGTGTTCATCCCTGATTGTTAGTATGATGTGGTCGATGATAAGACTTTCATAACCATGTGACACTTTTTCTGTTTCTGTGTGGGTGTTTTGGGTGAGTTTTGTAACTTCCTTACTTGTCTGATTAGAGGAATACACATAGCAACTTTTATTTGGTTATTTCCCTGTATTTTCCCCATATTGCATCATGACCTGTTTCAGGGAAAATGCCTAAATCATCCATAATGTTTGTTAAATCAAGTGATTTTGATTTGCAAGACCACTGTCTGTTGTCTTTTTCACATTGCAAATAAAAATGACTATTCAACTGATGGATAAAAGTAGTGGCATGCAATCTGCTATGCGAAAATTTGTATGATTACAAAGTGATTTATAATTGGTCAAAATATACAACATTGTGAGACCACTCAGCCATCTGTCAATTCATTTTCATTTTGTTACTTTGACCAAAATCCATTTGATGAAGCTGTTTGGAATAAATGTCATGTCAGTATTATTTATACATTATAATATTATTTATTCATACTTTGAATCATTTTATTTTAGTCTTACCTTTAGTACTTTTATCACTTTAACTAACAATTCAAAATTTTAAAAATCTTAAAATTTTAGTCTTACCTTTAGTACTTTTAGTATTTTAACATATTTAATTTCAGTTAGTTAACAAGGCAAAATTTGTAATTTTGTAAAGTTTTTCACAAATGTATTTTATTTCAGCTTTATTTTAATTAATGAAAATTTCTTAAATTTTTTTAAACTTTAAAGTTTTTTTAAAAAAACTGTTTTAGTTTACATTTAAATCTTTCTTTACAATAACACTCTTTGGAAAGACTTTCACCATGACAAAATATGTATGTTAGGTTTACAGCTTGAGACAGCTTGCTTAATTTGTGCCTTTGGTTTCGGATAAAATGTGATGACTTCTGATTTGTTATTCATCTTGTGACAGTGGCATTTTAAAGAGGTCATATCATGAAGAACAAATTTAAATATATCATATCATTAATAACAAACACTAATCTAAACAGCCAATATCTCAGAACAAAAATCAGAACTGTTATTATCATTACAAAGTATTCAAATGGCTCAGACGCTGATTCAGTGCTCAACTGGACTCCGCCACCAGCACTTTTGTTTTATACCACAACCATGAAACTCCCCAATGTTATTATCATTACAAAGTATTGACTGTTGACACAGGTTCACAAACCAAACACTGTGCCTCTGAGATAAGGAGATCATTTCCAAGAAATAGCATTGCATAATTTCCAAATTGTGCAAAATTTATTTCTAGGCTGTCAAGGACTTTAGCCATTAGAATGAAAGATTCTCCTCTGTTCCTTCGACTTATATGTAAAGACGTTAGCTGATAAAGGGTCTGTTTCTTAAACAGTGCTTCAGTATTACCTTGGAGGGATATTTTAAAGAGCTCTAGTGTCTTGATGTGAAATTTCAAATGTAGTTGTGAAAGTGTGTGATGTCACAGCTAAGCCCCTCCCACCCCTATAGCCAGTGGTCTTTTCTTGCAACAAGACATCTGACAGAGGACACCTTGCTTTCCCTTCATCTATGTTTGACTATAGCCACTGTAAAACACTAAAAATATCTCACATATCTACAACATGCAATTAATAATTAGATAAAGTAATGCTTGTAATTGTATGCAGTCCATATTACGTTTTATAGTAATAATATTAACAATCTAGGCTTCAAAAGTCCAGAGCTCCTTAGATGATAGATGACTTGTGTTCCCTGTCAGGGATAAACATTACACTGCAAACTGGTCGCTTATTTACCAGCCCTCAGTTTTCCTTGTCTAAAAACTGCCTCTGAGTCATAAAAAGCTCTACGTCTACTTTGTTTATGATGCCTGGGAGTGTTTCCTGGATAAGGAGCGGCCTGGTCTGCATATTGTAGATTATTACAGGTTTCTGAGCAACACACATTACTGTTGAGACAAAGGTTTGGAAGAGCATAATGTTTCTCAGGTGTCAGATCTTGCATGTGTTGATCTGGGCTTGGACAGAATCAGAAACATGAATTTGACCAGTGATGGTGAGACCTGTTGGACATGCTCGGGATAGAGAATCTGCCTAAATTGGCTGGTCCATTCTTACAGACTGTGTCTCTAGAGCGGAAGAGTCCAGCTGCCATGATTCAGCAGTTGGAGCAAGAACATGGAGGTGGCATGACAAAAGATCTGACCAAAAACAGAAAGGTTGTCATGCCAAGTTGGACTGAAGATGAAGAAATAAAGGAATTAAAACAGTCTTACAGCAGGAATAAGGTCCGGACGACCAAGTACACCTTTCTATCATTCATCCCCAAGAATCTTTTTGAGCAACTTCATCGTTTTGCCAATGTATACTTCATCTTTTTGGGCGCATTGAACTTTGTGCCTATTGTAAATGCATTCCAGCCGGAGATCTCGATCATTCCTATTGTCTTTGTGATGTCCATAACTGCTGTTAAAGACCTTTGGGAGGACCAACGTCGGAGGAAGTCTGACCAACAGGTCAATAACCTCTTATGTGATGTCTTTGACAGGTAAACGCATGAAACTTTCTGAATGTCATAATTGAAAATATATGTATAGCACACACAGTCTACAGCTGCATAAGACATTTTGTACTTTTACCATGTGGCACTGCAGCTGATATCTGCTCTGTGGATCATAGTATAGTGCATATATAGTTAAAGTATTATTTAACCTAGCTTTGAGGTGTCTTGCCCCAGATATTTCACTTTTGACAGTTTCTTGATCCCAACACCGGCTTGTTCCTTAAACAGTCAGATGTGTGGCTTCATAACTTCATGGGATGTGCCAAATCCAATAAACATTGATTTTTCCAAATACAGTCATTTGGATTTGCATGGTAAAGTGTCAGAGTTCCACTGTTTCTTTAAATTTGTGTTGTTAAAACTGCTAAACCATAGTTGGTGGGCTCGTATGTCTATTTCTAATCTGTATCCTGTGCTGTAACCCGTGTGCGTCATTTTTTATTAGCGTAGCTGTTAGTCAGTGGTTAGCATGATGTATAGCTGTTATCGAACGGTTTGTCCTTTATAATTGAGTGAATATCTCTTGATCAGAGGTTGTGTGTGTGTGTGTGAAAACAATGGCATATTTTCACGGATAAATTATTATTGTGTGTGTGTGTGTGTGTGTGTGTGTGTGTGTGTGAAAACAATGGCATATTTTCACAGATAAATTATTTGATTCATATTTTGTACTTCCCATGAAAAGACTGTATAGTGTGATTTCTCAGAATCACACTATGACCTTAAAAGGGTCAAAGCAAAAATCGAATGCTCCAATGCTATTGTTGAATTGAGAATGTATTTTTAAAGGGATAAGGGTGTATCTGTAGCATGTTGCTATTATATACAGTGTAAAGTCAACAGTCTGTAAATGGCAGGTATGAAAACACTATTTATATTTTGCCTTCTTGCACTAATGGCCTGAAAAATATTGTGCCAAAACGTTGAATTATCCAACATTTGGCTCTAGATAAGCTGTTAATGCTGCTCAGATTAAAAAGGCTCCCTTGTGATTGTCTTGCCACAGGGGGTCATATTAGTTTTCCTGTTATGGAGCTGTTGCTGTGGGTGACAATGACGCTCAGCGTTTGCTTGATTACTATGGCACTGAAGCTGGTGTGTTTAGTTCAGTAGGCACTAGCAGTAATGTTTGAATTGTGTGTGTGTGTGTTGTGCTTAAATCATATTGCACATCAATGCACAGAAACAAAGCATCATTGGAAATGCATATACCTTTATGTTTTTATCAAATGGGATGGCGCTTCATGTATATATTAAGTGCTTTGTTTCACAATGGTTCTGCAAATATTCAGTTAAACCACGTGCAAGACTGGTTTTCAGTGCCATCGATACCGTGAGGGCTGTTTTAACTAATACGTTTTATACAACCATGCATGAAACTTATTTTGATACCAAATTGTTGTGATTTTTTTTAAATGTTATTTTGAAAATGGCCATTTAGAAAAGTTAAACAATTAATGAAGTACTGGTCTGTGTTATGTGTCAGTTTCTAGAAAGTGCCTTTTTTCAATTGAATTTTTTTTACAGAGACTTGCTTATGTGATTTTCTTATTTATTGTCTCAAATATTGACAATGAAATCGATATTTGAATTCTGTTGTTCATCCAATATTAATAGTGAATCCAAATAAAGAGTGTGTGTGTGTGTTTGTGTTGAAAGCAGAAGCGGTATGTGGAGCGGCGCTGGGCAGATGTATGTGTCGGTGATCTGATTCGTCTCTGCTGTAATGAGATCATTCCTGCTGACATGGTGCTGCTGCACTCATCTGATCCTAACGGAGTGTGTCATATCGAGACGGCCAACCTGGATGGAGAAACCAACCTCAAGCAAAGGCAGGTGGTCCGTGACCTGCCACAGGTGTGTGGCCAGTCTATCCATTTCATCATCTTCAAAATAGGTGAAATAAAATATGAAAGAAGTTTTGCTAAAAAAGGTCAGAGTTTTTTTGTATTAAAATCTATTAAAATCTGTCATCTATGATTCTGTGTTTCTGAATTTTTGAATTCTGAACAATGCCTGATGAAGGTCCAAAATTTACAAGTTATGATTTACAAGCTATAGCAGTGTGCGGAATTCATTTATTTTTATTGGACTGTTTGATTTTCTTTTTAAATACGCACCTGCTTTTATGATTTACTAGGAGTTGGTGGTGGCATTTCATTTTTTATTTTGAATTTCTGAATTAAAATAAATATTCTTGTGAGGCATTATGTAGGGTGTGACCATCCTTCATTATGAAGAAAAATGTCTGATGAAATGCTGAATTTCTTTACTTTGTAAAATGAATTTTCATGAAATCTTAATGAAAAAGTTTAAAAATGTGATGTGATCTTCCTTTAGGGATCTGAATTTGTTCCAGAAAACTACAGCAGTCGCATTGAGTGTGAAAATCCCAACAATGACTTGAGACGGTTCAGAGGTTTCATGTGAGTAAAGCAGTCAAATCCTTCTGTAAATGAACAAGGCTGGAGACTTTTTTTTAATGAAAATAATAGTGACTAGTTTTTTTTTTTTTACACAGGGAGCATCCTGGTAAAGTGCGGGTTGGACTCCACAGTGAAAACCTGCTCCTGAGGAGCTGCACTGTGAGGAACACAGAGACTGTGATTGGCATTGTGGTCTATGCAGGTCACTTTCACATCTTTGCACTCAGTGATCAACTTCAGATAGGATAAGCTCATTGTATCATTATAAAGAGCTCGACTGAGCAATAAAAGAGCTTGTATGTGTGTGTTTTCAGGTCATGAGACAAAAGCAATGCAGAATAACAGTGGGCCGCGCTACAAACGAAGTAAACTGGAGTGCAGACTCAACATGGACGTCCTCTGGTGTGTCGTTTTACTGCTGCTCATGTGCCTTGTTGCTGCTGTAGGTCAGTATTATGGTCACTGACACACTTGGGACAGGATTTAAACTTTTAACACTAGGTTAATGTTATTTATGTGGGTTTATTGAAAATGTGTGTGTGATTTACAGGTCATGGTTTTTGGTTGAGTGAACTACATAATCCCATCTTCATGATCCCTGATGACACACACCCTGCGCTCGCTGCCTTTTACATGTTCTGGACTATGATCATTGTTCTGCAGGTGAGTGATAGTGGGCAGAAACATTTGATATCTACACAAACACATGCATTTGATATTCAAGTAAACTACTGGTGAAATTTTTTAATATTTTAGAGGTTTATTTATAGATAGAGGTCTCTTTTGCTCACCAAGGATGTTTAATTAAAAATACAGAAAAGAAACATTAATATTGTGAAGCATTTTTACAATTTGAAACTATTTTGTATTTGAATATATATTAAGGTGTATTTTATTTCTGTGATGGCCAAGCTTAATTTGCCGCAGGCATTACTTCAGTCTTCAGTGTCACATGATGCTTTACCATGTCAAGAATAATAGAGTTAAATCGGTTAAACAGATAATCACTTTTATGCTTGCTAAAGTATATTCCTAGAATATCTGACATTGCAGGCCTCCTCTTCCTCTGTTTCCCTCTGGTGCAGGTGCTGATTCCCATTTCCCTCTATGTGTCGATAGAGATTGTGAAGCTGGGACAGGTGTATTTTATTCAGAATGATTTAGATCTGTATAACCCCGTACTAGACACAGGAGTGCAGTGCAGAGCATTGAACATCACAGAAGATCTTGGACAGATCCAGTACCTGTTCTCTGACAAGACGGGAACCCTCACAGAGAACCGCATGCTGTTCCGCCGCTGCACTGTTGCGGGAACTGAGTACCCTCACCATGAGAACGGTCCGTCTACTTCATAACAGCCTTCAAAATATACTGACTGATTCTGAGGGTGTGCCGTGTATAAGAATAAAAGATGAAACTTTTCAATTAAAATGTTCAATTGATTGATTGGCTTACTTTTGATTTCAATATTGGTTAAGAATACTGTTGATTTATAGTCTAAAAAGATTTTACAGTATATTTTTTAAGGCTGTCAAACATGCTAACTTAAGTTATTCATAAATTCAGCTGTCTGAAAATTGGAAATAAATCATGGGATAAGTAGTGATTATATGTACAGCCATAAATCGAAAAAATATATATAATATATATATATATATATATATATATATATATATATATATATATATATATATATATATATATATATATATGCATATATACATACATACATACACAAAATGTTTCAGTTTTTGGAGTAAAATTATTTTATTTTGTTCAGCTTACTATTTTTTTTTTTTTTTACGTTTTCCCTCTAAATAACTTGTGCTGTTTAAGATTTTGAAAGTGTTCTAATCATAATGATTTAATGTTTGCTGGTCTCATGCTTATGATAATGTTTGCTTGTTACTCTTCAGGAATTTCTCTGGAACGGTATGAGGAGCAGGGCTGTGGCGATGCCGATCACTCTCTCACCCTGAGGTCACGCACTAGCGGGAAGTCTCTGAGCTGTAAATCCCTCAGCTGCAACCGGAGTTCAGTGTCCCTCAATACCCTCACTGCAGAGTCTGACACACACTCAGTCCACGACACACTCCGCAGACACACACCTGGAGCCTTCAGCAGCACCATGGTGAGAAAAGAACAGACTTATCTTCAACATTTACTGTTCATGTGTACTTTTCCATGTCTTTATTACTTTATTCCCTGTTTTAGTCGTCTACTAATTTTTTGTATTTATTGTCACTTATATGAAGTTGTGTATGTAATTGTCATTTTTTTTCTTTAGGAGTGTGCTGTTGTTCCAGACCCTCAGCTTCAGGCGAAGCTGAACACCCTGTCTTCACCCATGCGTTCGCCTTTCCGACAGGAAGCTGCTGAAATCTCTCACATACTGGACTTCTTTCTCGCCCTCACTGTCTGCAACACTGTAGTAGTTTCCTCACCCACTCAGCCAAGACATGTGGTAAGATCCAAATCTCTCAACTGAGTCTCAAACTCATGCTATCATTCACCCCATCCAACATAGAATATTGTTCACTGTAGTGTGCTGTTTTGTAGTTTGAACAACTCAAAATGATTTAAAGCTTTCTGTTTGCCAGGTATTTTAGTAGTGGTGCTTTAAATGGTGTTTTTACAGGCTTCTGGGCTTTTAACTATCTTTAAATTCATCCCCCTTAACGCTCTGGTGCTGCATGCTGTGATACGCGTTCACGCGGCATCATATATTGTCATATTGTCAGAACAGGCCGTAATATTAATAATATTACTGTTCTTTTCTCTTTTTTTGTCTCTTAGAAATGCACATTTAGCTTGAGTTGACAGTATTAGTTGCTTGACTTTGGGTGCAGGTGTAAATTTATGTTGATTAACAAAAACAGTAACATCTGTGAAAACTGTAACAGCTTCATTTTTATATGGTGAAATTTAATTATTGAACTGTTTGAGTTTTATTAAAATTAACCATTGGTCTTCCATAGTAGCATACATTTTGATCATGATAACCACAGTTAAAACCACACATGCAGCGCCTAAATAAATATCATGGTAAAACTGTAACTACTGTATATGTCTTCTAGGTATTTGTATGAAAAACAGTACTCTAAATACATTTAGTATAAATGCACAAACACTATAGCTTAATCACAAAAAATACTGCAATTATATTCCTTTACACCTTTAATACATGCCTACATTAATAACATAATAAAGTTTCATACTGTATGTATATCCCACATCTCTGCCACAATACCTGTGAATATTAACATCCCTTACTAAAAAATAGTATACTTCAAGTTTATTTTATTAAGTATACTTAAGTAAAGTTCAACAATCCCTTACTAAAAAATAGTATACTTCAAGTTTATTTGATTAAGTATACCTAAATAAAGTTCAAGTATATTTTTAAGTATACTTTATGTAGCAAGTATACAAATATCAGTGTTCTAGTAGTATACTTGTAAGTGTACTGTTTCAATAATTCTTGGGACTAAATTGGCCCACTTTTATAGTATATAAAAGTATACTTTTAAGTATACTTTAAGTATAACAATAGCAAACTTTGAGTACACAACTAGTTTAACACTATGTTTGTATTTTTTACTGCAATTATACTAAAAGTGAACTTATAGGTATACTGATAGTTTATTAATTAAATATTAAATGTTTATTAATTAAATATTTTGTACACTTTGAAGTATAACTTTGTTATACTAGTAAACTACTAGTTTAGTAGTTTTATACTGCAAGTATACTCATAAGTTTTCTTTAAATGAACTTTGCATCATACTTTAATATACTACTATGTCCCTATTTAGGTATTAATTTGTATATATTTTGTTATAAGAATATCTGAACATACAAAACATCCAGAGAAAGAACAAAACATTTTATTCTAGCTTCATGCATTCTTTTTTTAAACACTTTAATGTGGGTAAGTTTCATAAAAAAATAAAGAAATTACATTTTAAACTAAAAGCTGAAAAAAGACTATGAATTGGATTCAGAATGATAATCAAAACGTAGATGGAGTCGATCAACACCTCAAAGCTTGTCTGTAATGATTACCTCTTCATCAGTCGACATTTTATTCCATAACGTTACCGTTTTGATGCTGTTTCATGTCAGATGATCGTGTTAGATTACATGTTTTAGTATCATAGACTGTATAAAAACAGGTTAGTATCTGTTGTGTCTTTTTTTCTTCTTCACTTGTTTTTTTGGGGGGGGGGGGGATTCTGTGCAGAAGATGTGTACCGTATATAAAGAAAACACGGATTCTAGGAGCACAAGTATAGCTCAAATACAGCATATTTAGACTTTTTGTAAGTATAAGTCAAGTATACTTAAATGTCATATTCAGTATATTTCTGAGGAGTACATAAAGCCCATTTCTGAGAAGTACGTAAAAAGTTAACTAAAAGCATACTTTCCTGTTTTTAGTTTAAAAGAAGTATACTAATAGCACACTAGAATAAACTTCTTTTTCGTAAGGGTTGTTGCGCACAGTGTTTCTGTCGTTTGTCAGTGCTGTTTCATCTGACTTTAAACTTGTTTGAATCAGAGAGTCATTTGTGTTCTTTGTTGAATTCAGGTGGTTCACATTGGATCTCTCCATTATTTGAATCTCAGTTAAGTTTGCTGAGCAATCTGATTTCAAGACTTACCTTAATCTGTGCCAGTTTTTAATGTGTATTTCACAAAACATTCATAGCACACCTCCTGCGGATGTCACCTGGCTGGAGTAGACTGGTCTTAGCATTGGGTTTAGCTCCGGGACTTTTCCCAGTGGGCCAGTCAGTTTTTTGCCTGGCTGTCAAAATTAATTAATCTTGAAACATGAAATTACTATCTTTTTTATATAATCATAATCAAATTAGCCAAAATATTAAATAAACTCAATAAAATCATTCAGTGTGGACATTCACAGTATGTGTGTAGTTGTGAATAATATTCATTTGTAATATCAGGTTCAGATGCCCATGGTTCGCACACCCCTGCGCTCTCTAGAGGAGATGAAGGCCATGTTTCAGAAGCTGAGTCTGCCTCGCTTTCCCTCATCACCTAATCGAAACACAGACGCTCTTCCCAGCCTAACCAAGAAACTCTTCACCCGGGGTCGTCCGGCTTCCTACTTCCCTAACAGCAGCCCACAGACACCCATCAAGACCCTACAATCACCCACCATACCCTCTGGCACCCCTTCAGATACCCCGCCCGCTCCCGTCACTCCAGCGCTGTCCAGTGGGGCGTGGGGCGAGGACAGGGACGACATACAAAAGGCCAAAGATAACTCTGCTGAGTCAGAGAGTGATGATGAAGATGAGGCAGAAGAGTTGCTGTACGAAGCGGAGAGCCCGGATGAGGCGGCATTGGTGCAAGCAGCGAAGGCCTATGGGTATACTCTGCTGGGCCGGTCCCCAGAGCAAGTCCTTGTGGCTGTTCCAGGCACTGGGCCGCTGTCTATCGCTCTGCTGCACGTATTGCCATTTCATTCTGCCCGCAAGAGGATGTCTGTGGTGGTGCGTCATCCCCTCACTGGAGAGGTGGTCGTTTACACAAAAGGAGCTGATAATGTCATTATGGAGCTGGCTGAAGCAGCAATACAATGCAAATGCTTCAGATATTGTAAAGTCAGCTTTTGGGCTTAGTTTATTGATGAACACAACTGTTAAGTCACCTTTCCACCTCATTTTATTGATGAACACAACTGTTATGGCGCTTTTCCACTGCATGGTATGACACATCATGACACGGCTTGCTTTTGGGGGGTTTTCCACTGGGTACAGTACCTGGTACCTGGTATTTTTTGAGTACCACCTCGGCTGAGGTTCCAAGTGAGCTGTACCATTACCAAAATGTGAAGTGTAAACCCTGCTGATCACTGATTGGCCAGAGGGAATCATCACTACCTGCGTCATTGGACTCATGACACGAGGCACTAGACCCGCTAGATTAAATCAGCACAGCCAGCGAGGATTGAACCCAACAGTTTCAAACGAGTGCATCTTTTTTAAACAACAAGTGTAATGGCTGTTTCTTGGTCTGTTGAGGAAGTACAGACGAGAGCTTGATGGGACGATGTTTTTTCAGAAGGTCGCAGCAGTAGAGGCACCGCAACTACAATGATATGTCTATAATCCCGCCCACTCTAAAGAGGTACTGAACTGCAGTGGAAACGCAAACTGAGCCGAGCCGTACAATGCAGTTGAAGAGCGCCACTAGAATCAGAGCACCAGAGAACATTTGCTTAAAAACTTTACAAACTTTTGCTTAAAAACTTTACAATCTTTGGAGAACAGAAAATCTGTATTTTTTTCCCACTACAAATATGTAAAACATTCTTAAATCAAGATATATTTACTTACAGAAACAGAATGACGTAACAATTTTACAATTAATTTAAACTCTAAGATTAATTTAAAGGGATAGTTCAGCCACAAATGAAAATTCTGTAGTCATTTACTCAACCTCAGGTTGTTCCAAACCTGTTTGAGTTTTTTTCTTTTTTAGAATGTAAAAGAAGAAATTTTGAAGAATGTGGGTAACCAAGCAGTTGCTTGTCCCCACTGACTTTCTAGTACGAATGGAAAAAATACTTCAGAAGTCAATGGGGACCAGAAACTGTTTGGCTGCATACAATTCATACATGTTTTGGAACAACCTGAGGGTGAGTAAATGATGACAAATTTTTTATTTTTGGGTGAACTATCCCTTTAAGTCTATTATTTTATTTATTGACTTATTTTTTTTATTTAAAAAAGTATCAAAATTAAGTGATTTAAATGTTTACAAGTTTATTTTTCTTTACCCTATTGCAGATATTCTCATATTGCATCTGCTTAGATATAAAGGCTTAAAAAAGGCCTTTTTCTGTTGGTCCAAAAGAGCGAACCACTCTAAAAGGGTGTGGTCACATTTACCTTTGTATGCTGAAAGTCATCTCAACAGGAATCTGTGCAATTGGGAATTCTTTGCCTATGAAATTTCATCAAAGTGTCTACAATCTGACTGTGCCTTGAGACCTCGGAAAAGAACCAAGTGTGAAAACACTGAGAAAAGATCCACTCATGTGTTTGAAGTATGTGTAGTAGATTACAGACATAACACAGCATTCCACAATACAAATTTTATTCAAATCAATCAAAAAAAACATTAAAAATTAAAACAAGTAAAGAAATAGGAAAAATGAAAATTTGCTGTTAATTTACTCTGAGGCCATCGGAGATGCAGGGTAACATGAGCATTAAACTCCCTTGTGATTCATAATATGCAATTCAATGCCATCACTTTGCCAGTCAAATACAGGGAAAACGGATACAGAAAACACCAAATTAGCACCTGTGGCTCCTATGAAGCAAAACAATCAGTCTGTGCAAGAAGCTGAACATTATTTACAACATTATTACCTCTTATCCATAGCTTTAGGCAATTAAGTATTTCATTGTGCAACCCCTCTTGTTATAAATGTAGATGTGTTATTGCCCCAGCAGTGTTGAACTCTATAAACTCATGTATTTGTTTTGACTGTGTGTGCATGTGGGGTGCAGCTGAAGATGGTTTCTCTAGGGAGATCATGGAACGGACGCAGAGACACCTGGACCAGTATGCAAGAGAGGGACTGCGCACTCTCTGTGTTGCTAAAAAAGTAAGCCTTTATTTCTCACTTCGCTTATTTGTAACTTTTAATATCTTCTGTTTGCATACAGCACTGAAATGCCTCTGCATAGAGGTTTAGTCTTGAAAGAAATTGTTGGCATATTGACAGGTATTGGAAGAGCAGGAATACAAAGCCTGGTTGAAGAGACATGAGTATGCAGAAACCAGCATTGAAAACAGAGAAGAGCTTCTGCTTGAATCTGCCGAGAGACTGGAAACTAATCTCACATTATTGGGTGAGATACTAAAGCCTCTTTCACACAGAGATTCTGGAAAATACACAGAGAATGTGATTTTGATTCATTCACACTGCCAGTGATTTTCCGGAATCTGTGCGTGCAATCACAGACATTCCGTAAAGATCCCGTAAAGACACATGACATTAGGATATGACTTGTAATGCATATTTTTTTAATCATGAACATTGATCTGCCTTTAAAACACCCGGTAAAACAGTCACATGGTATTGTGTATCATCACAAGGACACACTCTTTATGGCATTGGTCCTGGCTTTTGTTCACATAGAGCTTGTTCCGGGACTGATCCCAGCAATGTTACTATGTCCCCATACCGGGATCATTCACAGGATCAATCCCGGAACATGTTTGCATTTGTTCAAACAGAAAGCACTGTGGCAATTTTGTGAGATCAACACGCTGTGTGAAATGGACTTAAGACAGTGAAGACAAAAATTAAATTGCCTTAAAACTACATTGTGTGCTGGTTGTCCTAGCCTAATTGTGTCTTGGCTTCCAGGGGCGTCGGGTATAGTAGACCGCCTGCAGGAGGAAGTGCCTGAGACCATTGAGGCTCTGCAGGAAGCTGGGATTAAAGTTTGGGTCCTCACAGGGGACAAACAAGAGACAGCTATTAATATTGCTTTTGCTTGCAAACTCATCAGACCTACAGACCACATACTGATGGCCAATTGTGACAGCAAGGTGAGTAGAGGTGGTGGAAGAAAGAACTTTTTATCCATGGATTATAACAAAATGACAGTAAACACCTTGATACTGTAGCTCTGGCCATTCAATGCAGTTGTTGACCCCAGTAAACAAAACGAAAAACCAAAGAAGGAGAATAGTGCACATGCTCTAAATAATTTGTGCGGTGATGCTTATGTTCAAGCAAACATTTTCCATATCATTGTGACATTTACATATTCTACATATGATGGAATATTATATAATATGTAATATAATTAATAAAAATATATATATCACACTGTTCTGGTTTATATTCACATTTATTGTCTTAATCCCAAACTAATGGGGAGGTAGCAGTTGTACAGTTGTGCAAATTATATATTTATCAAATATTTAAATATAATTTATTTTGTCAATTTAATATTCAGTCTTTTAAGTTTCAGTCTTTTATGTTGCAATTTATATATAACTGGAATCTGAATTATTTTTCTGTGTGTGTGTGTGTGTGTGTGTGTGTGTGGTTTGTCCCTCAGGAAACATGTGAGGCTCGACTTCAGGAGTTACAGCATGAGATCAGACAGGTCACAAAGGAAGGCACACCTGAAGATGATAGTTCTGACAGTGTGTTGGTCATTGACGGCCGTACGCTGGACTACGCTCTGCAGAAGGAGCTACAGGGGTCATTCCTGGACCTCACATGCTGCTGTCGCTCAGTCATATGCTGCAGATCCACCCCTCTGCAGAAGAGCCAAGTAGTGCAGCTCGTCAGAGACAAGCTGAAGGTCATGACCCTGGCTATAGGTGAGTAAGGATGGTGAAAGGTCTGATGAAGGTGTACGGTTGAATATCGGTGTAGAATGTTGTTTGAACTGAAATGTGGGATGCTTATGTTCAGGTGATGGAGCCAATGATGTCAGTATGATTCAAATGGCAGATGTTGGCATTGGCATTTCAGGCCAGGAGGGCATGCAGGTATAGTACAAGCAGAAACCAGGGTTGGGCAACTTTCAGCAATTAAGAATTCACTACCTTCCAATTAATGAGGGTGGATTAAACTGGATTGACAACATTCCCGAATTCCTGAATTTTCTGCATCATTACTCTAGTCTTAAGTGTCACTAATATTTCTTATTATTATCGAACTCTTTCTTTCATCTCTGTCTTGTTCCTTTCATCTCATGCATACTTGGAGAAAAGATAAATAACCACGCTGAAAATATATTATAGGATCATTTATTTTTATAGATTAATATAGAATTAATGAGAAAGAACAACTGTGTAAAATAATATGTGTTTACAGTCCCAGTTTTTACTGATTGTGTGTGTGTGTGTGTATATATCAATTTCTCCTTTTAGTTAATTAAAACCTTGTAGTTCATCTGATAAAACAGATCTCTTTTCCATATATAGGCGGTGATGTCCAGTGACTTTGCTATCTCTAGATTTAAGTTCCTGAGAAAGCTCATTTTGGTTCATGGTCATTGGTGTTACGCTCGTTTGGCTAACATGATCCTCTATTTCTTCTACAAGAATGTGGTGAGTAATACACACATTTACACAGTTCCTCGTTATCTTATGAATCAGTGTGGTCCTGACTTGTTCCTCTTCTTTTCTCTTTTCATGTAGATGTACGTGAACCTTTTGTTCTGGTACCAGTTTTTCTGTGGATTTTCAGGCAACACAATGACCAACTCGTGGGTTTTAATCTTCTTCAACCTGCTTTTCACCTCCGTCCCTCCAATCATATACGGCGTGCTGGACAAAGATGTGTCTGGCGAGATGCTCCTAGAAGTGCCTGATCTCTACAAGTATGGACAAAACTCGGAGGTGGTCATCCTGTCTCACTCGCCATTCTATTGTGTTGTTTGCAGTCTTGTCTTGTACACGGTATGAATATAGTGTTGGCTTATGTGTAGTTATGTGATGCTTGATTTCCAGGCCTATCTTCCGTCAACGTTCTGGCTGAACATTCTCGATGCTTTTTACCAAAGCCTAGTGTGTTTCTTCATACCATACTTTGTAAGTCATTCTAAAGTTCTCCACTTTTCTGAGTATCATAATGTTTAATTTTCAGAGTAGTGCTCACATTTAACAATTTGTATTGTTGTTTTTATGCTATGGGCATATGCAGGGTCTGATATTGGGGTATTCTTCTTTGGCTCTCCAATCAACGGCTCCGCTCTCCTCATCATCCTCCTGCATCAGCTCATAGAGAGTCGCACAGTGGTGAGCCAATCACAGTTGTTCTTTCTCATCTATAATGCTGTGTAATATGTAAAATAAATCTTTAGAATAGTTATAGCATTCCGTGCCAAATGTAACACCAAGTCCACACCAAGTGTGACAATGAAATCTCTTAAAGGGATAGTTCACAAAAATGAAAATTAGCCCATTATTTACTTACCCTCAGGGGGTAAATTATCCCTTTAAACACTAATAATTGAGTTTTCTTAATGTTTTTGGAAGACGTCTGTTATGCTCACCAATGCTAAATTTATTTAATCAAAATGACAATAAAAACAATAATTTTGTGACAAATAACAATTTAAAAGAAGGGCTTTCTATTTTAATATATTTAAAAATGAAATTTAAAAATGTAAAATGTTATTCCTGTTTTGTTTTTAGTTTTTTTAAATTACCTTTCCAACAGTTTAATATGTTAATTTGCCCCACCCACGGTAAAATCCTAGTGGCCCAAGATACAGCTTCGCAAAATTTAACAGTTAAGATTAAATATTAATTTGATTGGCTGTATACATGATGTCATCATTCATCATCATTTAGTGCAGACAGACAAATTTCATCTTGCAGAAAACACCACAGTAACAACACAGTATTGAGTAATTCTTGTCACAAAATGTGCATACCATACCAGGATATTTAATGTCTTCATTTATGGGTGACATATTATTTATCTTCTGCTAATGCTGGTCTTGTGTGATTTTTTTTTCTCTTCCAGACATGGATACATGCTGCACTGCTGCTCTTCAGTGCCTTGTTCTATTATGCTTTTGTCCTGTTGTTGAGCATTATGTGTGTGACATGCAATTCTCCCACAAATCCCTATGGCATTGAGACAAAAGTGATGTCTGAGCCGCTCTACTATTTAATATGTGGATTTACCACAGTCCTGGCCCTGCTACCTAGGTATTACACACACATATCTGAATCAGCTCATTTACATACCAGCAATGCTGCATATATCCTTCACAGTGAAGGCAGGAACCTGCATGCACAAAATTTTATAGTGTAATTTAAGCTAAAGAAGCAACATTAATTACACCATTATTTGAGAACTGTTATTGAAATGCAATCTTGACAAACTAGTTTTCAGCTGTTCCCAATTCAAGTAGATAGGATCTGTTCTTGTATGCCTTTTACCTGCATAGAAAATAGATGCCCGTGGGCATTACCACTATGGCTGGTAAAAAAGACTGGCCAAACTTTATTGGAATCAGTCACTCATGGTTTTATCTTTTCTTAAAGGCAGTTCATAATGGTACAGTGTAATTAACTCTTAGCTCTTTCTGTGTCACAGGATCCTGGTTCGTGCCTTTTGTAACACTATCTGTCCATCTGACCTGGTGAGAGCACAGAAAATGGAGAGACTCTCAGCACAAGACTATTCCATGAGTTTACGGCAGTGGAAGGAGAACAAAGCCAAAGACTGTCCTCCAGACACGTCCCTCAGAACTTCAGTGTGAATGCTGACATGCCCCATTTAACAGATTGTATCGCTGAAGCAGGCACTGTTCTTTCATGACCAATAAGAGAGTTAACTTTGATCATATAAACATGGTCATTAGTTCAAATAGTGACTGCAAATCTTTGCACTTCAATGATTGGCAGATACTCTGACCAGTCAGAAGCCAGATCTGGCTTTTCTCTGCCCAATAAGTGTTTTCGCAGTGATGTACTGTACCTGGGCTCCGTGAACCTTTGGGCATGGAGCTTACAGATGAACTGCATAGCAAACTCATTCCAATCCAGTTATCTCCGAATAGACTTGGAGACTGGCTTCTATAGACAAAAGATATTCAGAGAATTGTTTACATGCCACAAGGCTGTGCCTGTGACATTTTTAATTACAAATGCACTCCAGCATTATGCAAGAAGCGTGCACACTTCCCTTAACACTAACATATGCATAAACTCAAAAATTCCCACAGTCATGTTTCAGATGTTATATTCTATCAAAATGCAAATGACGATCTCTCTGGTTGAGACTATAGGACTGATCAAAAGAAATGATTTATCTTGAGTTATATGAGTTATCTCTTAATAATCAGGAGAAGCATGACTGTCTGTTTGATATCTGATCATGGGGAACTGTAATACCATGAGAGTGAACTTTCCCTGTTTAAGAATAAAATGAGGTGAACATAAATAGGAGCTAATGTATTTGTGACCCAAGGTCCTTGATGTCCATTTGTGTTTTCAATTTGAATGTGAACATGCCGACTGCATGCATTACAAATGGACAAGTTCAGTATTTTGTGATAAATGCTAGATTGCTTTTTATACTTAACTGCAATTTATTTTTATTGCAAAAGAGAATGCTTGACTTTTAGAAATGTGAATAGATAATCCAGAATGATTATCTAAGATGATTTCCAGTCATTGACTGGAAAACATTATTTATCATTTTACATTATTTGAGCCATTTGTAGTATTTGTAAAATTTTCAATAAAACACACACAAAAAAAACTTGACTACTGCTTGAATATGATCATATACACAAACAGGTACCCTAGCCTATGTGTTTTTGTTAATCACTTGTTTTGACTGAGAGATAAGATTTAGCTTTAAAATCCTATTTTGGGCAGTAGGCCTTAAATATAAACAACAGAGGAAAGAAGTTCAGGCTCAATTAAAAGTCTTTATAAACCACTGTAGCTGTATAACTGGCATAACAATAAGTGATAATGTACACTCAGTAGCAGATCGTGAAAGACATGTTTGCTTTATTTTAAGTTCTCTTACATCTTGCTCCACATGTTTCTCAGTTGCTCTACCTGGAGACTTAAATGTAAAATTTAAGATAAACTCATCCATTGTCACAAGATGGCATTGATTAAGTATTTTAACATCCGTTGGTATGTAATCGAAGAGACATGATGTGTAGATGTGTAATAATTTGGCACAGTTCATTTATATGTAAGATATAATATTATATAATACATAAAATATTATATAATACAGTAAACAAGGGCTCACATCTCTGCATGATAGAAAGTTGTCATACACCTATGGTTTTCAGAAGAGCTGTTCTCAAAACCAAGGGGCGTTGGATCCAAATGCAGATAGTACAGTAGCTTTTAATAATAAAATAAGAATATGAAACCCACAAGGGATGGAACTGAGTACATCCACACCTAACAGAAAAAAATTACAAACTGACTAAAATATGGCACACCAGACAGGAAGAAACTTAAAAGTCCACACACAAGAAAGGTAACATATAACAGTTTTGATTCAGATACCCAGTTACACAAATGATTTTCTCTAGTAGTGTTTTTTTCAAACATCTAGTTTGACACCCTCTCTGAGGAATCTGAGGATGCTATCCTTCAAACTAAAATTGCAGTACTTAATAATTTACCTGAATGATTAAATTGTGTTCTAAACTGATAATTTCCTCTATCTCATCATATTTCTAACCACAGCTAATTCCACTGAAGGGCAAGAAAGTGAGAGGAAGTTTTTATTTATTTTTTTATAGACTAAAGGTCTGATTGTTCTCAGAGTCTGTTTTTATTCCTGAAAGGCTTGAAGAGGTCAAGAAGTCATTGCATATGGTCTATGCATGATCTGTCACCATGTTTTAGACAATCAACTTTTTTACTTACAGCTTTTAAAGAATTTTTCAAAGCTAGAAATCATTGTTTAGAAGTTGCACACTTGGCTCAAAAATTGTCTGAATGGACATGACACTTTTGCATTAGAACATAGAAAGGACAGATAGGCTCTTACAGGGTCATTTGGCAGCAGGATGGCAGCACTGCACTTGAATAAAAGTGTTAGCTATAGGCCTACTATAGACTCCTACCAATGCTACTTTACAAATAGTGTAGCGTTTTCAGTACCTACCTATTTTTTTCTAACCAAGTAGTGGTGGAAAAAAATAACCTACATTACTATTATTATCTCATTAATATGAGACATGCTTTCTACAGTTGTCATTCATTGTGTGTGTTTTTTCGTATTAGAGCCGTGCGCGGGACTAGTTTCTTAATCCCGTTCCCGCTGAATTTCTGACCATTACCGCCCACTTCCGGGATTTTTGTGTCCAGTGCTCCCGCAAACATTCTAATATTGAATAATTTTCACGCATCAAGGAGTTGCCATCAATATGCAGAGTATTTAAATCTCTTTTGAATGAGCGCTTGCTATTCACTTTCTATTTCGCTTCACTCTGTGTAAAGGAAGATCAGATATTTGTCAATGAGCTCAGGATCTGTTGAGCAACAAATCCCCCAGCATTATCTGTCAGCCATCTCTCCTCTCAACTCGTGATCAGTCAAATATGACTCCTGCAGCTCCTGTTAGATGCAGGGTTGTAAAGTCCAGATTTTTTCCCCCATGGAATTGGGCTACTTTTTTTTTTTTTTTTTTTACAGTGAAGACTACGCAAAACTACTTTACACTTGATTTTTCGGTTTCTGTCCCTGAATACCTACAAACTTGAAAAAACTAAACATTGTTTAATTTCTATCTTTTTCATAGCCCTATTTATTTATTTGTGCAATTTACATGATTTCAGACAGGGCTTATGGGTACAACCTGCACCGGGGCCTCGCAAACCCCAGCTACGGCCCTGATTCTATCTATGATAAAACTGTGGTGTTAAGTTTTGTGAAGGAGGGCCACTGGTAGCTGTGTTTATGATCAGTATGCATAACAGTGACTGTAAAATATGTATTTTAGGTATATAAATGACATATTTTGAGTTTTGATATTTGAGATTGCGCTACTTTGGCCACTTTCTGCATTTACTACAAAACCACCAACCAACCACACCCTAGCCCCCAGCCTGCACCCACTGTCCTCTTTTTGGAAAACTAAAATATGGTCACACTAGAGTAAACTAAACCTTTGTCTATATCCATATTTAATTTAATCTACAAGCCTGCATACTGCATTTAAAAAATATATATATTTATTTCTTGAATTTTGAGTAGGCCTAAATACTGTGTTAAGTATGTGTTCATTTAATGACTTCAATATATTAATATTAGGTTCCCACTATCAATTCAAATTCTTCTATAAAACAGATTGTCCTATAATTGTTCCACATGCAGTAGCAAGTAATATTGTTGGCTCTGTGACGAATTGCTTGTTACGTTCCTCATATGTACTGTATATCACTTTAGAAAAAAGCGTCTACTAAATGAATAAAGTTAAATGTAACAAAACACTGCTTAACCTTATCACTGTGCAGCGCCCATAGCTGACATATTTGCTGCATATGTCAGATAGCAGAAGAATAGGCCTACAGTAGCCTACCTCTTAAAGGGGTCATATGATCCTGCTAAAAAGAACATTATTTTGTGTATTTGGTGTAATTAAATGTGTTTATGCCATTTAAAGGATTAGTTCACTTTCAAATTAAAATTTCCTGATAATTTACTCACCCACATGTCATCCAAGATGTTTATGTATTTCTTTCTTCAGTCGAAAAGAAATTAAGGTTTTTGATGAAAACATTCCAGGATTTTTCTCCATATAGTGGACTTCAATGGACTCCAAACAGTTGAAGGTCAAAATTATAGTTTCAGTGCAGCTTCAAATGGCTATAAACGATACCAGACGATGAATAAGGGTCTTATCTAGCAAAACAAATGGTCATTAAAAAAAAAATGTATATGCTTTCTAAACACTTTTCTCTCACTTCTGCCGACTGTCAAAACCGGAAGCCATTCCCGCGGATGACGTAGCAGGTATGGGTCCCCCGTGCACCTCTGGGAAATGTAGGATAAAAGGAAACAACGTTTCCTTACTTTAGCAAAGGAAAACCAGTCTCCTCTTGGCTTATAATGAAATCCTCCGACATTTTCCTTAATAAATCCTCATTTTGTACTTCTAATTCATGAACTGCGTTTTGTTCTCTCTCTGCGCTCGTCACTAATCATGCAACGCCGACGTGCTACATCATCCACTGGAGTGGCTTTATAAAAATTTTTTTTTTAAAGCATATACACTTAAAACAATTAAATGACCAATCATTTCGCTAGATAAGACCCTTATTCATCGTCTAGTATGGTTTATAGCCCTTTGAAGCTGCACTGAAACTGTAGTCCATGACATCTACTACATGCTGGAATGTTTTCATCAAAAACCTTAATTTCTTTTCGACTGAAGAAAGAAATACATAAACATCTTGGATGACATAGGGACGAGTAAATTATCAGGGTATTTTAATTTGAAAGTGAAATAATCCTTTAAGGTTCAAAAAACACATTATTTTCCACAAACTGTACATTATTGTTTCTCCTCTATGCCCCACCTTCTGAAACGCATTGATTTTTACAAAGCTCATCGGTCTGAAAAACGAGGTGTGCTGTGATTGGCCAGCTATCCAGTGCATTGTGATTGGCCAAATGCCTCAAGCGTGTCGGAAATTTTATGCTCCTTAACATATTGTGATGCCCTACAACCAGAACATCTGGGCAGCGTTATGCAAATCTTCCCACATAGTGACGTAGATATGTGGGGGCGTGTTAGAACGAGCCATTTTAGGGGGAGCATGGACGAGTCTCAACTTTTATAAAGAATATCTCTTTGGATTTGAGACTTCAGTCTTTGCAACTTTACAGATCTTCTGTATGCACCAAGAGCTTGTAACAGTCCAAAGAGAAAGGAAAATTTTAAATCGCATCATATGACCCCTTTAATAATTGCTTAGTGAAATCACGGTTTAATGAAATGTTGTGTCCGTTTACTATTGTGTCCTTAATATGTTGTAACCGTCGTGCCTAACTCCTTAAGCCATAATGACTAAATTCACAACACGCACCTTATTGCCTAAATTGATTAAATTTAGGCTATTGAGTTTTGTCGCTAGTTAAATTTTGTCACGTCGTTCGCATGTGCTGCAGGTGGTTTACTGTAAATGTTGCCAGTCTTGTAAGAGAACAAGTGCAAATCAGCATCTGGTTCCCCTAAATTATAACGACATTCATCTGTGGGTGGATCTATTCGACTACTTCCCTGTGCTGTCGCTTTCGGTTGTAGTGTAAAGCAGCTGTAGGTGCGCAACGGTTTCACTTCGACCTGAACTGACATTAGTGCTGCTGACTGAGAGCGAGGACCTGCTTCAGTCCCTGGAGATCAAACCATGAGTGTCAGTTCAACACGCAGCAACGGGGAAGAAATCGACGAGCTGGAGGCAGTTAGGTGAGACAAACCAAGCCCGTGTTCTTTGACCTATCTGGACCTTTCTAAAGCCATATTCGGCACTCACGAAATAATAATATTCTATACCGGACAGTAAGCACAGGATTTTATCATATTGTTTTTACAGTGTTAATGTGAAAATGAAAGAAAGAAAGAAAGAAAGAAAGAAAGAAAGAAAGAAAGAAAGAAAGAAAGAAAGACAGTTGTCTGGTTAGTGCCGTTTCTTTGATTTGTAGCTACACATGTTTGTTGCTGAAGTTAATAGCGGGGTCAGCGAAAGAATGAGGAAATACTTCTGATTTATTCATCTACAGTGAATGAAAAGGTCAAAGAAAACTGACTGCTCATTCACCGTTATATAATTTAACTGTTTTTTTTTTGTTTGTTTGTTTGTTTGTTAAAGTGCAACCTAGCAAAACATGTAAATATATATATATATAATATATAAGTGCTTTTTTTTTAATTTTCTTTTCTCTCTCTCTCTCTCTCTCTTTTTTGAATTTCAGTCATTAAACAAAGCTTTTTACAAACCCGATGCCTAACAAGTCAGGGTTATATTTCACCCCAAAAGAAGCCTGTTTTAGGACAATTAGTTTCGTTTGTTTGCTTTTTTTTTTTTTTTTTTTTTGCATTGTGACATTATTTTAATGACCAGTAAGCACATTCAGCTCAATTCTAAGTAGGCATACAGTAATGTATGTGGATGTATTACTTTCAATTGTCAAAATAAAATCATCCCATCCAATAATATTGTTAGAATGTCAACATAGTTTACAATTCAAGCTTATTTTATTAATCTATTGATTTTGCATTATAATAAGATTGACCCCATAACATAATGCTAAGGCTATACTTGATATAGGCATAATGAGGGACAAATACACCATATCAATACCAGCATACTGGTACAACAGCAAATATGTCACCACATTATGTAAATAAATGCCATAATACAGCCTGTGGGTTATTGTATTAAGGTCACAGTTCTGTAATATTAGTCTAATAACAGAGAAGCATGGTGCTTTCTTGAAATGCATGACAATCCTAAATGTATTTCCATTTAAGTAAACTATGCAAATGAAATCAGCTTTTTAATTGCTGTGGTAATGCAGTGCTGTGTTATCCTTGTAAAAGTAATCATTCCCGTGCATCAATATATAATACACATATATGTGTCTAACCCAAATGACAATTTCCAAAAAACTGTGTGTGGATGTTAACAGTCAACAGTGGATCTCAACATACATCTTGGCTTTGTGTTCAAGTGCCCCATTCTTTTTCTGTCCTTAGCTTTTATCATTATGATTTGTCCCGGCACGCAGCTGAAGCTCTTCTCCTTTCGAATGGGGTAGATGGGAATTTTTTACTCAGAAACAGCAACAAAGGACCTGACTGCTTTGCTTTGTCTGTCCGGTAAGAAATGTACACTTCACATCAAAGTTTATAAGTACTTGGTCCACTCAGCTGAATCATTTTGATATTAAAGTGCAGTATGCTCACACACAAACACACTTGAATATTTTCCTTGTGTGCACTCCGTTCAATTTATGGAGAAATATACTTGCAATAGCTATCATTAAAAATTGTATGCAAGTGTACTTTGGACAATAGACAAATATTAATTTGACTTACTATTTTTGTTGAAACCATCATACATGTTTTTTAGGATTCTATGGTAAATAGAAAGCCATTGTAGCAAAATAGGCACTCGTCATTTCTAAAATGAGGTGTTATCCTCTGACCTTATATTAAGCAAGCGAGTTAAAAAGTTATATGATCAACCAGTATGGTTTTTGTTAGTCCTCTTATTTTTTTCCATTTCTCTTATTTTCTGAGATTCTTTAGATTGCTTGAAGTTTTTCAGTTCCCCTTTTCAATGTATCAGCTGCGAACTTCACTTTGTCTTGTGACTTTAAAGTAAAGCTACTTATTGTTACTCCTACTGAAATATATAAATATGAAACTGATCACACAAGCCATGGGGCAGTAACCTGCCTGGTTCGCTGTGACTCTGACTGATGCTTAAATGTGAAATTATTTGGCGCCTCGTTTATAGTGTGTGATCCTGTAGAAATCATTTCAATACAACTAGGTGTGATGACACTTTTATACAGCAGTTCTATAAACGAGTTAACACTGAACAATACTGAGATTTCAGACACAGCATGACAGCACTTCCTCACTCCCTTTTTCATCTCCAAACTTCTTCAGAGCAAAGGATTCAGTGAAACACTTTCATGTCCGGCGGCAGTTCGGCAAATATTCCTTTGGCTTCAATGAATTTCCTTCCCTTCAGGATTTTTGCAGTCACCTTGCCAATCAGCCCTTGCTAGGCAGCGAGACAGGTTAGCTATGTGCTTTTAATTTACAGCTCACAAACTGCTTTTCAGCATTTCTCTGGCACAGTAACCCTGTTTCCTGATTTACTTGTAACCAAGGAAACCTGATAGTTCTGCGGTTCCCATACCCACGGCAAGTGGAAGAGCCATCCATTTATGAGACGGTGTGTGTGCATACGGCCATGCAGACAGGCCGGCATGAAAACGACCTAGTGCCTAATGCTCCAGCAGTAAGTCAGACCCATTTGCACACACACATACTGCATTTAAAAGAGTATGAATGTGGCTTGAAAAGAGCAATAATAATCTTAATAATAATCAAATTAATTAATTTATCTGTGTATTTAGTTTTATCTGATCTCCTGAATTGAAAGTGTTTTTATGTTGTCAACAGCTTGGCACTAAAGAAGGTTATCTGGTTAAACAAGGAGCGATAATCAAGGTATGGTTATAAACATAGACTATCAAAAATTCAAACCAGTGTCTGCGGTAAATGGCTGTTTCAAACTAATACGGTAAATTGTAACTGGGTTAAACTGGATGTAGAGCAAACCTAACCCTCTATTTATTTCCCGGGCAGAACTGGAAGCAAAGATGGTTCACACTGAATAGATATGAATTTAAATATTTCAAGGATAAAATGGTAGGTCTGTCTCTTTTGCACAATAAGATTTAAATTAGATAAGAACTAAAGTTGATTGTTTATCTCACAGAAAACTGTCTCCTTAGTTTGTAGAGCCAATACGAACCCTGGATCTGACGGAGTGCTCTGCTGTCCAGTTTGATTACAGTCAGGAGAGGGTCAACTGCTTCTGGTGAGAGATTTATAAAAAAAAAAAAGTGATAATTCATTATGCATTATTACATTATGCATGTTTTCTGTCTATCTCTTTACTTAAATTTAAACTAAACAAAAATGAATTAAGTTAATGTTTATTTCAGTTAATGTTTATTTTTTGTTTTATTGCAAGTAATGAAAAGTAATGAATTTATTTATGGTTTTAGTTTTATTTAACGATAATAACTCTGGTTTGCGTAGTTCATAGTTCAAATTCAGGAATTGTAATCAACAAGTCCAGCTCAGTTCAATGCTGAATGCTATATGTTTTTATGTAACAAGATTGGCTACAGTTAAAAATATAACTCAGTTAAATACTGTTATTTTACCCATTAAGGGTTAAGGGAAATCTAATCTAACTTCTGCAGCTGGCCAACCATAAAATTACTGGCTATTTTTGGCAACTGAAAATGAGTGGCTGACAGCTTACAGTTCCTGTACTCACTAAATCAGCATTAGTCAATGTGCATGACATCAATCTAAATTCACGCTGTCTGTTTACAGACTAAGAGGTAATAATAGAAAGTAATTACAATTTGATGTCAAAATCCTAATATTGTTTTGATCATATCTATTGTGTATCTAATACAGTATTTTCTTACATGTAAGCGATTCTTAGTAATGAGGAAGTATAGTCAGAAACTCTTATACATGGACTTCCTCCTGCCCACATATTTTCCAGTGCATGCTTAATTTCAGCCGTATACTTCACGATACGACTCTTTATTAATATTTTCATTTTTCTCTCTAGTCTGGTGTTCCCTGAGAGGACGTTTTATTTGTGTGCAAAATCTGGTGCTGAGGCAGATGAATGGATTAAGATACTACGATGGAAATTGGTAAGAGGAACCTAAGTTAACCATAAAAGAACAGCCACTGTGAATAATCAATGTAGGTAATAGTTTACAGTTAGAGTGACAAATAGAGTGTATTATTTCTTTGTTCCAGTGGAAATAAATTCATCTGACCCCACTGCCCCAGTCTAATCTGAAATTTGTCTCTCTGTTGTCCTTATCTCTAATGATGACTACCCTGCATTTCCAGTCACAGATAAAGAAGGGACGATGATGTTCAACATGGAGAGAAGAAGTACTGGAGCAAATGCAAGCTGTGCACAGTTTTATATTAGTAAATACAGAGGATTTATTAACTGCATCTGATGCTCTGCGATCTTGGCATCATGGTTGTACACCTCATCACACCTAAGAAATCTTCTGGGCAATGAATCACACAAGGCACCGTGCTATTGTGCTTTATAAAGACATCTGGAGGCGGTGCACTACTAATGCTGGGATTATAATTGACAATAGTATTTCTTTTTTTCATATTGTGTTCTTTGTTGTGCTTTCCGTTCTTCTTATTCTTCTCCAACTCAAGCTAAACGGTGTGTCTGCTCTTAAACATGTACATTCCCCCTTACATTGCAACTATGAGGTAAACATATAATGAATTTTTAAATATACTTTTCCCAAAATAGAGCACCGCTGTGATTACATATTTCTGTAGGCCAACCCAGAAGTTAGAATCACCCTTGTTCTTTCAACAATTTTTTTTTTTTTTTTTTTTTTTTTTTGGGTTCTTTGAATTATTGCAAAAAAATAAGCTCTATGATCAGCATAAGTTAATGATTATTGCATGTTTTGTTCATCATGATAAGCTCCATAAATAAACACATCTTATGAATTTTAAAGCTTAAATACAAATCACCAGAAATAAAAAACTTAAAGTAGGCTATAAACAAATATCTCCACTACTAAGCTTCTGACAGCTCCTTCGGTCTTTAGTTGAAAAATATTTTTCGTAACAAAGTTAGCGTTAGAATAGTTTTCAGGAGCGGGATTATATACAACACGACGAGGCTGTGAAAGCAGACTAGATGAGTTTACCTGTTTGGCTTAATGACGTTTAATTTCCCCTCAACATCTGTAGACCCATTTAGCCGTCTGCTGTAGAACAAAACATGAATAAAGCACAAACCACAAACCTTATTTCAGGCATTTACCCAAAAACCCATTGACTTCAGGATGATGGAACTGAAAGTGTGAAATACTAAACTGTTCTGGGATTTAGGCTACAAAAATACTTAATCCCTGCATCACTCTATAGATCACCAAAGTCATTATAATAAAGTCATAAATTCTCTAAGTAGCAATGCTACTTTAAATGTGATGTGTGAACTGACAATGAGCACTCTTCTGTTGTTTAGAAACATGTACATAATACCCATTTTCCAACCAAGAAGCCCCTTCTGTAAAAAATGTATAAAAATTCAATAAACAATTTATTTTTGTAAACCAAAGCTTTAGGGAAATTTATTAATGAGGAGACAAGAAGGAGCAGGTTACATTCGTAAAAGACATACAGCATCAAGACCATCCAACATTATGTATGTACATGTGTGTGTGTATGAACTACGACATCGAGGCGTGAAGACATCAGACTGGATGAGTGATCGACCGTGGCTCTCTTATACTCATCCACATGTCTGTAAGTGCTGAGATGAATAACCGCTAAGCTACTTCCACCACCTGCCTTAGTTCTTCAATCAGAGGAACTAGCTCCTTCTCAAGACTGAAGATCAGACCTAAATATGAAAAAAAAACCTGTTATTATAATGACCATACTACTAAAGCAGCTCGGTGGCTTTTGTACTATCTGTGGAGACTCACCTGTGTTGGCATTACTACTTGCGATGAAACTTATGACTAAGGGTAATCGGTTAAACTGTACAATCTGCCAATGAAATCACAGCATATAATGAAATGAGAAATACTTAAAAAGTAGTAAGTCAAATGTATTTTAATTTCGTGTAAAGAAAGTACCTGGTAAGTGTTATAATAACAAATGATGCTCTTATTTTTGGACAAACCCAGTTTGCTGCCCTGGTCAGTTGCCAACGCAAAGGTGGACAGGAAAGTTGGTCGCAATGCATATTCAGGGGCATTGTCATTGGCAACTAAAAGGGAAAGCAAGCAAAACCTCAGATAAAGCTTCAGCAGATATACAAACAGACCTGGAGCTCAGAGCTGATGCTGGTACCTTTGATTACAGGGACTCCGTCTCTATCTGTCACCACTATAGCATGAAGTCCTTCAACACTGATAACGGAGAAAAATAATCAGTCAGTCTCCCAATGCATAATGGAGGGGGGGAAATAACAAAAATAAAAATATAACACCAAATAAATCTGTTTACCTTGGCAGTTGTTTATACAAATAACTCCTCAGATTCTGTAATAATTAAATCAAACCTATTATAAGATTTTCAAGAAATGAAAAAACACGTTTAAGCAAATGCATCACAAATATACTCACATCTGCCATGTTCATTAGATTGACTATTTAATGTTAGTTCGCCTGCTGCACCCTGAAGCGAAGAGAGTAACGTTACAGAACACGGAATAATAAGAAATTCTGACAGATGCATCTCATTGTCTTGTTTAAAAGCAAAGTCCAACTAACATCCAACAGTCCTAATTTAGTAAATTACATTAAAATCACAATACGCAAAATTACCTTCACTTGAACCCAATTTTATTAAAAGTTCTTCGCTTGTTTATGTGCGATCATCACATGACAGAAAACAAGCCTTTCCGTGTACGTAATATCCGTTCAAACGTCACGTCCAAGGAGAGTCCGTGGCCCTCTAGTGATTGAGGTTGGAGTTGCTGTTTATGTCCAAGAGGGTTTTGGGGAGTTTTATGTTTGAGATTAGTAGAGAGAGTTTATCTTCAGCCCTTTTTATATAAAGTCATTTTAATGTTTACAATCATAATATTTGGATTATAAGCAAAGGAAAATGAATAAAATGGCTATGTGTAAATGTATGTCGTGTTATCTTAACTTTTTCTTTCCTTATAATCCATTCAGTCAATTTTAATATATAACCTGTTTATTTTTTTATGATCTGCTGTGTACTGTTTATATGGCCATTTGGCTTTGAATTTAATTTCAAAATCCCCTTTTGGAACCTTTATTTTTAAGTGTGTTTTAAATCTGAGGATCATAATTCTATTTTTAATCTGTTATAACAATGAGCAAAATGTGCCACAAGGTAATAAGCTCCACTTCATCTTAAACAAGCTGTTTAATCCAAACTTGACATTCTTGAAATAACAATAATGCTGCAAGATCACAATCAATTACACTCAACAAACAAAATCCTAAAACAAAACATCTAAGTTGCATAATTGCTGAATTGCTCTTATCAATATATTATTGCACAATTCTTGTTTCAAAAACGTGAAATATGTTAATGACATGTAGCCTACTCCACATTCCAAGAAAGCTTTTCTGTTGCATGGAATGAGAAGCTTTCATGTGGGGATTAGTACAGAAACAACGGTTTCTTCAGTCCTCGCAAACCAAGCAGAAAATATAATTTGAGAACATACTGTAATCCAGACCAATGCTTTTCCAGCCCTTCATTCCCACAATCACCCCATAACCTTCTACATCTCCTAAGCGCGCACACACACACACACACACACACACACACACACACACACACACACACACACACACACACACACAGTTTCATGATCTGCTTCTAGGTAGGAGAGGGGGAGTCTGGACTTCAAATTCTTTCAAGCCGCATGATTTTGTTTGAACAGATGTGAATGTTAGCCTGAGTGGTATATATATGATTATTAATATTTAAAAATATATGACAAATAGATTCCAGAATGATTCCTCAAAGATACTTATGAGAAGGTATACGGTGAAAACAGCGCCTTCACACAAACAGAACACAGTATTGTCGCTGCATACCTCATAACCGCAGGTAAAGAGCAGATTGTGTGTGTGTACTTGGTGTATTTGATGTTACCAGTCAGCTATAAATGTACTGTCACTTTAACTATTTTAGTAATTCTCAAGTTTTTGAGTTGGCATCTTCTGATTAAGTAAAAGTTCAGTTAGGCAGATGTCTTACCTTTGAGGCCTAGGATTAGATTCAGCACATGTTTTTAAGCATTCCTTGAAACTGACATTTAGAGATTCAGCCAAGTGTGTGAGGTAACCAGCAGGGGTGTGTGTGTGTAAAATGGAAAACTAAAAAACTGGAAATGTTTTGAATGGATGTCAAATATGTGTGAGACAACGTCTGATGTCTTAACCTCCTGTTCTCCCTGTCTGTGTCTTTCTCTCTGGTGGCAGGAGTGGTCAGTCTGTCTAGTAACATTGTGGTGCTGCTGATGTTTGTGAAGTTCAGAGAGCTGCGTACAGCCACGAATGCTATCATTATCAATCTGGCTGTCACTGACATTGGCGTAGCCGGTATTGGTTACCCCATGTCAGCAGCCTCAGACCTGCACGGGAGCTGGAAATTTGGTAACACAGGCTGCCAGGTGTGCACAAACCAACACCTTAGCAAACACAAGTCATTCTGAATATAATCATATATAGCTAAAGAGCATTTTTAGGGGGTCGATGATGAGTAAGATTGTCCAAAGAATTTTATTTGTAATTTAAAAAAAAATATATAAATTAAAAAAAAATATATAAAGCACGCCTTATTTTTTGTACTCATTTTTTGTTTGTTTGTCTTTTAGCTATTCCAATAAAAGTATAAATGTAATATTTGCTCTAAAATGTTATCTGGTATAGTTTATATAAGTATCTTTTTGAGGAAGTATAGAGTATTATTTTAAACAAATATTATAAATGATTTAAGTTTTGGCGGAAAAACACTAAATTAATTTTTTCAAACTGAACTCAATTTCATTCAAATTGCAATTTTGTCATTTTTGCTTATTTTATTACAATTTTGGCTACTTAATATAATCTAAACAACAGAAAAAATATTTTTGCTTATTTTATTACAATTTTGGCTACTTTCTTTCATGTAAACAACAGAAGAACTTGTTGCCTCTTTTATAGATCTATGCTGCCCTGAATATATTCTTTGGTATGGCCAGTATTGGACTGCTCACTGTGGTTGCCATTGACCGATATCTTACCATAAGTCGACCTGACATAGGTATGATTCTATCCATATAACCTGAATGAAATAAGGACTGTCATTGTCTTAGCGGAAGGTTAACGTCATTGTGTTTTATTCCTTACTCAAAGGCAGGGGCCAAGTGCATTTGCAAATCTACTGATATGTGTTTGTTACAGGACAGAAGCTGACAACAGTGTCATACTCACTTCTAATTGCGGCTGCTTGGCTGAATGCTGTGTTTTGGGCATCTATGCCCATCGCTGGTTGGGCAGGATATGCTCCTGACCCCACAGGAGCCACCTGCACCATCAACTGGAGGAACAATGACACGTGAGTCAAGATTGATATTACAGGCCTTATTAGTTTACCACTCTTTTATTAGTTTTACCACTCTGTAAATCTTTCCTTCAGAGATTGTGAATATAAAAATTTTGAGTGGGACTAATCCTGTTTGATTTCAGATCTTTTGTGTCCTACACAATGACTGTGATCACTGTCAACTTCATCATTCCTCTGGCGGTCATGTTCTACTGCTACTACAACGTCTCCGTTACTGTGAAGAGGTACAAAGCCAGTAACTGCCTAGAGAGCATCAACATGGATTGGTCAGATCAGATGGACGTTACCAAGGTAGTACCAGCAGTATTTATAACATTTTATTTAATTTATTCCTTTTCATCTTCTTTCTTTCTTTCTTTTTCTTTCTTTCTTTCTTTCTTTCTTTCTTTCTTTCTTTCTTTCTTTCTCTCTTTCTTTCTTTTTCTTTTTTTCTTTCATTTTGGAGAAATATGACCCATGCAGGTAATTGTAATAAAGCTGAAATAAAATAAAATGTAAATATTACATGAAAAATATAAACTTACACTTAAAAATTTAATTAAAAAGGAAAGAAAATCAACAAAATAAATTAGAAACGTTGCTTTGTAAATAAATTTAAAATTGAAGTACTAAAATTAGATTGGATATAAGTACAAATTAAAAAAAAAAAATAAATAAAAAACAAAAAAAAAATAAAAAACTGAAAATATCATTAAAAAACTTCATTAAAATATTAATAAATAAAATAATAGTATTTTAGTGTTTAGCAATAAATAAAATAATAATAATATAGATTTTACCTCTCTACTTCACTCCAAACTCAATTCTGCTCTCTAGTTCAGTTTGACCTGAATGCTCCTTTATTTTTACAGATGTCTGTTTTAATGATAGTGATGTTCCTGGTTGCCTGGTCTCCATATTCGATTGTGTGCTTGTGGGCATCATTTGGAGACCCCAAAAAGATTCCAGCCCCAATGGCCATAATTGCCCCACTCTTTGCTAAGTCCTCCACCTTTTACAATCCTTGCATCTATGTCATTGCCAACAAGAAGTAAGGCTTCTGTGTAACATCTTTGTTGTAATATGTCACTTTCTTTCTTTGTCTTTTTTTTACTACTAAGTTTTATTTGTTGACTGCAGGTTCAGGAGAGCCATCATGGGTATGTTACGATGTCAAACACGACAGAGAATGACTATTAGCAACCAGCTTCCAATGACGGCATCATCTACACCACTCAACCCCTAAATGAAGAGACAATCAGATATTTAAAAATTCATAAAACATCAGCGCTGGACGCTTTCTGACTGCTCCACTGTTTTAACACCAATAGGGCACAATTACACTGAAGTTTCATACAAATGCAAAGTGTCCTTATACAATGAATGTCCTTCGTGCAACTGACATTAACTTCCTTTGACCTTGCTATTCAGTGTCTAGTTTGATAGTATTTAGTCTGATGCTTGTTATACTATTATCTGCCTACTGCAAATCCTGTGAAATTGCTGTTCCTGATACTGTATGTATAAAAAACTAGGCACTATACACTTGCTGACTTTGTAAATGGTTACACAAAAAAACTGGGAATCATACACTGGGCAACAAACAACAAACTCATGCAGAAAGATCTGCCTTGTTGCATATATTTTGAGAACATCCCTTTATTGAAGTACCTGAAAAATGTGTCATAACACGTGTGAACAATGTAAGCATTTTTTATGACATTTATTTCACATTTACACATTTACACATTTTACAAATATAATATAATGTATAATGTACGCATTAAATAAAGAATGTACAGTGCCTAAAATATCCTATAATATCCTATAAATAAGAATATTTGTTAATTTAAATGTCATGCCAACAGAATCCAAGACTATTTTGTAATGAGAGTGTTTTTAATTGTGGCTCTTATAAAGATCCATTTTCAAGCTGCCCTGAGCAATTCATTGACTTGTGAAAGCAAATTTAGTGGGAGGTGGAAAAATTGTTCTGATGCTGGACCCTTACAGCATTAGGGCACATTATTCTTCAGCCAGTCCCGGATCTCATCCAGGTTCCGTTTCCTCCATTCGATATTGTTCTTCACAGTCTCTAGTGCCTGCTTCCTGGGCATCTCACCTGCTCCTGCATTTGGGTTCAGTGCAAAAAAGTGCTCCATCTACAAAGAGACCAAAATATTAAACCATAATTTAAGATATTTAAAACAAAAGTAAATTACAAACTTCAGTAAGTAGTAAGCTAGCATTCCATTCCGAACACAGCCTTTATGTCTCACCTTCCACAGCTGCAGATCAGTGTTGTATATACTTGTAATTTTGGAGGGCAGGCGGCCCAAGTTTCTGTCATTAATAGTATATCTAAAACAGACATGAGATCATAGATAACATTGTTATTCTCAAAGGGAAGGCTGATTTTCTTTCAACTTATTCCTTTCAACTGTTAGATGAACTAACCTGCTCACTAAGTAATCCCAGTTGAGTGTCATCCAGTCCCAGGCCATGGTTTTGCCATATGGGTTTCTTGATACATATTGCACTAAAGTAAAAACATCTTGACTCCTCACAATGCTTTCATTTTTAGCAGCTTCAAGCAACCTGTTCCAAAAGAAAGACAAATGAGGAGCAGAAATGAAAATTAACATTTGCAATAAGACTATGAGTTAGTCAAATGTTCTTGTTAGTGAGAGCATCTGAAGCAGCATCAGAATCTATAGACCGATCTTTTCTTCTGTATTGTGATGTATATCCAAGAATTATCAAAAGAGGGGAAAAAAAGATTTGGAAACTTGGTTCTATCCATGTTGTTGATTGGATTTTAAGAATCTGAGCTTGCCATTGATTGTGGATGGATGAAGGCTAATTGGACTAAATGATTGGAGAAGTATGGCAAATGTCACCAAAAGATAAGTCTGTTGTTTTCACTGCAAGAATTATGACATTTTGATTAAACATTACAGTCAAAAGTTTTTTTTCAAAATGAAGGATATTCATGGATGAATCACTCACATTAAAGATCTATAAGATGTTTTTAGAAAATAGATAGGGTGAACTGCCATTTCATGTTGACAACACTGCCCTGGTAAGGGTAAGAGAAAGTTTACCTATTAAGGAGAGTGATATCTTCTACTGAAGCCAGGCCGTAGAGCAGTTTGTCTTTCTCCTGGGCAAGAGTGGCAGAGAGATACTTCTGGAACATGATTTCCCAGCTCTGGACTGATCTTGAGTTATTCATTCCATATCGGTACACTAGCAATCGTAAATTGACATCCACACTGCTGCTCCCCAATGAGAAAAAGAGCCTCTTTTATACACACTCTAATTGTATCACTGAAGGTATTTATATATGAATGTGATTACCTAATTGTTCCATCGATCCATTTATTGAAAATCTCAGAGGTTTGGCTGAGAGCTTCCTGGTCACCCATCTGACATGCAATGCCCAAAACTGTCTCTCTCAGCAGCCTATACAGGACAAAACAAAACATAAAATTAATAATAACAATACTACAATATTCAAGTTTTTCATTCAACTTTTCTATCAAATTGTTAGATTTTTTTTATTATTATTAAATTAATAGAGAATCCAAAATACAATTTTTTTACTAGTGGTCTCAGATTTTGGACACAACAAATGTGTTGACACAATGTGTCCTTGACCTGCTATAGGGGAGCTTTTTTTACTTAGTTCTGCCAAAAAAACAATTCTCACCGCTGTGTTTGCGTCCCGTCATCATTCCACCCAAGCTCTCTGGATATCTTCTGCACATGTTTACGAAAGAGTTTCTAAACAGAGGCATGATTTGAAACAGAACATATGAAAAACAGAAAATATAAAATAGGAATGTCTTGCTTATATTTACATAAAGAATATCAGCTATAAATCTCACACTGGGAATAAGATTACATTTGAAAAATGTGACATGATTTTTCATAAAATGGATGGTTTTCATGCATTGAGAAGGTATGGAATACTTTGGGATCCAACCTGGAATTTGGGGTAGAGCACCGGATCATCAGCCAACATATCTCTCACATAGGAGATAGAAGTAGATACTCTGTCCCACACAATATACTCTGTTTCATTGACCAGATATCTTGTTAAGTTGAAGGCATGTCCATAATTGACAATATCTGCCCTGTTAATGCAAAACAAAAGGCAATGACGTCAACTTCCTTTCTTTATGACCTCCACTAACCATAAAAATCTGTGCTATGAAAAATCTGTTCAAATTTACTTTTTTGCCTGCTATCAAGTCAAGATTGAAAGCATAAGCTTCCTGCAGCTGGAATATATTTGTACTCACTCACCGTCCTAATGAAAACACATCATCAATGAAGCTGCTTCGGTCAGTTGCATCATACACCTAAAAGATTATGTAGGATATTATATTTTATTACACGGCTCTCTGCAATACTTGATCCTGATTGGTCAATCTGGATATTACCAAAGCCACTAGAACATCTAGCGTCTCAATTATTAATTGTAGTAAAATAATGTGTTCGTCTTGTTGCAAGGCCGATTGTTTTTTAAGTTGTACTGGAGTATTTTTTTTTAATTTTATTAGAAGGCAATTCAACAATTCAACAGCGATTTCAACGGAAGAAATAAACAGGACATAATATAAAACATTTGCATACAGGTAAGATTATAAAATAATTTAGATGTAATCTTAAATTAATATTTCGTGTGCATATATTTAATTTATTCGTCAGTAGGAATGCAATAAGATCTATAATGTATATTATCATTGTAATGAAGATCTTGCTTTTCTATACTGTTCTGTTAGTTAGTTCTGACAGAGAAATTAATATAAAAATTATACCTGATGATTTACAGAAAGTTGCTCGGCAATAGCGCTCCACACATGGTCATAGTGATTTACTCTGTAAAAGCCCATGTGGTCTTTGTTGACTTTGATGAGACCATCGGTAGCAGGGGAGTATCCAGCAATAACTGCCTCTGATTTAACACAGGCCAATGACAGATATTACACAGCAGAATACCTCAGTTAAAAAACAATCTATTCCTCAATGACCCCCCACACACACACACACACAAAAAAAAGGGTCTGAGCATATGATCTTGTTCACCTATTGTTCCCTTGTCAAATAGGAAAGAGGCGTTTTTATAGTCGACTGTGCTCCATTTCACAGGAATGGTCCATTTGTAGCTATGGGACAAGAGTTAAAACATCTGAGTCAACTAAAGAAACATCATAGTTGAGATTTCAGTTCATTAAAGTTGACCATATCATTCAGTTCACTGTGTTCCTTCCCGTGAAGAATAATCAGGGGAATTATTATTTGTGATCATGTTGTAGAGCTTAGTGGGGGGCAGATAGAGGATACTTTAGAACAGTGACCGATAGATGGGTCAAAGATCTGTTCTGATTGCAGACAGTAAGGATAAATCAACCAAATAATTGTGAAGAATTCAGAAAGCAGAATAAATGGGCTATACTTTTAAAAAGGAGTACAAAAGCACTTTCCATATGTTTTGTTCTTGACATCAAATGTTGTGCATTTGATTAAACAGTATTTTGGTGCAAATTCTGTCACTTGGCAGTATGACTAATACAGTATTTGGCACAATATATGCATCTGTGCATGTCATGTTAATTATTTTTGCAAAATGTTGAGCCTGTTTGGTTCATGGTAATTTTACTGAATTGGAGTGTTTGATTCCATTGATAATTTTATTTTGGTGTAGAGAGGCATGCACAATCATGCTCACCCCAGGGGAGTGGTGGGCTGGCTGGGATCAGCATTAGGATCCAGGAGAAACCTGGTCTGGGTGAGTCTAGCTTCAGTGTCTGTGTTGGTCAGTGTCAGCACAGGATAACCCATCTGCTTGGTCCATGTGTCCATAATGTCTGCCACAGGCAACCCACTCTCCTATGACCAAGGAGAGAGATATATTACCAGTCAAATTTTAGAATAATTACGTTTTTTTTTTAAGACTCCTGTGCTTACAAATGCTATATTTATTGGATTACATTACAGTTAAAAAAGAGAAATATTGTTAAATAGTTTTGAAAACCGTGATACATTACTGTTTAAAAGTTTGGGGTGAATATGATTATGTCTCATGGTTTCCACAAAATATTACAGAGCAAAAATTGTTTTCAACATTGATAATAATAAGAACCATTAATAATAACTGAGCATCAATAATAAACTGATAATAACTGAGAACCAAATCAGCATATCAGAATGATTTCTGAAGGATCATGTGACACTGAAGACTGCAGTAATGGCTGCTGAAAATTCAGCTTTAATAATTAAAATATTGATAGTAATAGTTAATACATTACTGAACAAATAACTGGGCAAAACATACAAATGGCAACGTATGATCAATAAAAGATATTTACATCAGCCAAGGCTTTCCAGAAGTCTGACGTCTTTGCATTCTGGAATGGGTAGCTTAAAAAATATCTCATTTTTAAAAAAACAAATAGTTTAATAATATTAAATCATCACATATTCAAAATATAGTAACTGCGGAGTTATTCGAAAATATATGTGAAAAGCAAGTCGCCCTACTCGACATCCATCTCTAAATGTGTCACGGCCAAGCAAGTCCTCCAGCATTCGTAAAATAGAAGCACCCTACAACAGAATGACATCACAGTTACCAATTCAAAGCCAGTAGTGTTGATAGATTAACAACACTAGGTTAAGCATCACTGGCTTAACCTTACCTTGTTATATGAGATTGCATCAAACACAAATGTGATCTCAGCAGGGCTGGACACATCCATGATAATAGGATGGGAAGAGAGAAGAGCATCATCAGCCATGACAGGAAATACATCATTGATAAGTATGATGTCCCGCTGAAAACACACAAAATGAATTGGCATAAACATGACATCCAGCCTCAACTGAATGGTTTCATTTAAGAATAAATTTGAATGATTCAGGCATGTGCTCACCATTCCCCAGTCTAACTCAGCTTGTTCCACTCCCACATACTCAAAAAAGCTGGCAAAGCCCTCGTTCAGCCACAGGTTGTCCCACCAGTCCATAGTCACAATATTTCCAAACCACTGAAAAAAAAAAAAAAAAACACCTCCAACAACAGAACACAAAAAACACATCATCATCAATCACAACAAACAGGGCCTTTTATAAAATGTGTTCATTCTGAGTTAAATACATTTGTATATTTTGTAAAAAAAAAAAATATCTTACAAAGACATTTTGTCAGACATTTGTTGCAAAGTCAAAGTTATATTTCAAGAATTTAATATATATATATATATATAGACACTGTATGTAATAATATATATATATATATAGATATATATATATAGATTATGAAAAAAAAAATACTTTTATATATATATATATATAGACACTGTATGTAACCAAAGCATTAGCGGTCAACATGATGAAAGCTGAAAAAAAAAATACTTTTCTTTGAGTGAATGTCTTCACAAGGAAAGAAGTTACAAATTATCCAATTACATCATGATTTTCTACCGTTCAGTTACATCATCATACAAACATTTTTAGGATCTGATGAATTCACCCTCTTTGATTGAAAATGCAGTAACAGGAAACAGTAAAATGAGATGCATGCTCAGCACAGGGTGTTATGCCAATTTGGTTCTGATGTCTGACTGATGATGTACTGTATTCCTTGATTGTCCTCGCTCTGCGTAATAACTTGTCCTCTTTCACCAATCAGATATGTGATAGGGTTAGTAACCTGGTGAACAAGCTCATGTGCAATGACACTGGCCACTCGCTGTTTGTTGACTGAGGAGGACTCCTTCTCATCGAACAGCAGGTTGGTTTCTCTGTAAGTGATCAAGCCCCAGTTCTCCATCGCTCCTGTCCCAAAATCTGGGATCGCTATACTATCTGAAACAGAGACAGAATATATCCTAAGTAATATATTAAAAAAAACAATAACAAATATATACTGTGTGAGATCAAAATGTGCGATTTCAAAAAATAAAATATACATTTATTCAAAAAAACAAAAAATTAAAAAACATTTTAGTATTTTATTTACATTTGCATAAATAATATATATATTTATTTATAATAAGTAATAATTAATGATGGTGATGATGATACATCTAATATGATAAATAGTTCAAAACTGAAACGTGTGTCTGCTGATTTACCAAGTTTCTCTAAAGAATATTCCATGTCAAAATATTCCTCAAAGTAATCAAATATAATCCTGGTGACATTTGCAGCATATTCAGCAGTTGAGATCTGCAGAGGCTGAGCAAAGATACGCAACTGTAAGGAGGTAGAGAAAGAGATAAATAATGAAAATCCACAGAGGTTTCAGTGTATTGACTGACAGGAACTATTTCAGCAAATTCTGCATGCAGTAGAGCAAACATGGAAAAAGAGCTTACAGGTATATTTCTTTTCGAGATCCGCTCTACATAGTGGAACTGGTGAACCGCAAAACATACCAGATAGGTACTCATCTTTACTGATTTTTTAAAGGATGTTTTTGTCTTTTGGTCCGACACTTTTTCTATGTTCTGTAAAAGAGAGTGTATAGAGGAATTATAGTAAACATCTACGGTATCAACTGAACAGAAAGAAAGCATATGAATGCAGCCAGACCTCATTTACCAGAACCATAAGGAAAACCACACACACTCACACATAACTTACAAGCAGATTGATGGTTCAGGTCTTGGTTTAAAAGTTAAAGCTACACTTTGAAACCTTCAATAACTGTTTTGAAGGCTCAAGCAGTACGGGAACGTACCTCCACAGGCATGTTGGACAGCGCTTCATATGCACTGTCATGGGTGATGGAGATCGTGTAGGTGGCCTTTTTGTTGGGCTCATCAAAACATGGAAAAGATTTACGAGCGTCTGTGGGTTCATGGTCTGTTGCAGCGATTTTCCTGTAAAAGATCATAAAACTCAAGTTGGTTTACTCAAAAACTCAAGTGGTTTATGTTTACCTCAGTAACCTCATGTGGGGAAAGTCCAACCATATTTTCATTAACATCTAATCAAGTTTGTTTACGACTAAATTAAACTCACTATCAGTTCTATGTGTGTGCAACAACATTGATTCTGATGGCATCTGAAATATTGCCCAAGAAACAAAAAAAAAAAAAAAACAAAAAACATTATCTATAATCATAACCTGAAACATAGTTCTTGGAGCTCATCATGGATAATAAAGACTTGTATGTTAATCATATATGATATTAAATGATATATAATATTGTTCGCTTGTTTAGCTGTTAGTTTTTCTCAGATCTGAACCTGAAACACAACAGAATAGAGCAGTAACAGAGCTGAAAACCATGTTATTTTAAGAATAAAAAGCTTTAGCAGATGCAGATCTCTCATTCTTGGCACCTCTCAGCTTTGTTCCAGGAAATGAAGGTCCATGTCAGTTCAGCACATTTGTTAAAATTTCACACAATTCCCAAATCAGATAATATATAATGACCCCTATCAATGGCAACTATCCCATTTCAACAAAAATACAACATCATAAGAAGTGTGTTTGAGAAAGTTGTACGTTGTACAAGAATCAGTTGCATGTGGAGAAATAAAAGGGAACAGCTTGGCAATACTCAGTACTTTAGAACTATTCATTTTCTCCTTATCTTGCGTACTAAAACTGATAGCTATAATAATTGGGGTCAGTAAGATTCTTTAGTTGTTGTTAAGAAAATACTTCACTTTTGAGCAATTTTAATGCATCCATGTTGAATAAGACTATTAAAGACATTTATATTATCCAAAAAAATATTAAGCAGCACAACGTTTTAAACATAGATAATAATAAGAAATGTTTCTTGAGCATCAAATATGCATATTTTTGAAGTATCATGTGACACTGAAGACTGGAGTAATGGCTGCTGAAAATTCAGCTTTGCATCACAGGAATAAATGACATTTTAAAATATATTAAGATAGAAAACAATATATTAAAGTTAATAATATATCACAATATTACTTTTTTTACCTGTATTTTTGATCAAATAAATCCCTTGGCGAGCATAAGAGACTTATTTTAAAAATCTGATCAAATGGTAGTGTGTACTATAAATCATGGAAGCTTTTTTTGTTTGTTTGTTTTTTATAGATCAGTAAATTGTGACAGTACACATACTTTCAAATATAATTTCTCAGTAATTTTCACATCTCTAACTGTGAATACTGACTAATCACACCACAAAAATGCATTGCTACAATATAGATGTCTTGACGCTTACTTGGTAACTCCGTTCTCCCGATACGTGGTCCTGTAGAAACCAACCAGAGAGCCGTTGAGCCAGCCCTGGAAGTGTAGAGTGAGGACGTAGTGCTCGTCAGGGCCAGTGACACCCAGCTGCTCGGCCGCCTCCACAACCACATACTCCTGCAGCTTGTACTCAAAGCATTCCTTCACCCGAACAGAGGTCAAGCCGGACAGGCCGCTGCGCTGTAGAGAGGGCACAGCGGTGACAAAAGTCTCTCGGATGTGGAGCCACAGGTGCTGACTGGGCTGCGTCAGGGTCAGATGGATGGACACGCTTCCGGTGTAGATGTCCGTGTCGAGGTCGGGCTCCAGATGCAGATCGTAATGGAAGGGTACCATGTGGTCAGGTAAGCGGAAGTTGTTCCAGCCGCCGTTTGTGTCGTTGGATGGTTTGCAGGGACCCCGGTCATCTGATGGCATTGTAGGTAATGGTGTTGGTTTGTGTTCCTCTTCGGATGAGGTGGTCTTCTGGCTCAAACCAATTCCGAGCCCCACGGCAACACCTGTCAAGATGACGACGGTGCAGATGATAGCTGCATGCTTGCCTCGGATAAAGTACCGCTTTTCCTTCTTTTCAAATTCCAGGCTTTCCATGGTGAGCCGTCAAATGCAGACACAGAGTCAGGATGTGTAAAAACACTCAAAGTTCAGAAAGTAAGAACTCTCTCTCTTGGTGAACCCACACACACACAAACACACACACTCTATCCTTACGCTTTCTCTTGCCTCCAAAGAGAGAAAACAGCTGTGTCTGGATTCCCAAATGTGTGGACATACAGTATGCAGACCCGCACACTCTCACGCAGGACAGCCCGTGGGAAACACAGAGGTTAAAGCTGGAGTTAAGTTTCACCACAGTCTAAAAAATAGCTCTGTAAGGTCACATCCATGCAGTTGTCAAAATGTCTATGCCGGGACGTGATCCTTAAGCTGTAGTGTAGCAAGTCCTCACTCACTGAATCTCACGCTGATTGAGGTGATACATAGAGGACAGGGGCTGAATTTGTACCGCCCTTTAATTAAACATAAATCAAAATATGGTAATCAGCAGTCAAAGGGGAATGATCACAAACAAGCATCAGAGAGAGAAACATGGGGGAGGGAGGCATAAGAAAGCAAAGTAAAAATGGAAGAAGTTATTATGAGGAGAGGAAGGGGCTTACGGAGGAAAATGCAGGAATGTTACAAAGCTGTTTTAAATGTGGCTAAAGAAATTTTATCCAGAATTGAAAATGTTAATTATGAACAATTTTGTCAGACATTAAAGGCCGATTTTAATAGATGTTTGAATTAAAAAAAAAAGTCTTTAAAGCTCAGGTTAATATTTTTTAAACATCCATACACAGATAGCAAGGAAACTGTTTGTAAATCCATTAGAATAGAGGTGCCAAAACTTTTTACTCGGTGTAAAAATTATTTAAATAAAAGAAAGATTATTGGAGTATGTAGGAAAATACTATTTTAGTATTTCTGGAAAAATCTGTGTTTAATTCAATGTGTCAGTTGTTATCTACATTTACATTTAGCAGACGCTTTTATTCAAAGCAACTTACAGTGCATTCAGGCTAACATTTTTTTTTTTTTACCTAACATGTTACCTGGGAATCAAACCCACAACCTAAACGCTGCTTAACACACGATCATATTTTATTAAAGTTGACATTTATTAAAATATAGCTGCAACGCAGCGATGGCGGGCTCAAGCCATCAGCGCAAACGCCACCCCGGTGGCATCAGGTTAAAACTGTGCCCAGCGGGCACATGCATTTACAGTAAACCCTCTGGCACTCAGGTTTTAAGGGATACGGCAATAACGGGTTAATCCGAAGCATCAATACTTTTGAAAACACATTCACAGAACAATATTCATTAAGAAAGTGAAATTAAATGATTAATAAACTATTCGAACCCTTGCTATTTTCTATTCAAATAAAAGTCTTGGCTGTGGAACATCTGTAATAGAGTAGCTGGATGCAAATAAAGTCATGCCTTTTATTTTTTCCCCTGCATGTTGCTATTTCACATTCCTGTCACTGAAGCGTTGTGGCCTAAGACACAGAAGGTAACTGAAACAATGTGGTTTAAGTCAAGGTGATTATTAGGGGTCCAAGAATATTGGTTTGTGTAGATGATGCAGTTACACAATGAACGTGTCTCTTTTCAAGTAAATTATGAGTCCTTATGTGAGTACTATTATATGCACAATATGAAAATATATAACTAATATAGTGTCCCTTCTACACTTTTTCAGTAATGTGTGATAACTTGAGAAATATGTTGTCAATACAATTAAAATAACAAAGTAATGGTATTTAGGAGATGATAGCTTTTGCATAATTACTATATCGGGCTTTATTAAAGTTTATGAAAAATGAATGTTTATGCATTTTTTATTTATGCACATAAATGAAACATTTTCAAGTCTTTGAACAGATTCTTGAAGTATTTGCTATCCTGTGGCGCCATCGAGTGGGGATAACATTAGCATTGTGGCCTTCATTTTTGAACAACATTATAAAAGGGGCCAATATTTTTTGAATGATTATAAATATTTAATGATTAGTTTACTGACTGATAATATACCCACCATTAAAAATCTAATTTACTGATTATGTGTCTTAATCAATACTTAAACATTAAATTAACATTTTTAAGCAGTGTTGAATGATTACTATGTGAGTTGCAAATTTTTTTTTTGTTTTGTTTGTTTTATTTTTTATTTTTTATTTTTTTTTAGGATTTACATTTAAAAAAATTAGCCTACTTCAAACATTTTAAGCAGCTTGAACAAAACCTGTTAATATTTATTACAGACCACTGTAACTGTCTATAATCTAAAAACAAATTTATTATGAAAATAAAGGTGTGTACACCAGTTAAATTGGACGATAAAAGAAATTGCTAACAATAGTTTATAGTGCATGTTTTAAGTTTATAGGGTGTTTGGATGCAGAAATGGACAAATCAAATGTAAAATAACATGTCATCGATTTAGTTAAATATAGATTAATTCTTGTTAGAGCAAAATAATAATAATAATAATAATAATAAATACATGAATACATACACACATACAAAAAAAAAAAAAAAAAAAAAAAAAAAAAAAAAAAACCAGCCAAAACGAATGATTTTCTGTTTTTTATAGATTAAAATTGAAGACAGAAAGCAGCTGGTAAATGCAGTCACTTTAATATTCAAATACAGTATCCTGATCCACTTAAACTCCAAAACATTCCACGTGGCTGTTTTCGTTTATATTCGCCAAGCTATTCTGTATTTTGAAATAAGTCTTGTAAGCGATTTGTTCGTTCTTGCGACGAAAAGCCAGAATCAGCGTCCTTTGGCGCTCGAGAGATCGATGTTATTCATCCCTTAGACTGTCTCGCGCTGTCAAATATTTCTTTTCACAATTAAACAGCTCAAAAACACCTGAATTCAGCTCTTGCTGTGTTCTAATGGGTGGATTGTGTGCATTCACGGTAATATTTTGTTTTAAAAAGCAATTAAAACTATAAAAATGCTTTTATTGTGAGCCCGTGAGACTGCACGCGCTGATGCAGCGGTGATTTCTCTCTGCTCTTTCTCACTGTTCTGGCCAGACATCAATTATTAATGAGATCTGACGCGGTAATAATAACATATGTTGGTTCAGCTTGTCAGTGTGAATGAAACGTGTTTATTTGTCCGTTCTCGCCGAAAAACCATCACCGTGTTCTGGAGCGCAGAGCAATCGATGTGATGTTCAGCCCTTAGACAAAGAAAATCTCACAAGCACTCATAAACACTCATTTTTATCTCTATAATATGTTCTTCTAATTGTTTTTTGTTAATTCGCCGCTGTGTTTTAATGTAAAAGGCTGTAGTTTCTGTACGTAGGCTTTTTTTCCCTTCAAGTGTTCAGAAGTCTCGCGCTGTCAGACAGGCTGCAGCAAATATTTTATTTTAACACTCACAAACATCTGAATTTAGCTCTTGGTGTGTTCTAATTGGCGGATTGTGTGCAATCGCTGTAATATTTTATTTTTAAAAGGTCTTAAACAAGAATAAACTCGTTTGTTGTGAGCTCTTTGAGATAGCACGCGCTGTTCGGAGCGGTGATTTATCTCTCGTCTGTCTCTCTGTTCTCTGGCCATACATCAATTATTAATGAGCCCTGACCCGCTAATAATAAGATATGTTGGTTTAGCTTGTCAGTGTGAATTAAATGTATTTATTTATTAGTATTTTTAACCGATTTTAAAAGTAAAACTAAGCGAGACTCCTCCCTCTCAGTCCCGGGAATTGCTCCTGTAGAGGCGCAATTTCTCTCAGACAATGAAAGTCTCAGCACACACATACATTCCTCACACAGAGCAAAAAATACATATTCAAATCAAAATAGCCGACTTCCTGTTGGTCGTAGCTAATGACTGTAAATTAGAAAGTTGTCCGTCTTAATAAGATCTATATATGTACCGAGTTTGGTGTCTGTAGCTAAAACTAAGCCCCCCACTTTTGACAAAAGGTGGCGCTATAGAGTGCCTCCTCCACGCCCCTTTTATGACCTTTTGCCAGTGTCTAGCTATCATTAATACTGATATGTGTTCTGAGTTTCATGAAATTCTAAGCATGTTATCTGCCTCAAAATCAGAATATATTATACAGAAAAATATTCCAGTTTGATATGTTGCCATGGCAACACTATATTAGATATCAATATCCCCTCAACAGTTTTACATGGGCCGTGTTTTGTCATTAATTCTGATGAAGTTTGAAGCAAATTGAGTAAAAATAAGATGCTGAATTCAAAGCATTTTGAAAATGACACACTTCCTGCTGCCAGTTGGTGGCGCTATAACTTTGACTCCTAATAGTCACATATATGCGATCGGCGTAAAATCCGACGAACAAATTGATGAAGTTTAATATAAAATCAGGAAATGTATGTGGATGTTATTAGACACTTCCTGTTTCTCATTTCTCGCCATAATTTCAACGCCTCGCCACGAGCAAACCGTTCAAGATATCAAAAATCCCCTGGCAATTTTGCATCCCCAATGTCTTGAGATCATGTTGACCAAGTTTGGTGGCAATCGGGTAAAAAACCTATGACAAGTATATCAAATTCCAGAGCATGCGCTTTTTACATAGCTCTAAATAGCTGACTTCCTGTTGGGCGGAGCCTATGACATGCAATACGAAAGTTGTTCTGCACAATGCGATCTATATGTGTACTGAGTTTCATATGAATACGTGCAAGTATGTTTGAACTATACATCAACATTTCTGACTGTGTTCCAGGGGGCGCCGTAGAGCCCCTGTGCCACGCCCGGGTCTCAGCCTCTGCAGCCTCCTAATAGCCACAGATTCTAAGGTGTGTGCAAATTTTCAAGAGTTTTGGAGCATGTTAAGGGGCCCCAAAAGCCCCCACAACTTTGACGAAAAATAAGAATACTAAACCCTAAATAGCCAACTTCCTGTTGGGCGGAGCCTATGACATGCAGTACGAAAATTGTTTGGCTTGATGAGATCTATATGTGTACCGAGTTTCATACGTCTACGTGCAAGTATGTATGATATATGGCCCTCCATATTCCAGGGGCGCTGTAGAGCCCCTGTGCCACGCCCGTGTATCAGTCTCTGCCCGGCCCTAATGGCCGCAGGTTCCAATGTGTGTGCCAATTTTCAAGAGTTTTCGAGTATGTTAAGGGCCCCAAAAGCCCCCGAGACGTTGGAAAAAAATAATAATAAATATAGCTGCAAGCAGCGATGGCGGGCTCAAGCCATCAGCGCAAACGCCCTACCCCCGGTGGCATCAGGTAAACTGTGCCCAGCGGGCACATGCATTTACAGTAACCCTCTGGCACTCAGGTTTTAAGGGATATGGCAATTAACAGGTTAATCCGAAGCATCAAGACTTTGAAATCACATACACAGAACAGTATTCATTAAGAAAGTGAAATTAAATGATTAATAAACTATTTATTCGAACCCTTGCTATTTTCTATTCTAATAAAGTCTTGGCTGTGGAACATCTGTAATAGAGTAGGCTACTGCAATGCAAATAAAGTCATGACTTTTATTTTTTTCCCCTGTTTGCTATTTCACATTCCTGATTATTAGGGGTCCAAGCACTTAAGACACAGAAGGTAACTGAAACAATGTGGTTTAAGTCAAGGTGATTATTAGGGGTCCAAGCACATTGGTCTGTGTAGATGATGCAGTTACACAATGAACGTGTCTCTTTTCAAGTAAATTATGAGTCCTTATGTAAGTACTATTATATGCACAACATGAAAATAGATAACTAATATAGTGTCCCTTCTACACTTTTTCAGTAAGTATGATAACTTGAGAAATATGTTGTCAATACAATTAAAATAACAAAAGTATGGTATTTATGAGATGATAGCTTTTGCAGAATTACTATATTGGGCTTTATTAACGTTTATGAAAAAAGAATGAATGTTTATGCATTTTTATTATGCACATAAATGAAACATTTTCAAGTCTTTGAACAGATCTTGAAGTATTTGCTATCCAGTGGCACCATCGAGTGGACAACATTAGCATGTGGCATTCATTTTTGAAACACACCTTATGAAAGGGGCCAATATTTTTGGAATGATTACAGATGTTTAATGATTAATTAGTTTACTGATAATATACCCACATTAAAATCTAATTTTACTGATTCTGTATCTTATTTCATGCTTAAACATGAGTTTTTAATTTTCAATTTACATTTTTAAGCATGTTGAAATGACTACACTATGTGAGTTGCAATTTTTTTTTTGTTTTGTTTGTTTTATTAGTTTTATTTATTTTTTTTTTAGGACTTTACATTTAAAAAATTAGCCCTACTTCAAACATTTTAAGCACTTGAACAAAACTGTTAATATTTATTACAGACCACTGTAACTGTCTTATAATCTAAAAACAAATTTATTATGAAAATAAAGTGTGTGTTACACCAGTTTTAAACTTGGACGATAAAGAAATTGCTAACAATAGTTTATATAGTGCATGTTTTGAAGTTTACTAGGTGTTTGGAATGCCGAAATGGACAAAATCAAATGTAAAATCCCTGTCATCGATTTAGTTAAATATAGATTAATTCTTGTTAGAGCAAAATAATACTAATAATAATAATAATAAATAATATATAATAATACGAAATACATACACACACATGACCAAAAAAAAAGCAGCCAAGACGATGATTTTCTGTTTTAGATAGATTGAAATTGAAGACAGAAAGCAGCTGGTAAATGCAGTCACTTTAACTATTTCAAACCAGTATCATGATCCCACTTCAGATTTATTTTCTCAACAGTTTACATTCACGTGGCTGTTTTTCGTTTATATTCGCCAAGCTATTATGTATTTTGAAAATAATCTTGTCACGCGATTTGTTCGTTCTTGCCCAGAAATCAGCGGGGTCCTCTGGCGCTCGAGAGATCGATGTTATTCTGCCACTTAGACTGTCTCGCGCTGTCATACATAGTATTTCTTTTCAAATTAAACAGCTCAAAAACACCTTAAATTCAGCTCTTGTTGTGTTCTAATGGGTGGAGTGTGTGCATTCGCGGTACTCTTATGTTTTAAAAGGCTCTTACAAACTAGAAAAATGTTATGGTGTGAGCTCGTGGTCAGACTGCAGGCGATGAAGGTGATTTCTCTCTGGTCTTTCTCACTGTTCTGGCCCTGGCCAACATCA